>NC_139943.1:33738881-33833881 GCF_963454915.1 Gymnoscopelus microlampas
CCATTAACTCTTTCAGTGATTAAGGATGAATGGCTGTTTAGACTGGCCGTCTGGCTGTGCTTACTGTTAACGACACTGCTAATGGGACAGACTGCTGGCCAAATGGACAGCACTGAAGAAAGAGAGTAACGGGATGAGGGGGTGGGGGGGTGGAATGTAAATGGTTAAGGAAAGAGGGGCATCCGGTCGTATTGAGAGCCCTCAGGGTGTGAGATCTGGGTTGCAATAGGTTTGCAATAAGGTGCTTTCCTGAAGGTCACCCCTGATGATTTGATTCATTAGTGCTTCCATACAGTGCAGTGTTTCTCAACGGGGCATATATACAACCCTGTTCCACCCCTCCATCACCGGGGGGGGGTGTTCAGTGAACATTGGGGGGGCGCTGGAAGAAGTATTTTTGAAGGCGGTCATTGAGGGGGCTTAAGGGAGCTGGATATTGGGGGGGGGGGTTGTTCTCAAAATAGTTTGAGAACAACTGGACTTAACTAATATTTAGTATGTTTCCTACCTGAAGCGTGACCTTTACAAACTTTACATTTATTTGCAAAAATAATACACTGCTCAAAAAAATAAAGGGAACACTTTGATCCCTTAATTCTTTTGAGCAGTTTTTGTTAGCATTATGTACACAGTTCATGAAAAAACTCAAAACAATTAAGGGATCAAAGTGTTCCCTTTATTTTTTTGAGCAGTTTATAATAGCCAATCGACAATCTCACAGCATTTGGACCTCTTCTGTTAGTTGTTTGGGGGGGGTTGACATCTGACATTCTGTTGACGTCTTACAGAAGGCAATGAGCTTGAGTAACGTCACTGTGTATTCTATGTAATGACATCATCATCACAACCATGCATGCCCTTTAAAATGAATCATCTAATAAACAAAATGTCATTCAGCAACTTTTACCAACAAATCTGTTATATCTACTTCTGGACATTATTTGTCAACGCAGCTGAACAAACTGCCTCTCTGTCCAGAACCTGCCTGGACTAGTATCTCCTAGCGATCCATTTTTCATATTAGGGAGATCAACAGTAATCAGCTTCCTTGATTGCTGAACCGATATAAACGATAGCACACACCTTAGGGCTGCAAAACTTTCAAAGTCCGACTTGATCTGCGGTGTGAGAAATGTCAAGCTGGACGGTACATCTGAATGAACCTGAAGTACCCGGTTATGCTGCCGTTGCGGTGTTGCACAAGATGTACACCTTTGGAGCTTCGAACAGCAATGTGCCTGGGATTGCTGTGAACGTTTTTAACACAGTGTCTTTACGCTGGAGTAAGTTTCCCCCAGTGACAACCGGAGGAGAACATCCCCTTCACGTTCCCCCCATGCACAAGGGCCACACAGCTGTGCTGATAGAAGATATCGTCTACATCTGGGGAGATTCCTGCGACGTTCTTTACGCATTTGATGTCGACGCCCACAGATGGTTCAAACCCATGGTTTCCGGGACTGTTCCGGAGGCGAGGAATGACCACTCTGCCTTTGTCTTGGGGAAGGTCATGTACATCTATGGAGGATATCAGAGGATCAGATGGCCTCTCGATCCTCGACCCTTGAACAATTTTAACAGTTTTAATGGCATCCACAAGTTGGACACCACAACAATGGTCTGGTCTTTAATTAACGCCATAGGCATTCCGCCTCCCACTCCTACGCGTCACTCTGCCACCGCCATCATCGGGACAAAGATGTTTGTGGGCCATCTTGACAACATCAGAGTGTTTGACACAGAGACCGACTGCTGGCTGAGCACACCTCATGCACAGTTTTGTTCGAATTGTTGTTCAGCCTTCGCCTACAACGGAGAACTGTACACATTTGTTGGTTATATCAATGACATCATCAATGCTCTGTGGAAATTCAACCCGGAGACCTTCTCCTGGAAGAAGGTGGAGCCCAAGGGGAAATGGCCTTGGATGTTTAGGCCGAGCGGGTGTTGCATGGTGGGAGATCGTGTCATCCTCTTTAGAGAAGGGTCCATGTACAGATCCAGTGACCTGTACATCTTGGACTTAAGTCCTAGTCTAAAGACGTCATGCAAGCTAGAAGTCCTTCAGTACGATCTGGAGCAGTCGGAACTCCCACATGACATTAAAAAATAAATTAAAACATAAAAACATAATGAAATAAAATATATACTCACTGGCACTGATTGATAAAAGACTGGGATCACAGTCAATCGGGCACTTATGCATTTTACAGTGGAATTATTCTAAGAATGCTTCTCGTTTGGTACGTGCACCAAATTGGCACCTTTTGATTGTCGTTTCTGATCAATAATGCGATCCAGTTAGAGTTTGTTCCAATATATAACTGTAGCTGTTGTTTAACACTTAATAATAATACGATGGCATCTGTGCCATCGTATTATTATTAACTGTTAAACAATTCTAGTTCTATTTTTTTTCTCTCCGTGGAAAGAAGATTCAGTGAGATGCTTTCTGTTATAAGCAACATTTCCCGTAAATGAATGCCCTACTTTGTCATACTACAGCGTCACACAAAAGTATCAAAGATCCGTACCACGTTTCAAGCTTGTGGACCTGCTATTTTTTTATTTTATTTATTTGAATCCTGAAAAGTAACAGTTTTGGTCCAATACACAAGACGATTTACTTGTGTATTGGACAAAGTATTTAGTAAACTAACTAAATACCCCCCCCCCTCTCTTCTCTCTCTCTCTTTCTCTCTCTCTCTCTCTCTCTCTCTCTCTCTCTCTCTCTCTCTGTGTGTTCCAGGTGACTTGGTGTCCCGTGCCATGCACCACATGCAGCGCCTGAGCTCGGTGCGCCCGGGGCTCAGCCCGGCGCGCCACACCCGTCCCCAGCAGCCCGTGTCCTGGTCGCCGGACGCCCTCCACACCCTCTACTACTTCCTGCGCTGCCCGCAGATGGAGTCCATGGAAAACCCCAACCTGGACCCCCCACGCATGGCGCTCAGCAAGGAGAGGTAGGCGTGGCACTTTGCCTGAGAGGGGAGAGGGGAGGGGGGGGGCTGGCACACCACACCGAGTGAGGCAATCGATGTAACATTTGACACATGTTTTTCTTATTATGATACAAGCCTGTGGTTTTTCAACTTTTACAATTTTTAAGGACCCCCCATAAGTCTGAGAGTGTACAAATGGAACCAAATGGACCGGGTAACCCAGCAAGCACAGTCAGGACCCGGACCAATCAGTGACGTCTCGATTGGGGCTAGATCAAGTCAAACCAAGACAAGTCAAATCTGGCCCAGAATATCACCTGATTTCAACCAAAATTAATCCTGACCACAAAAACGTCACTTCCAGGACGTCATCTAAACACATTCTCATCACCCAAAATTGCTGTCCAAGTGTCCATATGATGTCCCGGTGATGACGTCCTGTAAATGACGTAAAGATCATCCCCATATGGGCTGTGATCTGGCCTAGTCCTGAACGTCACCGGGGTGATGACCGGGGGTCATCATAACGTCATCATGACGTCATTGTGCTTGCTGGGAAGGGTTCATTTGGTTAAAAGCCATTCTTTATACACCAGAATGATCGCATGTGAATGATAAATTGTAATTGTCCCAACAAAATGGTAGTGGGACATGTTCCGCAGAGACTGTAATAACACAACAATACAATAAAAATAAAATAAAATAAAATAAAATAAAATAAAATAAAATAAAATAAAATAAAATAAAATAAAATAAAATAAAATAATACTGGATGTAATGGTAGTACAAATACAAAATAAATACAAATAAGAAAACAATTAAAAGATAAGATATAAATGGTACAGGTAGAAGAGCAGGTATGATAAACCTCTTGTCATGCTGTCCTGATCACCTCTAATTGCAGCTCAGACCAAGATCTTATCAGGCTAAAGAGGAGGTGATAATTACTAGTGAGTGAGCAAATCCACTGTCACATAAACACACTGAGGAGCTTCACAAAACAGTTCTTATCCCGATAGCAGTTTTTTTTCCTCCCCCGCCAATACCTCCTTTCTACTTCAGTTCTTAATGCTATTTCAGGTCCATTGAAGTGTTAATTATCTGTGTGTAAATAACAGAGAGAGAGGCTTCCCCCCGGGCGTTAAAGTTAGTCTGTCAAGGTCAGGGCTTCCCAAACTTTTTAGCTTGAGACCCAAAAGTGAAATTGTCTCCCCGGGACCCAAACTGGTGAAAATAGGTCGTTGTGAGCACCTCGTGAGCTTGTAGATCTATTATCTTGTGTATATATAATCTTTAATATATCTTTGTTGTCGGGCAGAAACCTCTTATCTCCATGTTCTAACTTTTTGTGTTTATTATTATTAATATACTATTATTATTAATAAAGATGAATAGATAATCTTTATATAAGCTTATATAATCTTTTGAAATTATACTAATTTAAAACAAAATGTAGGAAACGGAAAAAAATAAAGAGATAAAAAATGCATCCTCCATGACCCAAAAATGGGTCCGGACCCGCTCTTTGGGAAACACTTCTGTAAATGACAGAGAGAGGCTTGCCCCCAGGTGTTAAAGTTAGTCTGTTGGAGGAGTAAATGGCACCTTTTAGGTGTTAATCAGGACTGAGGGGTAATGGGTGTTGTAGGCGGAGCTAATAGTGTTTAAGCCCTCCTCAAAACGAACTCCTTTGTTGTCTAATTATGGTAATTTAGACTTTTCTCTCTGTCCTGAGAAACTGGATGGTTGAGAGCTGTATCTGGAAAGCTTTGTGCCATAAAACACATGGGTATTAATCAATGTTTTGTGGTGACTGTAATCAAGAGCAACATGCAATACATAATGTGTTCATGGTTCAGTGGAATATACGACAGTATTTCCTTTCAACGCATTTTTTGTTTTGATTAATGTACGATGCATGCTGTTTCAGTTTGTGGTTGTAGTGTAATCTCTGGAGGAGCGTCGCTGCTAACTGTGTCAGATTGCTATAGAAAACATAGTGCAGTGGTTCATGCCAAGGACCCCCCAAAATGATGTGTATTTGGCTGCGGACCCCCATCTCAAAAATATTTCGTGCCAGGGACCTCTTGTAGCAAAGATTTGAGCGAAAAATGTTTAAAAAAATAGCAGATCATAGCGCAGCACAACATTTTGAATGGCCAAAGTATAAAATATGGTTAAATTGGTTAAAATGATTGTGACGCTATATTAACTACATTTTCTTGGGACCCCCTGGTACCCCCCCAAGGACCCCTTTGAGAACAAATGGACTAGTGTATCTCAAAGCATAGTCACTGAAGTCACTTAAGTTCCAACCCTATTGACTGTATGTTGTTCCACCACACTGGCCCATAAAACTTGAGAAAAACATTGCATTGCATTAAGTATGGTACGTGGTCAGCAGGTAATCAACAGTTTGTCCCCTTAGTTGATATTCAGCAGCCTGCAGATGGTGTGTGTGTGTGTGTGTGTGTGTGTGTGTGTGTGTGTGTGTGTGTGTGTGTGTGTGTGTGTGTGTGTGTGTGTGTGTGTGTGTGTGTGTGTGTGTGTGTGTGTGTGTGTGTGTGTGTGTGTGTGTGTGTGTGTGTGAACCACTTAAGCCCAGTTTTACACTTTCAAACGCTTTCAAAAATAGCAAAAACAGAAGACCTACACAAGCTAACAATCTTTGATAATTTTCGCCTATAATGGCATGCCCAAAATAGGGACGCCAGGTTGTAAGTGGTTGTAAGTAAGGCCCCCACACCCCTCCCTCCTCCGTGGCTCTGTCCCGCAGAAAAAAACAAAACCGTCAGACAACATGTGTGCGTGTCCCAAAGTAACAGTACGTTCAAAATGTCAGTGCAAAGTGGTGCCGTGTGTGTAAAGGTTAATGACACTGTTCAGTGTGATGTATGGAGGCCTGCCTGTGCAGCGAGGCAGCACTCAACACTGTGTGTGTGTGTGTGTGTGTGTGTGTGTGTGTGTGTGTGTGTGTGTGTGTGTGTGTGTGTGTGTGTGTGTGTGTGTGTGTGTGTGTGTGTGTGTGTGTGTGTGTGTGTGTGTGTGTGTGTGTGTGTGTGTGATTTTGCGTCAATTGTTCGTGATTGTTAGGACATTTTTTTGTGTACGGTATTTAGCAGTTATGATCACGTGCAAACAATGTTTAGCTTATGATACCAACCACATACCCTTTTTCTTGCCTATAGACTCACTCTGACACACACACACACACACACACACACACACACAAACACACACACACACACACACACACACACACACACACACACACACACACACACACACACACACACACACACACACACACACACACACACACACACACACACACACACACACATGCATGCACTCTGCACCAGCTGGCTCACATAACCCATCCCATAATAAACAGACACAGTGGGAGCAAAGGTAGGCTCCTCATTAGCATCAAAGAGAACGCAACGTGGAACGCGCCCACACCCACCCACACCCACACACACACACACACACACACACACACACACACACACACACACACACACACACACACACACACACACACACACACACACACACACACACACACACACACACACACACACGCACACACACACACACACACACACACACGTCTTTTCTTCCCCGCTCGCTTCCTCTCTGATGTTTTCTTATTTTATTTATTTTCTTATTGCCAGGGCGAACGTCAGCCTGCCTGAACGTGTCTGCAGGTCTATGTGTCACGTGTGCAAGATGGGATTATTATTTCACATAACAGTGTTGTTGTTGTTGTTGTAGCATTTCGGATGTGTGCAGCACTTGGATGTTCTGCTCCTATGTTCTCTTCGGCAGGACTTTTGGCATGTCTGTTTAAGTGTCTATAGTCGAATCCTTAATTTTGATAAGAATGTCATTGTCATTTTTGACAGATGCCACGTTCATTGTGTTCCTGGTATCCTATAGATTGTTGATTCAATATTGGTTTACATGGGATCCTAGTTTCTTGAGGCTCTCTGCTCTCTCTGCATTCAATGTATGTGAATACATTGAATGGTTAATGTAAGTCGCTCTGGATAAGAGCGTATGCTAAATGCCTATTGTAATTGTAAATTGTTATTTTATCCTTTTGATATTCTGAGAGTGTACAAAAAGTCATTTTGTACTCTCTCAGAGAGTAGAAAGCAGATCCAGGTAGGAGGGCAGAGCAGAACAGAGCTGGTAGTAATTACAGTGTGAGGCCCCGGTAATAATGATGCAAAACGTCCCCTCCTGCTTCAATGGGGCCTCTCCATCGCGCTTGGCTTGCCCTCCATTGAAACCTCTATAAAAACCTCTATTGTAACCGCAAATCTGTGTGGCCCAAAACATCCAAGAATCACAGATCAAGTATCTTGGCTCCCCAACGAGTCTTATCGCAGAAACCCAAGAAGAGAGTAACAGCGATTCAGGTTTTATTGCAATATTTTAAAATTGGCTCTCAATGTTAGAAGTGTTGGTACTGCATAGGTGTGTGTGTGTGTGTGTGTGTCTGTATGTGTGTGTGTATGGGGTACAGTGTTTATGTGTTTATACGTGCGGTTGGCAGTGAGTCATCACGCGCTAACTTTAATCAACGTGTAGCACAACAACAACTTTCATTGGCGCAGAACGTTATTATTAAAGGATCGACTCACTGCTTTACGGCTGCAGCCCCTCCAGACCCGGCCAATTATGAGGCACTTCCAAAAGCATGAGTAACTCTATCCCCTCTAGGATCATGGGACCACCCCAAAATCCCTCTCTCTCTCCCCTTCCCTTTTGTGTGGATGGAACCGAGAGAGCACTAATGGATAGATGTGTTGGAGCGATAACGTAGAGCTCCCTAACCGCAGATACAAGGTCAGATATGGCTGCATTATAAGCCCTTATGGTGGCTTTATGAGGATGGAGATGGGAGTAATCTGACTCTGGATCAGCTGGTTAACCTTGGACCCCCTTAGTGGCCGCAGGGTGACTGAGGCTGGGTTTTAGGGGCCGCGGTTCTCAACATGTGGGCCATGAGGGTATTGCAAGTGGGGCCCCCCAAATAAATTGGCAAACACTAAAGAATTTAATGATAGTATAACAATATTATGCTAAAAGAATTATGTTATGTTAAAATATGTTGAAAAATGTAAAGAAAAACCTTTTCTAAAGAAATTATGTTAAAAAAAAATGTTAAAAAAAAATTATGTGGTATTTTCTTTTCTTTAAAACTTTGGAAAATGTGTTTTCATTGTGACACTTAAAAAAAATGTAAGTTGGTTCCATCGAACCAAGCCGGAAAACACAATCAACACAATTGATCATTAAAATAAACGTGCTCTGAAATGCAGAGCTTTTCAAGTGAGCCCTGATCCAGGCAAAGATTGAGAACCACTAGCTTTATGAGGATGAGGAAATGGGAGTAATCTGACTCTGGATCAGCGGTTAACCTTGACCCCTATAGTGGTCTACGGGCTACAGGCTGCTTTAGGATCTGATTGAAGTTAGTCCACTGAAGCGTAGCGGGCCGGGCAGCCTCTGGGCCATAACAACAACATGAGGCCACTGTAACAAGTCTGATCTCGTACCCGCGCTGACTGAGAGCCGCCGCGTTTCTTCTCAGGGTTGAGCGGGTTAGAGGTCAGGGTTCGAACGCACCTGACCGTGATTTAAGATAACGGTCATTTTTTTTATGGCCGACCAGGTGCTGGCAAGAACGCTTGGCTGTGAATCAAACTTCGGATTTATACGCGACCATGTGTGTGTATGTGTGTGTGTGTTTGAACATATGTGGTGTGTGTGTGTGTGTGTGTGTGTGTGTGTGTGTGTGTGTGTGTGTGTGTGTGTGTGTGTGTGTGTGTGTGTGTGTGTGTGTGTGTGTGTGTGTGTGTGTGTGTGTGTGTGTGTGTGTGTGTGTGTGTGTGTGTGTGTGTGTGTGTGTGTGTGTGTGTGTGTGTACACTTGTATTACTATACTTGTGAGGGCCAAATGTCCCCACAAGTGTAGTAGAATATGAGAAATAGGCAATGTAAGGACAATATTCTTGGTCCTCACAAGAGAAATGGTTGTTTAATGCTTGAAAGAATAAATTTGAGTTAGGTTTACAATCAAGAAAAGATTCAGGTTGCGTTTAGGGGTTTGGCTTGGAGTTATGCCTGATTTATACCAAGTTGCGTGCTGCGTGTCATTCAAGAAAAATAGGGGTCAAAAATGGCATTTATTTTTAAATGGCATTCAAAAAACACAGCACGTACAGCTTTGCGTGTGCGGAGGCTTCCTTTTATTGTTCATTTGATTTCCTCTTGGCTCCAGCCCCTCGCCCAAGTTTACTGGCAGATGGGCTGTTTTTTCCCCCCACACAAAAATGGCATTCATACAATTTCCAGCCTTAAATGTTTATGTCCTCACAAGTATGGTAATACAAATGTGTGTGTGTGTGCTCCTGTTCTCATTGTGTGTGGTGCTAGTGGGTATAAGGTCAGTAGGCTAGCCAGCAACGCTATCCAGTTTCAGCGTCTCAGGGCCGATCTTTGATGTTAGCCCTGAGACCCGGGCTGAGGTGAGAGGAGGGTTCCAGGCTGAGGTCTGAACCCCCAGACACAGAGGTCATGGTGGGGGGAGAGACGGAACCGATTTGCAAATGTTCGCCTTAAAAAATATATATTCAAAGATTTGCAAAAATGTTCACGATTTTTCAAAAATAGCAGATCTACAAGCTCATTGCGCGGCACTCGGTGCCACGCTATGAGCTTGTAGATCTGCTATTTTTGAATAGCCAAAGAAATCAAAAATTCTAAAAAGTGTGGATGATGATGATGCTGTAGGTAAGGAGTTGTATAAACACGCTCCATCTGTCTGCTGGTCCTGGGTCAGTGATCAAGGTGTGCGCACAAAGGCTTTCGTGTCATTGCCTTGATTGATTTGTGAAACCGCTTAAAACCACTTAAACCCTACATTACATTCTTTGTTGACCAGGGTCCCCAGGGGTCTATCCTAGGCCCCCAAAAGTAAAAAGAAAAGCCGATCTACGAGCTCACAATACTTCGAGACTCATGAGATGTGACATCGTAGATCTGCTATTTCTGCCAAAACAAAACAGGAACACTAGGGTTCATGTGGTTAAGCTCAAATATAGGTGGTTGTAGTTGGCCATGCATGTGCGCACACGCGCGCACACACACACACACACACACACACACACACTTCCTCAAAACCCTCCAGGTAGGTAGTTTCAGATAAAAGGAGGTTATAAAAGTAAAATACTACTATGTATTTATCTGCTTGCTGCTCACTGACCCTGGACACTGATGGGTACGGTGTGAGAAAAAAAAGCTTTTTGATGGATCGATAGAGGCTGCGTATGGATGATTGGAGCTGCCTTAAATCAGGGTTAAGTGCTGGTTTGCTCTGTGCGTGCCTGGAAGCAAGCATGCAGTAAAGTAGCAGGTTGTATGCCTGGGAGCAATCATGGATACGTGCACGCACACGCACACACACACACACACACACACACACACACACACACACACACACACACACACACACACACACACACACACACACACACACACACACACACACACACACACACACACACACACACACACACACACACACACACACACACACACAGATTTTGATTATTTACACATACACCAGATTTCTCTGAACTATCTATCACCACTAGTTGACTTGAGTCCCCCGGGGCACTGTACTTGGGACTTGCCGAAAATGGCCAATCTATAAGCATTGTGGGAGAAGATAAGACCCTTTATTGATCCCGCGGAGGAAATTGTGTCGCCAAAAGCTTGTAGATTGGCTACTTTTGACAAACGTTGGCTCCAGAATAGGGAGGCTATAGGGTTCAAGTGGTTAAGTGTGCATCAGAGGTGGCAGAGCATTGATTCCTCAGTCCACGGCTGCTCCTCTCATCACTAAAGCAGCGGCCTCTTGTCACTCTGCACCACTGGCCGCGAAAAAAAACAAAAAGAAGAAAAAATAACACTCACATCTGACACAAGCTGTCACACCAGATTCCACCCCCCCTCTAACGTCTAACTAACCCCCCACCACCCGTACCACCCAGACCTCCATCCATCCATACATACACCTCCCCCCCACCACCTCACACCCACAGGAGCCAGTGTTGCCATGTTTGCTTATTATAAGCGGCTTTGGGCTTGTTTTTCTCAAAGATTGCTTGTGCATTTTTGGTAGCTGCTCACTGACCCTGGGCACTTGATCCAGGGTCAGTGAGTTGCTTTTTTTTTTGGCTTGTTTGTAAAGTGTACTGTAGTTGCTCATTTGGGCTTGTTTCCTAATGTTGTTCAAACCAGTGGTTCTCAAACATTTTTATGTCAAGGACCCCCAAATTAATATGTATTTGATTTTTTTTCAAGACTTGTTAGACCCGGTTGCTTATATCTCTCTCAAAATCTGGCAACACTGACAGGAGCCCCTCAGAATCCCCTCGTTTACTTGTTAACTTGCCTGTGACAGCAGACCCCCCCCCCCCCCCCCCCTCCCCTCCCCTGGGGTGTTGATTGAGTGTTAAGATAAACCAGCCGTGTCTCCATCTGACACGGAGACAGACACAGATGCAGACAACAAAAAAAGGGCTTTTTCAGTGTGACCACTGAATGCTAATGACACTCTGTGAAAGAAGAGAAGAGATTGAAACCGACCGCAGAAGAAGCTCTGCTGCATTCACAGCGTAGCGGGTGAGCAGCACAGAGCAGCTACCTGCTGTGTGTCTGTGGTGGCAGTGGTGGAAAGTAACTAAGTGTGTTTACTCAAGTACTGTACTTGAGTACTTGAGTTCAGAGTGTTTCTGTTTATTTTGATCATTTGTACTTCTACTCCGCTACATCTCTGAGGCAAATATTGTGCCTTTTACTCCACTACAATTATTTGAAAGCTTTAGTTAGTTGTGAGCTTGTAGATTGGCTATTTTTGAATATCTGGAGTATAGAACAGGGCTTAAGTGGTTAATGCATGTTTTGTATTAGTAATCTAAATCTGCAAAGTAGCTAGTAACTAAAGCTGTCAAATACCGGTAGTTTAGTAAACAAAAGAAAAAGTTGTAGTGGAGTAGAAGTTTAAAGTATCAAAAGTTTTAAGTACAAATAAATGTATCTCAAAAATAATTCCAGTACTTGAGTAAATGTACTTAGTAACTTTCCACCTCTGTGTGGGAGTGTGTCTGCATTGTTTTTGGCGTGTGTCTGTATCTGTATTCATGAGATGCGTTGGCGTGTGTGCATGCGTGTCCCTTGACGAAAAACTGGAGCCACGGGTGTAAGAATAGCATCACAGCGGGAGAGCGCCGGGTGCCTCGTCCCCAGAGATGACGCCAGGGTAGCGTTCAAACACTCATTAACACACTCCTGACTGACGTGGCAAAAGGATCAAAGACAACAACAATGGAAGCCGGGATAATGTGCCATTGTTCACCCTCACGCCACAATCCAATTCTATTCACATTACATGTCACCGAGTGTCTGTGGACGAGGAGAGATTGGTTTCAGATAACCGTCAAGTCTAGTGGGTTATATTATAGATAAACTTACTACCATGGGAGGGGGGTCTGAAATGATTGAATCGGACAGATGTGAGAGACAGAAAAGAAAGACCACAGAAATAGAGTGAGAGAAAGAGAGTGAGAGAAAGGGGCTTTGGGGCCCATATTTTCAAAAACCCAAACCAGGACCCATAATCACTTACAAATTCAAATACGATATACGAAATAGCAAAAATAACCAATCTAGAAGCTCACAACGCTTCGGATTGCAGTGCTTTGTGAGCTTGTAGATCGGCTATCTTTGCTACTATTGACACTATTTCTTTGACCTTTAAAAAATATATATATTTGAATGTTCACCTGCTGTTTTCATCAGGATATGGGGTACAATTATTTTAACACTTATAATGTGGTAGTGAAAATCGGGACATTTGAGCGTTTGAGAGGTATTTGTCGAGACTCTGGACACCCAGCTTGAAACCGGGACAAACCACACCAAACTGGGGACGTCTGGTCACTGTAACTTACCACCATGCGGGGGATTCTAAAATGACTGCAAAGGACAGATGTGAGAGAGAAGAGAGAGAAGGATAACCACAGAAAGAGAATACATCAAGAGAGCGAGAGAGATAAAGGGGCATCGGGTGCATCCAGTAATCCCAGTGATTTTAAGAATGGCACGTTGACAAATAGCACCGTGCCATCTCACCTTAGATGGATGTTTACCCTCTTCACCCCTCTGCTGTCACAATGTGAATGTTTTCCCTTTCTGTTCTCGTGTTTTCAATATTCTCGCCTGTCATTTATGTGTGTCTAATTGGCTGCTATTTTAGGTTGTTTACTATTCTACTTCTACAGCTTTTCTTTCTTTCTTTTTTTCCCTTATATTCACGATGAAAATGAAACCAAAATTCCTGGTTTCTCCTCCACTCCTCGCTGTAGTAGTCATTCCCTTACGGTCGGAGAAAGCTAATACTTCACCTCACAACCTGGCAACCATTAGATAAGCAAATAAACACTAGATCAGTCATGTACAGTACGTGTGTTTGTGCATGTGTGCGTGTGTGTGTGCGTTCTTTTCTTTTTTACGGTAAAGTGCCATTAACCGTATATGGTGTGTGTGAGTGGGAGAGGTGAGATGCTTGGTATGTGTGTGCGTATTTGTATTTGTGAGTCAGTGTTCCTGGGACAGGTCAGGGTCATGGGAAGCGCAGACCAGACATACATAAGTCATCCTGCTGAGCTTTTGGGAGCCATGTGCAACATGTCTGAGTCAGTGATGGACACCCAACAGTTGGATCCTATCTCACAGAGAACACTGATCATAGACCTAGCTCTACACCAGTGGTTCTCTCAGAGGTTTTAATTTCAGGGACCCACATAACTCAAGTGAGAGTGTACAAATGGAATCCATTTGTACACTCTCGGTGACCTGTAAGGGTCCATTTGGTTCCATTTTGTACACTCTCAGAGACCTGTAAGGGTCCATTTGGTTCCATTTGTACGCTCCCAGAGTAACAGACCTGTAAGGGTCCATTTGGTACCATTTGGAGTATTGGTCCGGTGAAGGGGGGGTCCCCCAGGGGTCCTTGAGGGGGGTTCCAGGGGGGTCCCAGAGGAGCAGTGAGGAAAATGAGGAACAGTTTAAACAATTAAGATCTATTTAAATTTTCAGCTATTTTCGAAGGATCTCTCTTATGGAGGTCCCTCCCTGGAACAAAATCTTTTCAGATGGGGGCTCTGCAGCCAATTACATCAATTTGGGGGTCCTCGCTTGACATGAAAATGCTGAAGAACCACTGTCCAACAGCATACACAGTAACGCATGGAACACACCGAAGAATCGCCTGTACACATGCTTTAAAAAAACATAAAAGAAAACATAAAAAGTTTAAATATTGGAGAGACAAGGTTTGTGCCTGGCAGTGACCAAAATGGACTAAATAACACTGAGGATTTGACTGTGTAAAAGAAAACATTTACAGAGGCCCCCAGTCTTGTGCTCTCATGTGTGTGTGTGTGCGTGTGCATGCATACGTTGGCGGCTGACAGACGCAGATGGAGTGCGCTCAGCGTGATGATGACATGTCGTCTTGTCTCTGATAGGCCCTTCCTGTTGCTGCCACCGCTGATGGAGTGGATGCGAGTGGCCATCGTTCACGCCGAGCATCGCAGGAGCCTATTGGTGGACAGCGATGATGTCAGACAGACCGCCAGGCAGCTCCTTCCAGGACTGGACTGTGAACCCAGACAGCTGAAGTAAGACAGAAAACATTAACACGCGCACGCACACACACACGTGCACGTTTGTATTTCTATACTTGTGAGAACATATAACCCCCGAAACCTAACCTCTAAATGCCTGGTCCTATAACCCTAACCCCAACCTGAAGCTTTTCCTAATTGTAAGCCTTTTTAACCTTAAAAAAACATTTTTCTTGTGAGGAAAAGGAAAATTGTCCTCACAATGTCTCTTTCTCGAATTCTACGCTACTCTACTTGTGGGGACGCTTGGCCCTCGCAAGTATAGTAATACAAGTACGCACGGCGCGCGCGCACACACACACACACTCACGCACGCGACAAATGCATCATGTTGCACAAAAGCGGCTCTGTGCCACATTTCTAATGCTGTTTATTTCTTTTAATCCATGAACTGTAGCTCCATTGTGTGACTAGTCACTCTGACAAACACGCTCCACTTAAGGATGAAATATTGATTCCTGTGAATAAACATTATGATTAAAGATTTAAGATGGCCTTGGTCTGGCTCACGCACAGTAAAATCCAGGTCAATTTTTTTGACATTTATTTTGACTTAAATGAACATTGGATTTCTACTGTGTAGATGTCAGTTTGGAGTCAGTATATCAAATGAATGTGTGTGTATACTGTACATAGACCCAAGAAGCATTGTCTATAATCTTTGCGTATTTCACTGCCTTACTTTGCTGGTATGAATGGACCTCAGAGAAACTACACAGACAGGAATTGATCCAATTCTCTCTCTGTCTGTCTCCCTTTCTCCTTCTCTCCTTCTCTCCCTCTCTCTCTCTCTCTCCCATCAGGCCTGAGTGTTGTTTCAGCTCATTCAAGCGTCTGGACTCCAAGGCCGCCACAGACAAGTTCCATCTGGACCTGGGCTTCCGCATGCTCAACTGTGGACGCACCGACCTGATTGGGCAAGCCATCGGTCTGCTGGGGCCAGACGGCGTCAACAGCATGGACGATCAGGTACCCACGGACCCAAGTTCTGGATTTTTACTTTAAAACACTCCTGGGGTCATTTGAACGTCTACTCTGGCTTTTATGTTCAGTTTTGAAGTTGCTCGATTCAATATTTTGATATTTGATATTCATTTTATCAGTCACGCCCCCTTCCTATATAAACCCATCGTAACTTTAAACTGCATTTTAACCATGTTATGTCAAAAACAAACGAAAAAATGATTTCATCTTCAAAATCTTTTATAAAAATACAATGAAAAAAGGGATCGAAAAAACACGTCCCCCTACACAAGAGAAGCTCAATATCAGTCACCAGAACTATAGACAAGTGTTTTCAAAGAACCTACCATGGTTAAAATGGAGTGAGGAGTGTGCATGTCTCTGCGTGTCATGCACGTGTGCCGCTTGGAACGGAGACATACTGTAGCAATATGCATCGGAAATAACACTGACAGATCGCTGACCTCATGTGTTTTTTTTCCTCCTTCTCCCACTCCCTCTCTCTCCCTCTCCATCTATCTGTCATGGTTCTGGCGTCCCTCCTCGTCTTTCATCAGGGTATGACCCCTCTCATGTACGCCTGCTCAGCTGGAGACGAGGCCCTGGTCCAGATGTTGATCGATGCCGGGGCCAACCTCGACGTGGCGGTAAATACTCACACACTAGAACACAAACACATGCTGGCCTCACAGGCCATTGTGTAAACCACTTGAAGCTTGGTTTCAGCCATTCCCAACCTTGTGGGTACTGTGAGGATATTGCAAGTGTTTGATTGATTGATTGAAAGGTTTTTGTACATATAGTGTTTTATATGTGTTGATGATATTGTATTTTGGTGTTATTTTTATTTTTATGCTATGTTGATGAATTGAATACATAGGACCCCAATGGAAACAAGTCCTCTGGACTTTTTTGTGTTATCCTTTTAGCCTTAATGTCTGACTGTACCTCGTGCTGTTTACATTTCTGACTAATAAAGTATTCAATCAATCAAATACTTCATTGTCGATTTTGTACAGGCAGTACAACGAGTTATAAAAACATGGGAAAAGTATGACACAAAAAGCCGGAGGCTTGTTTCCATTGTGGTCCATGAAACATTCAACTCAAACACGACATATGCCAAAAATACGGATGTCAGGTTGTGGTTTAAAGTGGTTAAAAAGGAATGCAATCACACAACTTTGTGCTAGTACTTCATTTGATAATAGATTTATTCCCAAATCCTGAGTGATAATTCTAATTTAGAGATTGTTCTAATGAATACTTGTCGGTCTATTTTTACAATCTCTCAGTGAAGTTAACGCTCATGATTTTACAGTTTACTATAGAGGCGTGGGCCGTGGCTGTTACTTGACTTGCTGTAGCTGTTTTGTTTTCCTTTTTTAGCTGAGCTGTGCAAAACAGGCACAGGTGTTATAATGAGGCTTACAGTCTGTCTATCTATAGTCTGTGTACTTGTACGTCACTCTGTCTGCAAATGTGACCACCAGAGGGCACTGACAACACGTCTCAGCTATGCACACCTCTGAGGTTGTTTTGGTGTGTAATAATACCGGTGTCTCCCGTGTGTTTCCAGGTCCCACCCTGCTCCCCAAAGCACCCTTCTGTTCACCCGGACAGCAGACACTGGGCGGCCCTCACGTTCGCCGTGCTGCACGGACACATCTCTGTGGTGCAGGTAGGGAAAAGTTAACACGCGTAGACCAGCGTAGACATCCTACTGTTCTTGACTTTTGACATAGTGCAGCATTTTAAGATAATAAGGTTGTGGCGAAAGAACGGCACGTGGAACACAGGACAGTGTAGCAGGTGTGTAGCTTGGAACTCAGCCATGTGTGTATGTGTGTGTGTGTGTGTGTGTGTGTGTGTGTGTGTGTGTGTCCCTCCAGCTCCTACTGGATGTCGGGGCCAACGTGGAGGGGGCCGCGGTCCGCAATGGACAGGAGAGCACAGCCGAGACCCCGTTACAGCTGGCTTCTGCAGCAGGTGGGCACACAGACCAGACCATGCGTACACATACACACACACACACACACACACACACACACACACTGACAAAAACGTCAGAGCAGTAGCTATTGCTGCTCTGCGAGAGATTGAGTTATGGTCAGTGGTGGACAAGTACTTGAGTCAAAGTATAGATGCTCTTGATCAAATATTACTCAACTACAAGTGAAAGTTGCCCTGTCAAAGTTTTACTATATTTCAAATAAGGTGTGATTAATTCATAATTAACCACACCATTTCCCCCTTCCTGGAAATGTAGTGGGGTCAAAAGTACAATGTTGTCCAAAAATACCACTACTCAAGTAAAGTCCAGATACTCCCAAGTTTCATAACAGCAGTACAGCACTCAACCAAATGCACTTTGTTACTGTCCACCACTGGGCCTGCGAGAGAGGGATTGAGTTATGGTGGACAAATTGAAGGAAGAAGTGAGGAAATGAGAGGGTTGCTGTAAAGCGGAGATGAAGGGTGGAAGCAGCGGAGTGCAGTGCAGCCTGCGGTGGTTCAGAAGCTGCCCGGCAGCATTCCTCTGTGGGATAGTTCACAGGCCACACATAGCTGCAGCAGAAAAGGGACACGCGCGCCACATGCACATGCTCCACAACGCAGCTGGTTGACTCTTCAATAACCGCTCTGTGTGTGTTTGTGTTTGTGTGTGAAGGTCAGATCACATCCTATAGTTCCGGTAGTACAGACTGTTATTTAGATAGCGTCATACTGTTTAGACAGATGCTATAGGTTCATGGTTTAGCTGCTATCCTAGTTTCTTGAGTCACTGCGCTGCTCTCTCTGCATTGTTATGTACAGTATGTGACTCGCTCTGGATAAGAGTGTCTGCTAGATACCTAAATAGTAAATTGCAGTAGCAAGTTTCCTAGCATAATTGCTGTTATTAACATTGTACGACATACTTTGTTGTACAACGAATATCTGATCTACAAGCTCACAAGCAAATCTACAAGAAACGCTACAAGTTAAAGTCGCATCTGCCAGCGAAGATATTTTAACTTTTATTTTCAAATTCTTGACAATTTCTTTGGACAATTATAGAATTGTTTTGTCTTTAATGACAAGCCCGAAATGCGGACACCAGGTTGAAAGTGGTTACATTTATTTTAGGGAGCCTTTAGGGACATAATGTACATTATTTATTCATATGAAGAAAGGTTAAGACATTAACAGTTACCAACGTTAGTGTATAGGAGACACAGAGGAGATAATTATGATTGAGGTCTATAAACATTTTCACCAGATATATGACTTCACAGCCGAGCCTGTCGTCCACTTCTGGGATAATAAGTACGAGTTAAGAGGGAATTCCCTAAAACTGTCACCACTAAACTGTCACTCTGAAAAGAGAAAAAAAATCTTTACACTTCGAGCTGTAAGATCATGGGACAAACTTCCAGAGGAAGTGGTCCAGGCTCCTTCAGTCAATACTTTTAATAATAGACTTCACAAATTCTGGTGAACAAAGGACTTTTTGTACAATTATAGGTCTGGCTTGTAATTTCATAGACTGGTAAGCCAAGGGAATTAATGTAAAATATGGAATTATGCGTGTATATGTATTGTATGTATATGTGGAACTGAATGTGGGTTGCGGATGTATTTGTGGGGTGGGGTGGGTTGATGATTGGGTTGCAGGGTAGTCCATTGTGAATTGTGAATGCGAATGCCGCAACTTGAACGAAAATATTTATATCGTGTTGAGTCTGGTGTAAAGGATTGCATCCCGTGCCAGAAACCTTTCTATACATTTCAATAAATTTGAGTGTGTGTGTTTGTGTGTGTGTCTTCCAGGCAACTACGAGATGGTTAGCTTGCTCCTGGCTCGAGGGGCTGACCCGTTATCGAAGACGCGTGACGGGAATGCCCTGACCTCGTCCCTCTACGAGGACATGAACTGCTTCAGTCACGCCGCAGCGCACGGCCACAGGTACTGGGAGGAGTGGGTTCCTGGGGCTCCCCAGCCAAATTATTGATAGTGAGGAACCAAATGGACCCTTACAGGTCTGTAACTCTGAGAGTGTACAAATGGAACCAAATGGACCCGTACCATTTGTACACTCTGAGAGTTATGCAGGTCCGGTGGCCAAATGCATACCAAACTAGGGGTTCTTTAAGTTAAAAGTTTGAAAACCACTGCTCTAAAGGGAGAGAGAGTCCATGTTAGACCTAAGGCTGTTATGAAGGCCGGTGATGTTAGTCAAACTTCCTAATTTCCTGTAGCATGCGGTGGAAGGGAGAAGTGAGAGGTCAGGCTCTCCTTCCATACAGAGTCCATCTGTCGGAGTACAGCAGCTGGCAGAGTAAAAGCAATACCCACCTGTTCAGTGTGCGTGTGCGTGTGCGTGTGCGTGTGTGTGTGCGTGTGTGTGTGTGTGTGTGTGTGTGTGTGTGTGCCAGGACAGGATTTAGACTCAACACTTCACATTCCAGGGTGATTGTGACAGATTATGTAATCAGAGAACAAGGAAGAGAGGGTTACTTAAGTAATTGTCATTGTACGTTGGATTGAGATAACCACTCAAAGCTGCACTCTGTAACTTTCATGTCCTTCCCCGAGATTCGAACCCGGGTCCCCCGTGCAAGTGCTGACAATTGTACCACTGAGATAATAGGGCAAGCCTACTTAGGGGGGAATTACATTTTGACCTTAAGGCAGTACCACTTGGCATCCAGTATTGGTCATACACTACCACAGGATCTAAATGTCTCAATAGAAGAGCATGGTAGACTTAACTACTTGTGTTACTACATTGTATTAACATACTCTCTACACTCTACCATACACTTTAGTTAAAATAACATTTATTCACAAAAATGTTATGTACCGTAGTAGCTTTGTTTTTTACTTTGTCATACGCCATGCAAATAGCTGATCTACAAGCGCACAACGTGTCATTACTCATAATAATATTAATACATAAAATATATATAGCACTTTTCTTAGTACCCAAAGTCGCTTTACAACAAAACAAAACAAACAACTCTATTAGGAGAGAAATAGATAAAAGGCAAAAAAAATTGCAAAGAAAAAAAAATTAAGCTAATACTAAAGGGCAGAAAGGGAGATGCTTTGTGAGTTTGCAGATCTGCGGTTTTCACCATTTTTGAAAAGGTTGGACATTTTCGCCTACAGTGACATGCCCAATAGGGACAGTCTCTCACTTCTTTCTTTCTTCCTTTCTTCCTAGGAATGTGCTGAGAAAGCTGCTGACGCAGCCCCAGCAGGTCAAAGAGGACGTCCTGTCCCTGGAGGAGATCCTAGCGGAGGGGGTGGAGGGCGAGGAGTCCGGGGGCAACCCCTTCCTCCCGCCGCTGCCGTCCACCCCGTCGGCGGGGGGCCCCGGGGCCCTGGCCGAGGGGGCCATACCCAAGCTCTGCAAGGCCCGCATGAAGGCCCTGCAGGAGGCCAGCTACTACAGCGCTGAGCACGGATACCTGGACGTCACCATGGAGCTGAGAGCCATGGGTACGTGTGGGTAGAAACCAGCAGAGGAAATCACTTTTAGTCAAGTACCGTACCTCATGGACCACTTCACCCATTTTGAACCTATGTTCATTATAATTGGTCCTCACTAATGCTCATTATAATATGGTACCATTTTTGTCTACTCAGTCTGTGTCTCAGAGGGGGGGCTGTGGACAGTTCAGAAACCTGTCTAAGTGACATCATTGATGGGGAATCCAAGCTAATAGAAACCGCAGGCTTTCTATTCCTGGAAAGTTAGCATGTTATTATAGAAGCCATTGTTCTTTGATTCTTTTTTTTTTTTTAATTGAAATGATCAAACCTTCTTCAGACCGAGCAGACAAAAATGGTACCCTATTATAATGAGCATTAGTGAGGACCAATTTTATGAAAATGGGTGAAGTGCTCACCCTGCCAATAACGCATAAATGCGTTTTTAGAATGAAAAAAATAAATAATTTGACCCAAAGACCAAGGAGATATGATTTTTCGAAGATCTAGACTCCTATCCACTTCCTTGTTAACTTAAAACTTAAAAAGTATGTATCTCGGCTCCTGAGTACTTTTTTAATTTGATGAAAAATCTCTGGCAGACAACAGCAAAAAATCTGAAATAATTCAAGCAGGTTAAGTGTTAAGTACAGTGTTGAGGTACTCCACTGCGTTGTGAGCTTGTTGATCTGCGCTAAGTATAGAATGCATCTCTTCCCCCCCCCAATGACCAGGTGTGCCGTGGAAGCTGCATGTGTGGCTGGAGTCTCTGCGCAGCGCCCAGCAGCAGTCCAGGACGGGGGTCACCCTCTCTCTGCTCCGAGAGTTCACCTCCATCCGGGAGGAGGACTACTGTCTGGAGCTGGTCGACACGGGCCTGCCCCTCATGTTCAACATCCTACGCACCACCAAGGTACGACCGCCGGCTCTCACAGCAAACCAACGCACACTTTGGTGTGTCTTTATATACCGTGTAGAGTTTTTCTTTCATGAAATGCGTAGCTAGGCCTGTCACAATCATTACATAATCGTCTAATCGCAATGATTAGAGATAATCGCAATTATTTGAGTGACAATTAACCGTCAACTTATAATTTGTAATCGTGACAGCCCTATACGTAGCACAGCGGTTCTCAAAGTGGGGTCCTGGGATCCCCAGGGGTCCTTGAGTGGGTTCCCCAGCAAAATGAGGATCGGTTTAACCACTTTAAGCATATTTTGTACTTGTACCAAATGTACAATGCTCACAACGGTGCTCTGAGCTTGTACATTGGCTATTTTCGAAACATTTTGTGAAATTGTGGGAAATATGTGAAATCATTGTGAAGACATTTTGCAACACAAATCTCTTATGGGGGCCCCTGGCACAAAATCATTTCAGATGTGGTTCCGCAGCCAAATACACTTCAATTCGGGAGTCCTTGACATGAAAACGTTTTAGAATCACTGACGTAAAAGTATAAAAACAATTTTGTATTTTTTATTAACAGCTGCACTCTTCTCCTGTCATTCTTGTGTTTGCGTTCAGAATGATGCTATTACCCAGCAGCTGGCGACCATTTTCAGCCACTGTTTTGGCCCAGCACCCCTACCAACCATTCCCGAGGTGAAAGCCACCCTCTCAGCGCAGCTGGGTAAGGAACGGTTTAAACTTTGCTCATGTTTGGACAAGTAGCGATGATGCACAAATGACACAACATTACATTTAGACTTCAAAGGTCATTTGCAGTGGTGTAAAGTAACAAAGTACATTTACTTAAGTACTGTACTTAAGTAGAATTTTTAGGTACTTTTACTTTACTGGAGTGTTTCCAATTTTCAGTACTTTTACTTCTACTCCACTACATCCCAGAGGCAAATATTATACTTCTACTCCACTACAATTATTTGACAACTTTAGTTACTAGTTACTTTGTACATTTTGATTATTATTACAAAACATTCATTAACCACTTCAGCTCTGTATACATTTCGGCCATTTGAAAATAGCCGATCTTCAAGCTCACAATGCTTAGCGATGTGACGTATTGTGAGGCCGTAGATATGCAATTTTCAAAAGATTTTTATACATTTTATACATTTGAAATAGGACCTTCTGCATAATGAATACTTTCTACTTTTGGTACTTTAAGGACTTTTGATACCAATACTTTTGTACTTTTTACTCAAGTACATTTTTAATGCTGAACTTTTACTTGTAACAGAGTATTTCTACATTTTAGTAGCAGTATTCATACTTTTACTTAAGTAAAGACATTTCGTACTTTGTCCACCACTGGTTTTGAAATAGTTTTCCTATAGAGTTGAGAGTTGAGTTGTTCTGTTGTCTTTCCACAGACCCTCACTTCCTGAACAACCAGGAGATGTCTGATGTAACATTTCAGGTGGAGGGGCGACCGTTCTACGGTCACAGAGTCCTGCTGATCACGGCCTCTGACAGGTGAGAGACCGAGAGAGACGGGGTGGGGGACAGTTTGGAGCCTTGCCATACATGCTATTTAAAATGTTGTTACATCTATTAGCTCTGTAAGAGATAAGAGTATTATACAGTAAGTTAGGGTGAGCTTTTAGCCCCATTAGTGAGAAGCAAGGAGCAGTGTGTCTTTTAATTTAGTCTTATTTATAACAGACTAGTGCAGTGACTTTTGGGGGCATGGGCGGCTTTTTGAACACGTTCCGAGCGGACCGGTTATGCAGAACCGCTCATCCATTCGACTTTATTCTCAACCCTACTGCACTTTCTTGGGTCCTCAGCAATATACACCCGTGACCTGCCAAACCTGTAAAGTTGATGTGAGCTATGCAAAGAACAGACAGACAGCCATACATACAGAGATTTCTGGAATGTATTAGATAGATAAATGTCATGTGTAATCGTTCTGACCAAGGTGGTTTTCTTGATCAGATTCAAGTCTCTGCTGGTGACCTCGGGTCCAGAGGCGACCGCTGGCAAGGAGATTGAAATCAGCGACGTCAAGTACAATATCTTCCAGGTAACAAATCAGTGTGTTGAGTCTTCACTTAAAACCCTGCATCATATATTGTACACATACGTGTTTACTCCCTACTCAAGGGATGGGATATCCGATTAGTGGAAGCTGTAAGGATTACTTGTATCTGGTACTGTCTAGAAAATTATATCTAGACCCATTGGATATCAAACATAAACATTATGTAAACATTATTGTGTTCAGTCCTCTCTGTAACCATTCATTAATGATTAGTGGCAGCGGTGGCCTAGTGGTTAGAGGGGCGGCCTTGATACCGGAAGGTCCCTAGTTCGATTCCCCAATTCATCACATCAATCATGAATCACCGCTGAATAGCCCTTGAGCAAGGCTTCCATGCAGGGTCCGGCTGGAAACAAGCTTTGTGCTTAGTCCGACACCCTGGGTAAACAACAAACTTTGCTTTTGCTTTGCTTTTCTTCTCAACACTGGGTCTGGGGACCCAATTGTATCAAATGGCCTAATGCATATCAAACTGCCCTATATAACGTTGGGTTGTACAATTTGTGTATGCATTCTTTTGAGACAAAGAATTGCCAGCGCTCCTGTTTAATTCATGAAAAAGCACAGGCAAACATGGACTTGTTTCGGCGTCAAGCCTTCTTCAGCGTGAAGGAGGCTCGACTCCGAAACGCGTCTGTGTTTGCCGTGCCTCTTCATGAATTAGAAAACGTACCAGAAGGACTCACCGGGTGCAGGGCTCAACAAGTCTCAATGTATAAGACAAAGAATTGCCAGCACGCCAGAGTCTTGTTGAGCCCTGCACCCGGTAAACTATCGTTCTAAAGGACTGAGTTGTGCTCGTTGCTGTGCTTCTACTTTGTATAACTCGTGACCAATGAGCTGGCTTTGTTGGAATGTGTGTAAAGAGTGACATCTGACCTCTCCCCTCCAGATGATGATGTCATACCTGTACTGCGGAGGAACGGAGTCATTGAAGACCAATGTGTCTGACCTTCTAGAGGTGAGAATGACCAAGAATCCATTTTTTTGTCACACCACATTTTATTGTCACATCACAGGTGTAAAGAAGTGGGTGAAATTTGTTTTTGTGCAAGGCTCCATCTTTTCGTTATTATTATTTTCTCTCGAAAAGAAAGAAAGAAAAAATATCAAAGTTATCTACATATCGACACCTCATATGTCCAAAAATGTTACTTTTCAGGATTCAAATTCGAAAATAGCAAAAGTAGCAGATCCACAAGCTGAAAACGCGTCGCTTCGTGCCGCGTTTCGAGCTTGCGGATCTGCTACTTTTGACACTTTTGTGACGCTGTAGTATGATCAAGTAGGGCCGTTAATTTACGAAAAAAACACAAAAGGTTATATTATGGAGATAGGAGGTTTCTGCCCGACAGCAATGATATATACATACAGCATAAAAAAACAGCAAGTATGTACATACAGTAGGGGTTCAACATAAGATACAAAAAAAAGTGCTGACTGTGTGTAAACACGGGTAGATCAGTTGCTCTTCGTGCATGTCAGCTGTGGACACCACAGTTATCACTTCATGGCCAGCATCGTTACAGACCGACACAAATACAAAACAGATGTTTAGAATCGCTCCGACTTAAAAATATCGTTGACAATCTAATCATGTGGTTTTGGATGGAACTCTGTTGAATGAAGGGGGAATTATTGTGTTTCCTGCTCGCCTGTGTTTCTTGCCAGTCCTGGCCCGTCCAAGTATATTTATCACATATATTTAACTGCATGGGTTTAATATTTAATGATATACTTTTTAATCTTATCTATTTAAGTAAGTAGGTCAAAGTGGCTTATTGTTGGTGTCGGCCAAGAACAAGGGTGTCTATCCCCATTTCAATGTGCTAGACCAGTGGTTCTCAAAGTTTTCACTCATGCCAAGGACCCCTACATTGATATGTATTTGGCCGCGGACCCCCATCTGAATTCTTTTTTTTGCCAGGGACCCCCAGAAGAGAACATTTGTGTTTAAAAATTCAAAACTTTACAAAATTCCTCAAACACTTCAAAAATAGCACTTTGTGCCGCACTGCGAGCTTGTACATCTGCTATTTTTGAATAGCCAATGATAAAATATGGATAATGGGGTGAAAATGTATTAACACATTTTGCTGGGGACCCCCTGGAACCCCCTCAAGGACCCCTGGTTCTCACTTTGAGAACCAATGTGCTAGACCCCTGGGAGAGGGATTGCTGAGGCAACACCCACCATCAGCTCCCAGTACTTACCGCATGTCTTAGTTACCAAAGGCGGGTTCTCTATCAACTTACCTACCAGGACATCTATCTATTTATTATTTAATTACACAGCCACTATCTGATTTCATATGCGACGTTAATGGCAACGTGAAGCATTTTGGGTGCGTAATAGCACTAATTATTTTCTGGTGTTCTCTTGTAGCTGTTGTCAGTTGCCAGTCTGTTCCAGTTGAGGGCGCTACAGAGACACTGTGAGCTCATCTGCTCCAAGAACATCACTCTGGACAATGCAGTGGACATCTACAGAACAGCCAAGGTAACATGTCTACACACACACACGCACGCACGCACGCACGCACGCACGCACGCACGCACGCACGCACGCACGCACCGAGCACGCACGCTGTCTGTATATGTTACACTAACACGTATGATACATATCGTAATTACATATATGTAATTAGAGATAAGAGGTTGTTTTTTTTTACATATCGAAACCTCTTACCTCTTATCCTGTTATTTCTCTCTTTGACTAAGTAAATAGGGGTTAAACATTGATTTTTAAAATGATTTTAGCTGAGAAACTCCCACAGCAACATTATGTTGTTCAGGAATGCAGGCCGCAGAATGCCTTGATGGAAGAGTATTCAACAACAAAGCCATGTAATAAACTGCTTTATCGTTTATCTTTATCTAATGCAGGGGTCTTCAACAGGGGGTCCGGGACCCCTAGGGGGTCCTCAGAGCTACTATAGGGGGTCCGCCAAATCTTTGTGTGAAAGGATTTCGCTTTTTTACATTAACCACTTGAAATCTAGAATTCCTTTTCTGAGGGGAAAATTAGCCGAAAATAGCAGATCTACAAGCTCTCAACTCCTCGCGCTGCGAGGCGTTGAGAGCTTGTAGATCGGCTATTTTTTGGCAAAGAGGCTATAGGTGTAGAGGGGAAAAAGAGCAGACTAAGTAAAAAAAGTAAACTGTAATCTGAAACACAATTTCCTACAATATAGAGTAGGGGGTCCCTGCTTCATCTCTCTCTCAGCTAGGGGGTCCTTGGCCTGAAAACGTTGAAGACCCCTGATCTAATGAATTCTCTCTCCTCCTCTCCTCCAGGCCCACGGCTCAGTGGAGCTGAGCTCCTTCACTGAGGGTTACTTCCTGCAGCACATGCCGGCGCTCCTAGAGAAAGAGGGCTTCAGGGGCCTGCTGCTGGCCCCCAGTGGGGCCCGCACGGGGCCACACACCTCAGCCCACAGCAGCAGGGGAGACTCGCCCGTGGAGGAGCTGGAGGCCACCTTGGCACGTCGACTGCGTTCTCTCTACGTCACCTCCAGAGTTTGAGAGGCCCAAGGAGGAGGCAGAAGGCCGATGAATGAGTGAAGAATGTGATAGGAGCAGGCCGGGCATACGTTTGGACTTATCGCTGACACATCGCTATCAGATCTGTTGTCAGTAGCTTTAATAGTTGAAGGTCAGACTATCGATTGGAAACAAATCCGATCCTAGACAAGGAGCGTCTTTTCGACAATGACGCTGACACTAGCAAGGGGCGTTCCTGCCACTTGTTTAAACCTGCTCCACGGACAAGTCACAGTGTTTTATATTCAGTGCTGGACATTCATTGCAGTGTACGACATGTCCACCAAGTGCAAGAGTGTACGGACGTGATGCTCTTTCTACGAGGCTCTGGAAGCTTGAACAGAGAGAGAGAGAGAGAGAGAGAGAGAGAGAGAGAGAGAGAAAAGCAAGGATGGAGGCAGCAGGCGAGAATTTTAGGACGCTTCTGCCCTCTAGTGGACAAACCCTGGTAGTTAGGATTACAGTGGGAGAGAATGGTGATCTTACAGCAGTCAGAGGTTCTCAAACGTTTGATTTTCAAGGACCCCATACAACTTTACAAGGATCCATTTGAAACCCCATCTCAAGGAACCCTGAGGGAGTCCCTGAACCACGTTTTGAGAACCACTGGATCTACAGTGCTCTCTTGGTTCTGACTGGAGCTCCAGACATTGAGGATAGAACCCATTGGGGTCTTTCTGCTATGTTCCATTCAGAGGGTTGACGGTGAGGAGGTAGATAAATGATACCTCCGTCATTGACGTAAGCTTTGGATTGTTATCGATTCACAAGTGGATTAACAAAAAGTACTTTGATTTCTTTTAAATGTAATTATTTGCTTTTATTTTCTATTGTCCCGAAAAAATAGAATAAGAGAAAAAAAAAGAAGTGTGTCAGGAGAAACAAAACACTTAGTAAAGACTGGGATGGACATTTTCTATTTAAAGAAGAAACGACGTGAGAGTATTTAACAGGGAGTTCCCTTTTTATTGTTTTAATCTGAATTAAACAAATAATTAATATTGTTAAAAACATATTGTTATTTTTCCAGGTCCTGTTAACTTTTAACAGTTAATTAAGCTGACATTATGTTGAGGTTGAATGCTTCTACAAAGGTACAAAATGAAAATCCAACATGGGATTTTAGAATACATACATTCTGATGTAATGCTTGGTATTGTAATAAAGGTCGACGTCTGGGAAACGTGGAAGTCTGACTTTCATTTTACATCACACAGTATTGTATGTAATGTCTATTGTGTGCAATAGACAAACAAAACTATTTATGCACTCCCATAGACAGTGAAATCTGGGGCCTATTTCACGAAAGCAGAATTAGGGGTTAAGCCTGGATTTAACACCTATCCTGGCTTAATTTAGCCAGGATTAGCGATGAATCGGTTTCATGAAAGCTGAATTATCTTGAAGATTAGCTTAGCCAGTTCACCCTGGGTCTTGTTCCTCGAAAGGTGAATTAAATAAGCCTGGCCTCAAATCCAGGCTTGACAAAGTCGGGTCCGTATAGCCTGTTTTATTCGGTTCCACGAACGCCAAGCCAGGCTGAAAAGGAGCGACTTTGTCGAGCTAGGCCTTGTCAAGCCAGGCTGTGTCGAGCCAGGATAATGAAGCCAGGCTTCACGTATTTCTGTAAAAGACCATGAAAGTCGATAGCAGAATCCTTGAACTTGACCAATCATGGAGTCCAAAACCAGAGCGGCGTTCTTCTCTGTGGCTGAACAGCAGCACTGCAGCAGCTCATGAAATCATACAAGGAAGTAAAAATGTATAAAGCAAGAAAGGAAACGCGACCGCAATAAATAGATCCAGGGAGAAAGCGTGGCAAAGTATTGCAAGCACACACAGAGTGAGTTGACGGGGGCCGCCACGGGACGCACGGGGGGGGTTGGCGGGATGAGCGGGGGATGGGGGACGGGGGGGGACACGCAATAACCCCACATTTGCAAGACCACTTTGGTAGAGGTTTGGGTTGTGTAGTTACCTTGCCATCATGATGTAACTCCAAAGGTGGACAATAAATAAAAAATAATTTCTCCATTGACTAGAAATTGATAATTTAAAATATGCTCCTCATTGACTTACATTCAGTGAAGAGGCTCCTTTAAACCCGTAAGTTACGTAACTAATAATATATCGGTTATATATATATATGTGTTTGTGTCAGACATTTTTCATAATATAAAGACAAATCTCCTGCTCCTCTCTTACAGGGAGGAGGACATCAGGGTGCAGATATAGCAGATCTACAAGCTCACAACGCCTCGCAGCGCGAGGCGTTGTGAGCTTGTAGATCTGCTATTTTTGGCAAAGAGGTATAGGTGTAGAGGGAAAAAAGAGCAGACCAAGTAAACAAAAAAAAGTTAAATTTACTTGAGCACCTGCCCCTCAAAATGTCTGTGCACGCCACTGTATAGGAGAGACAGACAGGCTGTCCACTGGTTCTAATGAAGAGCTAGGAGAGACAGACAGGCTGTCCAATGGTTCTAATGAAGAGCTAAAATGTTTGAAAATCTATGCGACGCGCTGTGAGCTTGTAGATCTGCTATTTTCAAACATTTTAATATAATATATAATATAATAATTCATAGCACTTTTACTTTTGGTACTTTAAGTACATTTTGATACCAATACTTTTGTACTTTTACTCAAGTACATGTTTAATTCCGAACTTTTAGTTGTAACAGAGTATCTAAATTGCAGTATTGATACTTTTACTTAAGTAAAACACTTGAGTACTTTTTCCACCACTGATGTTCTGCATAGTAGTGTTTATCTGTCTGTTTTTTAATGTCATGAATTGAGTACATTTGAAAACAAGCCATTAGGCTTTCATGAGCTTTTTAATCCATTTTAGTTTACCTTGTATTTAAACTGTACTTCATGTACTTTATCTCTGCAACCTTCTGAATAAAGTATTCAATCAATCAATCAATCAATCAATCAATCAATCAATCAATCAATCAATCAATCAATGTCATGAACCGACTGGAAAACTCTGGACGCCATCTAGTGTCCATTAGCAGACACTACATGTCATTGTGTCTGAAGATTATTATGGATGCTATAAATCAGTAGAGACCCCACTTTAACGTATGCTTTATGGCCACGGACCCCTAGGGACCACCTGGCCCAGGGACCCCCATCTGAAAATATTTAGTGCCAGGAGAGAAAAGTTATGTTAAGAAATTCAACATCATTCAAAATGTTCCAAACATTTTCAAGATGTTTCAAAACATTTTTTAAAATATCAGATGTACAAGCTCGCTGCGCCGCCTCAAAGTGACGCGCTGTGAGCTTGTAGATCTGATATTTTTGAATAGCCAAAGTATAAAATATGGATAAAGTGGTTAAAATGATTGTGATGCTGTATTTTAAATTTAATCGATTTTTTTTTAAAAACATACTGGTTTTAAATAGACAATTTATTCAAATATGTAAATGATCTCATTAAATATAAACGATTCACATATGCAAAGTACAAAAGTATTCACATTGAAATATACTTAAGTGCTGAAAGTAAAAATAAAAGGATTCCCTCTGCTTGCAATGAGGGAACAGGGCGCATGCGCACGCAGCGACCGGCAGTGAGAGATATGTTTAATGTATGTAATATGTTTTGCTAACTCTTGCTGTAAACCTATTTGCCCCTTTGGGACATTAATAAAGTTAAACCTTGAAAGTAAAAGTACTCATTTTTCAGAATATCCCATTTCACACGTTTCCAAATGTTTCAAAATGCTTTGAAAAGAAGAAAAAAAACAGCAGATCTATGTTGTGAGCTTGTAGATTTCAAATAGCCTAAGTATACATAGGACTGTAGTGGTTAATGTACGTTTTGTAATAATATTAAAAATCTATAAAGTAACCAAAGTTTTCAAGTAATTGTAGTGAAGTAAAAGTACTGTATTTGCCTCTGAGGTGTAGTGGAGTAGAAGTAAAAGTATTGGAAATACTCAAGTAAAGTACAAATAACTCAAAATTGTACGTAAGTACAGTACTTAAGTTAAGTACATGTACTTAGTTACTTTACACCGCTGCTCTGCACAGGTGAAGATGATTTAGTGTTGATGAGTAAAAAGCAGTCTGTGGGGATCTATTCACTCTGCAGGATGAAGATCCGGTCAGAAAACGGAAATGGTTTGTCCATGTGACGTTCGGTTGAACGTGTTCAACGCACCGGATCCAGTAGGCGGGGCTTTAAACAGGATGTGAATACGGATTTAAAAATAACGCATGCGCACTACGTCTGCTTGGCAGTGCTTTCAAACATTTTGTTTTGCAACACGTCGCGCCGTTCTGCTGAAGGTAATGTTTGATTTATATCTAAAGTTTAAACACTCACTGTGTGGGGGTTTGTAGATCTATCTCTGCCATATGTTCATGTGTGTTTATAAATCTACTTCAGCCTTGGATCAAGACGGCCCGTCAGGGATTGTATTATTTATGGTGATCGAGTCTGATGTTTGTTGGTAGTTTTGAACGGATCATAAATTCCCATAAATGAACCCAATCCAACACAACACATAAAGTGTTTAAACGCAAACACACGGATGTTACCCGTCCATACGGGGCTGTTGTGTTCCGTAATATTACGTAGAGTTTAATAAAGACGCCTTTTAGTCCCGTGTGTGTCTGAACGCCGTTCTAATTCCACGTTTACATGGACATTTACCTGCTGCAACAGCGCCACTTCACCAAATAGTTTGTGGTTCTGTGTTTAAGGCTCGTGCGTCTATACTTATGTATGCATTGTAAATATAAAGTGATCTTATCTTAAAGCCACAGATGTTATCCGTACATACGGGGTGTTAGTGTTCAGTTAATGTTCAGTAAAGATTAATAAAGAAGTGTTTTAATCCCCTCTGTGGACGAACGTCATTGTATTTCCTGGATTACATGGGGTGTAATACCGGTGTTCACCTGCAACAGCGCCACTTACACCCATTGAATGATATATACAGTGATGTTCAGACAGACCAGATTGAAACATTTATTTATCAAATAATACGGAATATTACTGAACATAAAGGGTCTGTATGGTGGGATAACATCTGTGGCTTTGGGATAAACACGTTATATCTAGAGTAACATACATTTATCAAGATGTTTTAGACTTTAACATGGAACTAACTAGAAACACTATTTTTGGAGAGTGTTAAGAATGTCAAAGATAGGATAATAATAATAATGTCATTTTATTTGTACAGCACTTTTCACATGTCATACTTTTCATGAAATATCTAGAACAAAACAAATGTAAAAGCCCTAAGGATAGAGATTAAACTGAGCTAAATTGTAACATAAAATAAATAACACTCAGGCAGGATAATAAGTAAACTAAATATCGATATCAAAATCGATAAGAAGAAATCTGAGTCTTGATCTAAGGCTGAGATGAAACTATAATATCGCCTCTATCGGGAGGAAACGTGTTGCTTTGTGCCACGTTTCAAGCTTGTAGATCTGCTACTGTTGATGGTACTACTTGAAAATGTGTCCACATTTTTCAATATGTTTTTTTAAAGCCAACATTTTTAACACTAATATTTGCTTCTGGGGGGATTCTACAAATGTCTTCTAAATCAGTGGTTCTCAAACTTTTTCGTGCCAAGGACCCCCAAATAGACATTTATTAGCCCGCCAACCCCCATTTGAAATGATAAGCCAGGGACCCCCATAATAGAAGATTTTTACGGCTCTCTAGCAGTGATTTTCAACCATTTTAATTTCAAAGACCCCCAGTTTGACATGCATTAGGGCTACAGACCCCCATTTAATGGCATGTATGTCTCTGGGAGCCCAATTCATATTGTAAAATCAATGTTAATTTAACTCTGAGAGTGTACAAATGGAACCAAATGGACCCTAACGGGTCCATTTGGTTCCATTTGTACACTCTCAGAGTTACAGACCCATAAGGGTCCATTTGGTCCCTGTCCATCATTTAGCTGGGGACCCCCTGGAACCCCCTCAAGTACCCCTGGGGGTCCCCGGACCCCACTTTGAGAACCAATGTTCTAAATCATACGTTTTTTGAAAAAAACCTTTGTTGCTATAATCAAACTTTTTCATGTCAAGGACAAGGACCACCCAAAATGATATGTATATTTGTTCCAGGGACCCCCCAGAAGCAGAAATTTGAGTAAAAGAAATTCAGAAATTTTCACAATTTTTCAAAAAATAGCAGATATGCAGGCTCATAGCGCGGCACTCTGTGCCGCGCTATGAGCTTGTAGATCTACAATTTTTTTTTTTAACTTACATTTTTTATCCCACGATTTTGTAACCCTTATTTTTCACCCGGTGCCAATTTTCTAAGTGATCCTGGGCACTACACTCCCCTCACCAGCCTAGGGAGGCCAGGGCCGAGCTCATGCCTCCTTCAATGCATGAGAGCCAACTGACCTTCTTGTCACCTGACAGGAGGGAGTTTCCCTGGTTGGACGTAGCGCGTGGAAGGAACACGTTATTCCAACCAGTTCCCTTCCCCTCCATCAGGCGCCCCGGCTGTCATGGGGGAGGAGTTTAGTGACCATGATTACTACATGTTTTTGTGAGGGTATCAACTACCCTGAGAGACACGGGGAGAACATGCAAACTCCACACAGAGTGGGCCCTTTCGCCAACCCCACCTAGGGTATGGGCGCTGATGACGCGGAGGAGGAGACACGCCGCCAGCGCCCACAGCGTCCCCGGCGGGAATTGAACCCAGGACCTTCTAGCTGTGAGGCGACAGCGCTACCGACTGCGCCACCGTGCCCTCCGATCTACTATTTTTGAATAGCTAAAGTATAAGATAATGGTTAAAGTGTTTACACTGACGCGTTCCCGGTCTTAAAGGGTTAACACTATAGCATACATGGGCAACTGGCGGCCCGGGGGCCACACGCGGCCCTCACCATAACTTAATGCGGCCCGCAGCTTAATAGTGATATATTATTGATTTCAGCTGTTCCAATTCCAAACATGCAATCATGACCCGCTTTAATTACTTCAGTCTATATTATTAGTTCAATGACTTTATATCCAATGTATTTGTATTTAAGTTCATAAAGTTAACTTAATTATAAGCAAATCCATTTGAAATTAAATTTAAAAAAAAACTGTCAGGATTCCAATTCCAAAATAGCTGATCTACAAGCTCAAAACGCGTCGCGATGCGACGCGCTTTGAGCTTGTAGATCAGCTATTTTTGCTACTTTTGTGTGACATACTAGAATGACAAATTTAATTTACAAAAAAAGTAAAAATATGGAGATGAGGTGTCTGCCCCCGACAGCAACAATAATATGCAATGTGTCCCTCTGGAGTGAGTGTGGAAATATAGTGGCCCTCTACACCATCAAAGTTGCATCACCCCTGCACTATAGCCCATTGGTTCTCAAAGTGGGGTCCGGGGACCCCCAGGGGTCCTTGAGGGAGTTCCAGGGGGTCCCCAGCTAAATGATAGATTAGGCACCAAATGGACCCTTATGGGTCTGTAACTCTGAGAGTGTACAAATGGAACCAAATGGACCCTAACGGGTCCATTTGGTTCCATTTGTACACTCTCAGAGTTAAATTAACATTGATTTTACAATATGAATTGGGGTCCCAGAGACATACATGCCATTAAATGGGGGTCTGTAGCCCTAATGCATGTCACACTGGGGGTCCTTGAAATTAAAATGGTTGAAAATCACTGCTAGAGAGCCGTAAAAATCTTCTATTATGGAGGTCCCTGGCTTATCTTTTCAAATGGGGGTCCGCGGGCTAATAAGAGTCTATTTGGGGGTCCTTGGCACGGAAAAGTTTGAGAACCACTGCTATAGCCTACTTAAAAACTGTATTTTCTATTATTATTGTTATTATTATACAATGTATTAAATTTAATGTTGGTATATATCTGTGTCTTGCAGGTTAATCATGCGGTGACCTTCTGCAGAGTGGACTAAATCTACTTCATACAGTGAGTTAAAAACGCTGAGTCATGGCTCCTAGCTATGACTCAGCGTTTGACTCACAGTATGAATGCTTCAGGGAAGGTTCAAAGGATGGATGGAGTCATCAGGAGATAGCTGGTAATAGAGTGTCTGTAACTCAGGACAAGGGGCTTGAAGATGGAACCTCGATGGAGTCGACGCAGCAACGAGGCTCTGAGAGCTGAAACGTATAACGGTGCCAACGAACGTTCTCCGTTTGAGATACAAGGCGTACGGTGCTCGGGACGTGGTGCCATACAACCTACGCGGCTCTATTAATACCGGCTATCTTCAACCGAGCGGCGGGAGGCCCCACACGGTACGTACCTGGATCACACCTGGCCAGCAGTGGTGGAAAGTAACTAGGTGCATTTACTTGAGTACTGTATTAAGTGCAACTTCAAGGGATTTGTACTTTCCTTAAGTATTTCCAAATTTCAATACTTTTACTTTTACTCCACTACATCTCGGATCCAAATATTGTACTTTTTACTTCACTACATTTATTTGAAAACTTTATTTTAGTTACTTTGTAGATTTTGACTATAATTAAGAAAAAAATTGATTAACCACTTCAGCCCTATATACATTTTGGCCATTTGAAATTAGCCGATCTACAAGCTCACAATGCGATGCGACGCATTGTGAGCTTGTAGATCGGCTATTTTTAAAAGATTTTAATATATTTTGAAAACTTGTGAAACGGGATATTCTACATAATGAGTACTTTTTATTTTTGGTACTTCAAGTACATTTTGATACCTGTACCTTTGTACTTTTACTCAAGTGAATTTTGAATTCTGGACTTTAACTTGTAACAGTATATTTCTACATTGCAGCAGTAGTGATACTTTTACTTAAGTAAAAACAAATCAGTATTTTCTTCCACCACTGCTGGCCATTATAAACCAGGGCTGTGTCACCATTACAAAATGGAAGTTGACGATTCATTGTCACATGATTGATTGCGATCAAAGATTTAATTGTGTTTGACGTTGAGCATTGGAACATTATGAATACAAATGTAATTTATTTTTGGCTTTTAGGGCTTCGTAAACAAAAGTTGCACAAGGTAGATATGACACATAATATACATTTAATTACAACAAATACATTCATAGTGGGATTAGCAGAGTGGAAATAGCCAATCTACAAGCTCAAAACGTGTCGCATCGCAACACGTTTTGAGCTTGTAGATCTGCTATTTCCACAAAATGTTTGAAAATATATGAACGTTTTTAACATGGTAATGATTATGACGATTATTATGCAAAACATAATTGCAAATTCAAATAATTGCAATTAGGCTATTGCGTAATAATTGTGACCGGTCTAGTATAAACCCTAGGGTTTTTATACTCATGGTAACTGATGGCTGATATCAGACATCACTTTGAGAGCCACTGGTCTAGCGGCTGAGAGCTGAACCAAGTCGTCTGTGGTTTTATTTTCAAGCCGAATCCCAACCCTCAACATTCTGCCTCCTCCAGTGTTATGGAGAAATTGGTGACCTGACAAAAGATGTGTCCATCACATGTCAAACATCCAAAGTAAATCACTGCTGTTAGTTTATAAACAGAGTTGCTCTGTTCATAAACAAACGGTTGTTATTAACATTTGGACATGGTGATGTTTTTGTGAAGTCCACGAGATGGTCGCATGTTTTCTGAAGGTCACCAATTTCACTGTAACACAACCATGCTGGAGGTAGGAGGCACAAACTGGAGTTTTGGAATCGGCGGCCATATTGGAAATAAATCGGGCCTCTTCCTCACTCCCCTTCACAGGTGTTACGATGATGCTAATGAAGGCTCTGTTCCAAACGGACCCTTACGGGTGTAACTCTTTGAGTGTACAGATGGAAACAAATTACAGTCCATTTGGTTCCTTTTGTACACTCTCAGAGTTATGGGTGTCCTTTGAGAACCACTGTGCTACACTAAATAGAACAGAGCCTTCATTTGTATCATTGGTAACGTGGTAATGTGAAGGAAGTAAGGAAGAGGCCCAATCCTTGGCCAAATGATTATTCATGTGGGGGTCCTTGATATGAAAACATTTGAGAGCCAATGTCTTTAGTTGTTTCTGAAACTTGATGAAATGATAAGCATTGTAGACTTTACTTGAACATGGTGTTTGATACAGGAATAGACGGCGCCTCTTTGCTAAATTGGCAATGTTTCTCCCAAAATGTAAAGCAAATGAAGAATTTGCAAAAAAGCAGGGGTCTTCAACAGGGGGACCGGGACCCAGAGTTACTACAGGGGGTCCGCCAAATCTTTTTTACATTAACCACTTGAACCCTAGCATCCCTTTGCTGAGGAGAACTTAAGCCAAAAATAGCAGATCTACAAGCTCACAACGCCTCACGCTGCGAGGCGTTGTGAGCTTGTAGATCGGCTATTTTTTTAGCAAAGAGTTATAGGTGTAGAGGGGGAAAAAAGGGCAGCATAAGTTTATCTCAAACATAATTTCATACAATATAGAGGGGGTCCCTGCTTCATCTCTCTCTCAGCTAGGGGGTCCTTGGCCTGAAAACGTTGAAGACCCCTGTCTTAAAGGGATAGTTTAAAACACTTTTTTCCTATGGATTAGTCACCCCATGGAGACTTGAATTCATGGATATGTTTTTGTTTTTGTCTCATTCCTAAACCAATAATTTGATGGAGACACAAAGAGTCTCCTTTGTGCCTACCGGTCCATAATTCAAGGCTCCATGGGGTGACTAATCGATAGAAAAAAAGTACGTTTTTGGGTGAACTATCCCTTTTAAGTAATGTAAAGTATACATGATGTGGTAACACTTTATAATAACTACACACTATAAAGCATTAGTTAAGCATTAGCAAATGCTTAATTCATCATGAACTCATCATTAGTAAAGCATTATTCTTACATTACTAAGCATTAGTAAACACAGTTATAAATGGTTCAACTATACAGTATTAAGCATTAGTTAACTATTAGTGAAATACTCAATTCATCATTAATTCATCATTTGTATAGCATTATTCATTACGTTACTAAGCATTAGTAAACAGTTATAAACCTTTCAACTATACACGATTTACAATTAGTTACGCATTAGTAAGTACTTAAGTCATCATGAATTCATCACTTATATAGCATTAATAAGCGTTTGTAAACACATTTGTAATCGTTATATTTCCCATTGATAACCTAATCGGTAATGTGCTTAATAACTGTATTCTCATACTTTATAAATGATAGATTCACCATTTATAAATAGGTATTATATCAATTTGTGCCTAATCTATCATTTAGCTGGGGACCCCCTGGAACTCCCTCAAGGACCCCGGACCCCACTTTGAGAACCAATGGTTTAGATGGATGTAAATTATTTATTTGCTGAGTTTTGACACATTTGCATTTGGCACTGTGATCCACTTTATTCAGCCATATTTACAAGATTGCAGATTGTTTATTTTCGTACAGTACAAGACCTTATTTATGTAGCCCTGATGGAAAAACCCTAGGTCTAAAGTCCTGTTTATTTGCTTAAAGTAAGCAGTCAAATGGAAATCATTTAATAGTTCAATATCTGCTAAAGTAAAACATTAAACGTGTCTAATTCATTTATATTAAAAAACGTTTATCATTTAGTTGTCCATAATCTAAGCCTAAAGCAAAACTTTAAAAGGTTGGTTTAATTCATATTAAAAGGCTAAGTAAATATTCCTTCAGAGGGTGTTATTTTACACTTGTTTGTCATGTTAAAATGTTCACTCTGGTTTGAATGATTGTCATTGGTTATGGGGCGGGACATCCAAGTTGATGGACATGGAGAGCTGTGTGGAGAGAGGGGAGGAGTCAGAAAAAAGGGGGAGAAGAAGGAGGAAGTGAGTGAGAGTGGAATGGAAGAGAAAAACGTTTATTCAGTGCAATTTATGTTTTAAAAATAATCGTTTTTGGAAAAATGCATCTGTGCTAGTCAAGAGTATTGACAGGAGTCATATTCAGGTGTTCAGTGATTAATAGCAAGACAGAGTGGAAAGCTATTATTCAGCACTACATTTGGCTTTGTTTGCTAAGTAGCTAACTGGAGTCAAGGACTAGCATTCATCATTAGCCTGTTTACTGGCTAGCAGCTACTGGACTCAAAGACTGTCATCCTTGCTGGGGTGTGTTGGAATGCTGGACTGTGAGCTCTGGGTTGTCTGATGAAGAAGTGGTTCTGCTAGTTGTGGATCCATCATCATTGTCATCTCTTCAGCTTCTCTCCTGTAAGTGACTGTGTTGCTCTCCCACTGAAGAGGTAGTCTTGGATGCCACACCATACCCTAGCCTCATCCTGACATCTTTGCCAACCCTTCAGCTGCTGTAAGTGACTGTATTGCTCTCCTAGTGAAGAGGTAGTCTTTACTGCTGCTCAAGTATCATCAAACAGGCCTGCAACGTTTGTTATTTTGTGTGTGTGTGTGTGTGTGTGTGTGTGTGTGTGTGTGTGTGTGTGTGTGGGCCCACAAATGTAATGGTATCTGATTTAATGGTATTTGTGTTCTTTTGTGTTGAGGTGTGTACAGAGTTAGTAGGAGGTTAGCAGGTTAGAGTAGTATTAATTAGAAATAGGGAAGGTTTTAGTTCTAAAACTATTTAATTTGAGGGTTTTGGGTTTTACAAACCATACTATACCATAGGTTTATTTTTGTTTCAAAGTCATTACATTTTTAGTAATACAGGCTTAAAAGGTTCATTATTTTAAGTGTATTACAAGTCCAATTTATTAGTATTAAGAATTGTTGATGCCTATTTGTGTTCGTTCATTGTTTTTTTTTCATTGTTATTTAATCCTTTATTGTCAGTGTTGGGTACACAAATTAAATTCTAACAATTCAAGTAAAGGATGTTAAAATATACATGCAGTGTCTGGAAATAATTATTTACAGGTTGTAGTGATTGAATTTCATTACACACTATGGAGTTTGAGTAAAGGTAAAACTTTAACTTAGGACGTTAAGAACTCAGAACGTCCCATCTTTGGTACTCTGGTTAATACAGGCAGGGGTGGGGCGCTACATTTATTTTTTCAGCTATGTTTACTTGTCAATAGTATTGCAGTTTTTTTTTTTTTTTCATACAGTACAAACATGTTTATTTTATTATGACTCTGCAAGGGCCATGTTCTGTCTGTCTCGGTGTCGTTTGTTGCAATAAATATTTACATTTGCTATATCACTGCTTCTATCTCATTTATAAATGCTTTATAAGGCATAGATAGTCCTCACTTTACATAGGCTCACGCTATATCATTTGTAAATGCTTTATAAGGCATAGATAGTCCTCACTTTACATGGGCTCATGCAAAATACTTAACTAACAAGTAGTAACTACCTTAATAAATCATTTATTGAGTATGAATAAGTGTTTATAAAACATGTATTAACACACTCACTAACCATGTACAAATGTTCACATAAATATGCATAAAAGTGGCTTGTATATGGTGCTTACTTAGACTTTATAAATGATCCTATGAACCATTAACAACTCATAAATAACTGGTTTGTAAATTGATATAATACCTATTTATAAATGGTGAATCTATCATTTATAAAGTATGAGAATACAGTTATTAAGCACATTACCGATTAGGTTATCAATGGGCAATACAACGATTACAAATGTGTTTACAAACGCTTATTAATGCTATATAAGTGATGAATTCATGATGACTTAAGTACTTACTAATGCGTAACTAATTGTAAATTGTGTATAGTTGAAAGGTTTATAACTGTGTTTACTAATGCTTAGTAACGTAATGAATAATGCTATACAAATGATGAATTAATGATGAATTAAGTATTTCACTAATAGTTAACTAATGCTTAATAGTGTATAGTCGAACCATTTATAACTGTGTTTACTAATGCTTAGTAATGTAAGAATAATGCTTTACTAATGATGAGTTCATGATGAATTAAGCATTTACTAATGCTTAACTAATGCTTTATAGTGTGTAGTTATTATAAAGTGTTACCGTTACGTAATTACTTACTTTGAGGAATAGGAACGGCCAATTACACATTGAAGTGCCCACTTTTCCCGGGTGCCCACTCTTCTAGTTACAAAAGTGTTGATTTATTTTCAGACATGTTCAATGTTCATGTACAATACAATTTAAATCCTTAATCGCAATTATTTGTGACAATTACTCAAGTAAAATGCCATAATGGTGACACAGCCCTGTCAGTGACCAGCTTATGGCTCTACAGACCATCTTGGCTTCCAAAATGTCACCCTGTAAGGCCTGCTCAACTCAACGTTTTTGTTTTCTTTTTTGTGTCTTTACAGAACACGAAGATGACAAGAAGAAGACGTCCGTAAGTGAAGATGGCAGGAAGGTAGGAACCTTTTGATTGCAGCTGCTGCTTGTTAAGGGGGCTACATGCTACATGCTACCATACCATGTATGTGGTCATTTGCGTCGTCTATCGTTTCATGTCATTTGCATCGCGTCATTTGTGGGTAAAGCTTCATCACGTCACATAGGACCATGTGCCTTTCTGTGATGTGGATTTATGTGATTTTATTTATTGTTTCACGTCATTTGCGCCCAACGCTTTGATCACATCGGTCCACATCACATACGACCATATGTGGTCGTAACTTCTCCTCTTTTTCTCTATTCTTTGCTTTAATAAAGCAATAACAAAATTATTTGTTATTATTTACTTTTGTGTCTGAGTTATTTGATCGATTTTTTATTTTTGTCTATCTTTCTTTTCACAAACACATTTCTTTCTTCTTGCCTGTCTATTGCACTAGTTCTTCACTAGTGGTTTGTGTGTACAAATGTATGTGATGTGGAGCTATGTGATTTATGTCTGGTATCATTATGGTAGCATGTAGCCCCATTAACACTGTGTTAACAGTCATCTATGCTGTAGGTCTGTGCAAACTAAAAGAGAAGGCAAATGATGTGCGTAGTGTCATTTGCTTCTTTCTTAGTGTTTTTTTAATTTCATTTGCTGTTGTCTGAGTCGTGGCTGCTGTTCAAGGTAAGTGATCGTAGTGACACGGTCTATCATTGGTTGTCGGGCAGAAACCTCATATATATATATATATATATATATATATATATTATTTTTTTGTCGTAAATACATTTCTTTACTTGGTCATACCGTGTGACGGTGTCACACACTAAAGCAGTACAAACAGACGATCTACAAGCTCACAACGCAAAGATCATGATAATTACATTGGATCCATTGGCACACAGGTTATTTTGTGTCTATTTTAAAAAGTAACAATTTTGGACATACAAGGTTTCTGCCTGACCTCCATACTTTAACTTCCCCTCTTTTCTCTTCATTATCTGCTTGAATAAAGTTATAACTTTTTTTCCTTCTAGTGTGTCTTTGAGTTTTTTTTACAAATGGAACCAAATGGACTCTGGTCCATTTGGTTCTATTTGTAGTACTGACAGTATACGTATCCAGGCTGTTTATGTAATGACAGGGTACAGTATATGTAGGCCTACGCTAAGCTGTATAATATAGTGACAGGGTACAGTATATGTATACTAGGTTGTATAATATAGTATATGTGGCTCTTGGTCACATAGCAAACTCACATAGTTAAACCTATTTGTGCTTTATCTATTTTTGATAAAGTTAAAAATATAGCTTTTTTTTTGCCCTGTCATAGTATCAACTAAACATTTTTTTAGCTTTAACTGTAAAATTTGCACTATCAGCACCGCTTGCGTTGCGTCATTTAACGGGTGGCGGGCCAGCGGTTTGCGTCGTTTGCGTTCAATGCCCGTCATTCGTGAAGAATATGTAAGGGACTGGACCAGTTTTTTTTTTATTATTGGGTCACGGCCAGCGTTTGTGTGATTTATGTCTCGTAGCATTTCGCGTCATTTGCGTTTTGATTTGCGTCGCGTCTCAGGATTTCACGTCATATCCGTGCAGGTAAGTCTTCATCACGTCAGCCCACATCACATAAGTCCATGGTGTAGTGTAGTATGTGATGTGGATTGATGTGATGTATGTGTTGTCATTTCACAACACAGGCTAAAAATTACTTTTGATTTCACGTCGCTTCCGTCATATGCAGGTAAGTCTTCATCACGTCAGCCCACATCACATATGACCGTACACGGGGGCCGTATGTGATGTGCATTGATGTGATGTATGTCTTGTGTTGTGTCATTTCACAACATATGCGGGTAAAACATCATCACGTTAGTCCACGTCACATATGAACATATGTGGAGGTATGTGATGCATGTCGTCCTTTACGTCGTTTGTCGTTTCGCGTAATTTTATTGCCGTTGTACCGTTTCAGGCTATTTGCGAGTAAAGCTTCATCACGTCAATCCACATCACATAATAATAATAATAATAATAATAATAATAATAATAATAACATCACATTACTGGTCGTAGGGTTAGGGTTATATGTGATGTGGATTTATGTGATTTTGTGATTATTTCACGACATTTGCGGATAGCTCGTCATTCACATCGGTCGGCAATTTCTTCTTTTAGGCGAGGTACACGCCGTTGTTTACAGTAGGTCAGAACAGGGAGAGATGTAGGGCCATCATTCATATCATATGCATTTAATGACTTTGGTTATTCCTGTTGCTTGTGTTGTATGTTGTGTATTAATGTCATTCATAGTGTTGTATATTGTGTACTAATGTCATTCATAGTGTTGTGTACTAATGTCATTCATTCTGTTGCTGTATTGCTGACAAATATTGGCACAATTGATTTTGCGTTGCGTCATTTGCGGTAAAGCTTAATCACGCCAATCCACATCGCATATGACCAGTATGTGATGTGAAGGTGTTTGACGGATGTCGGCATGTGCATCACGTATAGTTACTCGTTATTTGTGCCGTCATTTGCGAGTAAAGCTTCATCACGTCAATCCACATCACATAATAATAATAATAATAATAATAATATAATATAAACGATATATACAACCATATGACCAGTATGTGATGTGGACTTCGTTTCACGTTGTTTGCGTACAATGCTCGTCATTTGGCAGGAGAATAATGAAGAAAATGGACTGATGCTGGACTGAGACTGATGCAGAGAACTTGAAACAAAGAATGCTGCTGCCATTGCGTCATATGCGCCTCGTATGATTTATGTCAATCGTTCACAAATGATGTAAATTATACGAGTCTCTCTATCTATCCCTCTCTCTGTCTCTTTATCCCTCATCTCTCTATCTCTATCCCTCATCTCTCTATCTCTCCCCCTGCTAAGTATGTTGGTGAATGTAATGCACATTACAAAGTGCTTTGGTTAAAGGTACTATAGATAAATTCACCATTTAAATTGTAAACTTTGAATTGAACTCATAGGCATCAGCTAGCAGCCACTGTGACACTGTGTAAGAGGCAGTTCAGTCACTGTAGACTATTACTCCTGGAAAATAAAGTAAACCTTAGTCATAACTGTGTGATTGCATTCTAAACATTACAGTCATAACTGATGTCATTCAAAATTTGTAAGCTCTATATTTAACAGCTACCAGGCATTGTGCCACTGCAGAGGTTCCCAAACCTTTTAGCTCAGGACCCAAACTAGTGAAGATAATAGATTTGCAAGCTCACAACGAGCATGTAAATCTATTTTCACAACCTCTTTTTTTAGTTTTTCTAATTTATTGCTTAGATTTGTTGTTTTCACGAAATAGCACATGTTCTATTTTGCTTGCTTCTTATACAGTATGTGCTTTTAATTTTACTTTTTCACCCCAGAAAAAATAGTCACTGTTTGAATCTGGATCTGAAATTATCAATAAACAAGCAATGGCAAAAACACACTGGAATGTAAACATTTCAGTGTAAAGATTTTCATAACGTTTTAGCTCGAGACCCAAAAGAGAAATGTGATGTCTCCCTGGGACCTAGTGAGAATAGCAGATCTGCTGCAAGCTCGGCTTGTAGATCTGCTATTATCATTACTCTTATTTTAATATTTTAAATGGAATTTCTTTGATTTTTGTTTTTAAATGTATCGGGTTCTTTTGAAACATAAGAACGTTTTACTACTCTAAATATGTTATTTTATTCATGTAAAACAAATGTAGGATACTAAAAGGAAAGAGGAATATTTACTGACTGATCTCAAAAACAAATGAAAACTGGCAGAAATAAAGACTCACTCCATAAAAACCTTAAGGAAAACTCCTTAGACAGAGACTAAGAACATATATTTTTATTTTATTTTTTCTATGTTCATCAAGTGCTCCAAGTGCTCCAAGTGAAAAGTGCAGCAACACACATTTAGGTCGTAGGACCATCGTCAGTGCAATTAAAGCTTCATCACGTCAGTCCACATCACATAATGACCGTAGTGTAGTGTAGTGTAGTGTAGTGTAGTGTAGTATGTGATGTGGATTTCTGTGTTGTCATTTGTGGGTAAAGCTTCATTATTCATGCCGGTCAATAGGCGAGGCACTGACGATGGTCCTTTGACCCAAACGTTTGCTGCTGCACTTTTCACTTTTAGCACTTGGAGCTCTTTATGAGCATGAACAAATAAAACACTAATATATTTTTTTAGTCTCGGTCTAAGGTGTTTTTCTTAAGGTTTTTGTGGAGTGAGTCTTTTCTTCAACCGGTTTTCCTTTTGTATAAAGATGTTAACATGGCTTCACATTTATGGTCTGTAATGATTAAATTATTACAAATTTCTAAATGTTTTTGTTTGGAAGAGTCAAGATTGTATTTCACACCTGTAAGTTCTGTGGATATTTTTGCTTTGTTTTTTTTGATAAAAATATGATGTATTGTTTACCTGATGATTAAATGCATTATCAGGTTGTCATTTAAAAAAAAAAAGTAAAACAAAAAATCCACAGAGCTTTAAAAAGTGTTGAATAAAATAGTTTTAACTTTAAAAACAATCTTAATTGTGAACTACATTTTGCTCATGTACAGAGCGTTAATCGATAGGGTTATGTTTTGATGTTGTAGATCTTTGATTTGATTGAATACTTTATTAACAGGTTTGGGGGGGGGGGGGGGGGTATTTACTCATGACCCAAGAAAATGTGTCCACGACCCACCATTGAGTCCCGACCCATAACTTGGGAAACAGCGGACCAGGGTCCATTTGTTGCTTTAAATGTATGAGGTTCTTTTGAAATATGAGAACTTTTTATTTCTGTAAGTGTTTTATTTTAAAAAAATGTAGGAAACTAAAAGGAAAAAGAGAAAGATTGATAGACAGAGATTAAGAAAATCTATTTTTGTTTTATTTGTTTAATGATCATAAAGTGATCCAAGTGCTCAAAGTGAAAAGTGCAGCAACACACATTTAGGTCATAGGACCATCGTCAGTGCTATATCATCAGATCTAATCATTTGCGGTTAAGCTTCATTACGTCAGTCCACATCACATAATGACCATAGTGTATGTCTGGTGTAGTGTAGTGTAGTATGTGATGTGGATTTATGTCTCGTATCATTTTGCGTAATTTGATTTGCGTCTCGTCTTATCATTTCACGTCACTTATAAGTCATTTGCAGGTAAGTCTTCATCACGCCAGTCCACATCACATATGACCATAGGCGCTGTATGTGATGTGGATTTATGTGTTGTCATTTGCGGGTAAAGCTTCATTATTCACAGCGGTCAGTAGGCGATGCACTGATAATGGTCCTTTGACCCAAACGTTTGCTGCTGCACTTTTCACTTTTAGCACTTAGAGCTCTTTATGAGCATAAAAAAATAAAACACTAATATATTTACTTAGTCTCTGTCTAAGGAGTTTTTCATAAGGTTTTTGTGGAGTGAGTCTTTTCTTCAATCGGTTTTTATTTTTTTTAACGATGTTAACATAGCTACCCATTTATGGTCTGTAAATGATTACATTATTACAAATTTTAAAAATATAAAATTGGATGGAGGAGTCAAGATTTTATTTCACACTTGTAAGTTTTGTGGACATTTTTGTTTTTTGATAACAAATATGATCTATGTCATTTACCCGATTAAAAGCATTATCAGGTTTTTATTAAAACAAAGTAAAACAATGTCCACAGAGCTTTAAAAAAGTGTTAAATAAAATAAAGTTCCTCTAAAAATGTCAATCTTAATTGTGAAACTTAATTACATGTTGCTCATGTACTTAATCCATAGGGTTAGGTTTTCATCTGCCGTAGTTGTAGATCTTTAATTAAATGTTCATGTACAGAGTGTTAATCCATAGGGTTATGTTTTCATCTGCTGTAGTTGTAGATCTTTGAAATGTGTAAATCAGTGGTTCTCAACCTTATTCTGGATCTGACCACTTAACATGGCAGCCGTGTTAAGTGGACAGATGGGTGGGCCTTTTCAGATCATGCTTTAAAGACCAATCAATCCATTGGTACTAACTTAGTATAAATGATTTATTTAGTATAACTTTTTTATATTAAATCTTAATGTTTTTGCCAAATATTTAGGAGGAGAACCACTGGTTTAAATTTCAACTAAATGTAAGTTGTATGTTAAACAAATGATTCCCCTACTTTATGGAATTGCTTTTTTTTAAATTTACTTTATGAAATTAGTTTGAGCTTGTAGATCTTCACTCTTGTAGATTTTTCTTTTCTTTATGGAATTTCTTATTTAGCATTTTCCTAAATTACATTATTTTGAATGTTTTTCTTTATTTTTGTGACATTGATCTTGTAGATCGGCTATTTTCACATTGTATAATGTTTTTTGGACATCAACAATATTCCAATATGTCATATCTGCTCCATTCAGAACAAACCAATGTCATTTTCAAATGTATTTAATACATTACAATGTTCAATGAACCGTAATCCACAGGCCAATCACCTGCTGGAAGCTTTGATTGAATACTTTATTAACAGGTTCGGGGGGGGGGGGGGGGGGGTTATTTACTCATGACCCAAGAAAATGTGTCCACGACCCATTATTGAGTCCCGACCCATAACTTGGGAAACAGTGGACCAGGGTCCATTTGTTGCCTTAAATGTATGAGGTTCTTTTGAAATATGAGAACTTTTCATTTCTGTAAATGTTTTATTTAAAAAAAAATGTAGGAAACTAAAAGGAAAAAGAGGAAGATTTATAGACGGAGATTAAGAAAATCTATTTTTGTTTTATTTGTTTCATGATCATAAAGTGATCCAAGTGCTCAAAGTGAAAAGTGCAGCAACACACATTTAGGTCATAGGACCATCGTCAGTGCTATATCATCAGATCTAATCATTTGCGGTTAAGGCTTCATTACGTCAGTCCACATCACATATGACCATAGTGTATGTCTGGTGTAGTGTAGTGTAGTATGTGATGTGGATTTATGTCTTGTATCATTTTGCGTAATTTGATTTGCGTCTCGTATTATCATTTCACGTCACTTATAATTCATTTGCAGGTAAGTCTTCATCATGTCAGTCCACATCACATATGACCATAGGCGCTGTATGTGATGTGGATTTATGTGTTGTCATTTGCGGGTAAAGCTTCATTATTCACAGCGGTCAGTAGGCGATGGTCCTTTGACCCAAACGTTTGCTGCTGCACTTTTCACTTTTAGCACTTGGAGCTCTTTATGAGCATGAAAAATTAAAACACTAATATATTTACTTAGTCTTTGTCTAAGGAGTTTTCCATAAGGTTTTTGTGGAGTGAAAACATGGCTACCTATTTATGGCCTGTTCATGAATTTTCCATGGCCAGACATTTGGGATCAATAAAAGTAGGAAAAAAGGCTGTTATTCTACTCCGGACTTGTCCTTTAACATGGCAGCCTTGTTAAGTGGATAAACTAAATTGGTAAATGGATGAACTGTGACGGGATAGATGAGGGAGGTCAGCAAGAGTTTTTTTTTGTGCAAATATTAATTTTAATATCTGTTAGTTTATTGTAATTTATCTGTATTTTGTTTTAGTTTTTCTCCTTTTTTATTTTTGTAATGTTAATTATTGACATGTATTTTGGGTTATTGTTTTCCTGTTTTCTTCTTGGTCGTCATGACTTCATAGGCTTGTCAAAATTACATAATAGCATTAGTCTTTGATGGATAATATCATTGGAAATTATGTAATACTTGCACAAAAAATATTTCAGTTGTAATGTATGTTTTGTTTTAACTTCCATTTACTGTATTTGAATGTGATGGTATTCTATGTATGTGTTTACCTTGTTTATTGTGAGTCACTCTGGACAAAGAGTATAGATGAATATCTACATTGAAAATTGTGAAGTTACTTTACTGTTGAAATGTAAATGAGTGAATGTTACCATGTGATTTGTAAATAACAACATAAAAACAAAGGCTCTGGTGTGGTTCTCCTGGTTTACCGGGATGGGGTTCAATTCCCTGCAGTGCCCTACTCATAGTGTTGTATTTACCATTTTATATGGTCTGTTTTATTTATGTTCATAGTGTTGTATTTACCCTTACATTGTTTGTTTAATTCTTTGTTCATAGTGTTGTATTTCCCCTTATGTGGTTTATTTTATCTTTATGTTCATAATGTTGTATTTACCCTTACATGGTTTGTTTTATTCTTTATGTTCATTGTGTAGGGTTGGGATCCTTCATTATCATTATAATTGTTGATGACCAAATGGACCATTACAAGTCTGTAACTCTTTAGTATACACATGGAACCAAATGGACCCATTATGGTGGTCCTTGAAACGTAAAAGTTTGAAGACCACTGGTATTGTAATGGTTTAAGAGACGTGAAGTCCACACACCAGCTCTTAGTGTGATGGATACGGTTCCAAATGCTAACGCAGCTACAAGCTCTTAGCCTGTCTCAAAGTGGGGTCCGGGGACCCCCAGGGGTCCTTGGGGGATTTCAGGGGGTTCCCAGCTAGAGTAGTTAAGGTAGCATCATAAACATTTTAACCACTTTATCCATTTACTAGAGTCTCGGGGGACTACGCCCCCCGAGACCCCAGCCGTTGCGCGGGGCTTTGCGTTCGCTGGTGCATACGTGTGTCTGTCTTTGTGTTTGTGTCGCTGTAGCACAGAGTGGGCATTAAGATGGGATGTATGCTCCTTTAAGGGAGGTGGATCGAGGGATTCTGTTGTTTGCAAAGAGGCTTTGTGAATATTGGCTCATTGCAGACTCAACTTATTGCCACCTGATCGTGTGAGTGAGTGAGTTGTGTGTACGTAGGGCGGAATAGCTTGCGGGGTTGTGTGCTTTTTTGTTTGCTACTGGGCCTTGCATAGGAATGGATATTTTGAAAAGATGTAACAGTGTAAGGAAGCGTCTTTTGTGTGAAGTGGTAGGCCTTGACAATTATGTAGTGCAAGCATAAATGACACATGGAATAATGCAACAGATGTACCTCAATGGGGAAGAAGCAGATGTCCATGATGTAAGGAAGTTGGCACGTCATCAGGTTCCAGAGATTGGCAACGCAGGGCCTGCAGAATGGGAGTGAAAGAGCAGCCAGGAATCAACCACACAATGTGACATGTTGAAGAGGGATTATGTGAAAGGACAGGCAGTGATATGTGTGTGAAGTGTTAAGCAGCAGCACTATTAGTTATGTGGATTTATGAGAAAGGAATGTAACAATGCATGAACCTTGCCTCAAGGGGGACGAAGCAGTAGTCCAGGAAAGAAGCTGCAAGGCCGGCAGGTGGCGCGGGTTGTCATGAGAGGCTCTGCAGAATGGCTGAATGGCAGCGGTGACTTTGATGACAGCTGTTGTGGTGCTGTGTGATGAGCAGAAGGGGGTTGTGACCTATGTGGTGCCAGAAGTTGTTGGAACAGTGCGGGATAAAAGTGTATCCCTGTATCACAACGACTTTGGCAACCACCAATTGGTCAGCTCATCGTCACGTTGATTAGGGGGGAAAACTGTAGTAATAGTAGTGGATTGTTTGTTTGACGGGGGGCCACTGCAGGTGGTGGAGGACTGCTGTGAGATGGTCTGTGGAACGGGCGCTGGTGTGCGGGCAAGGCAGTGAAATGTCTGTGAAGTGGTAATTTGCGTCATTGTCAGCAGCACTTATGTAGATGAATGAGAAATGGCACATGTGACAATACAGCAGACGTACCTCTTTGTGAAGGAGCACTTGACCATGAAGGGAAGTTGCAACGGGCTGAGGTTACACAGATAGTCATCCATGACAGAGGCTGCAGAATGGGAGAAATGGAGAAGGCGGGAAGGAAGCACACAATGTGAGACGTCCACCATGGATCATGTGACAGTGAAGACAGTGATTTGTGTTTGAAGCGGTAGGTATTGTCAATTATGTAGAGCAATTACAAATGGCACATGGAAGAATGCAAGACTTCTACCTCAATGTGGAAGAGCACTTGGGTAGCACTTTACAATAATGACCCGTTATAAAGCATTTATAAACGTTTATAAGTAGTTTGTAGACTATTAACAAATCATTAACAACCTGTTTGTTGACATTCGTAAATAATTACTAAAACCTTTATAACTACAGTTACAAATCATTTGTAAAGTATTAGTAAGTAGTGAACTATTCATGAATAAGCCATTTATATACATCTGTAAAAGATTATTAAATCATTTGTAACGACCCATTCTAAAGCATTTATAAACGTTTATATGCAGTTTGTAGACTATTAACAAATCATTAACAACCTGTTTATTGACATTCGTAAATGATTACTAAAACCTTTATAACTACGGTTACAAATCATCTATAAAGGTATTAGTAACTATTCATGAATAAGCCATGTATAATACATCTGTAAATGATTATTAAATCATTTGTAACTGATGTTACATAATATATACAAGCTATTGGTAGCTTGTTCATGTTTAACATATGCTTTGTTAAACATTCCTAAAGTATCTATAAATCCTTAGTACATGTTATTATGTGCCCTATAGTAAAGTGAAGACAGTTCATCATTTACAACTGTCTGTTAATGGGTTTGTTCATGTTTAACATGCTTTGTAAAACATTCCTAAAATATCTATAAATCCTTTGTACATGTTATTATGTGCCCTACAGTAAAGTGAAGACAGTTCATCATTTATGACTGTCTGTTAATGTGGACTTTCTCCTTACCTGTTGCAAACTACCTGGCTTTCATGAATGCAGACACCAAACAACACAACCATTTCACTCCTAATAATACCTATTTGATTTGACATCCTGACTTGCTGCTGTAGCTGAGGCTTGAACCTGTTACCTGCGGCTCACTAGTCAGTGACTATCCATTCACCTACAGCTGTTTCCTTGGAATCTGTGGTTCTGAAACGTTTTGTTGTCAACCCCCCAAATTGACGTGTATTTGGGCAGTGGACCCCAATGTAAAAAGATGTAGTGTCAGGGCCCCCCATGAAAAAGATTTATATTTATGCTGTAACACATTTTTTTAAAAGTTATTTGTCTTGTTTGTTGTTCAAGTCAAAGCACCAGGAAGGCTGTACTTGTCAGCCATCTGTTAGCTCAATGGGGTGAGACGCAGTATTCATGATCCAGAGGCCATGAGTTCAAATCCCATTGATGTCATTCCTATGATTCTTTCCTTTGCAGACTGGCTTCCAGAAGATCAACTGAAAACTACCTGGAAGGCTATATTTGTCATCCAACTGTTAGCTCAATGGGTTGAGACGCAGTATACATGATCCAGAGGCCATGAGTTCAAATCCCATTGATGTCTTTCCTATGATTCTTTCCTTTGCAGACTGGCTTCCAGAAGATCAACTGAAAACTACCAGGAAGGCTATATTTGTCATCCAACTGTTAGCTCAATGGGTTGAGACGCAGTATACATGATCCAGAGGCCATGAGTTCAAATCCCATTGATGTCTTTCCTATGATTCTTTCCTTGAGTGGGTTCGATTCCCACTCCGAGTCATGTGTCCCCGGTAACTTGGGGCAACGGATAAATTGACCGATATTCTTCGTGATGCTTCCCTTTGCAGAATAACTTCTAGAAAAACAAGTTAAAACCACCAGGAAACCTGTAACTCTCGGCCAACAGCATAGCTCAACTGGTAGAGCGTCTGTCCAATAACATGACTTGACTTGAGTGGGTTCGATTCCCACTTGAGTCAAGTGTCCCCGGTATCTTGGGGCAACGGATAAATTGACTGATATCCTTAGTGATGCTTCCCTTTGCAGACTAACTTCTAGAAAACAAGTTAAACCACCAGGAAACCTGTAACTCTCAGCCAACAGCATAGCTCGACTGGTAGAGCGTCTGTCCAATAACATGACTTGACTTGACTTGAGTGGGTTCGATTCCCACTCGAGTCAAGTGTCCCAGGTAACTTGGGGCAACGGATAAATTGACTCATATCCGTAGAATAACGTGTAGGAGTGTGCTGGTTCAAATCCAGTACAACCCAGGACCGAGCGGTCCTGGGTTCGATTCCCACTAACGTCAAGTCCCCGGTAAATTGGGGCAGCGGATAAATTGACTGATATCCGTAGAATAACTTGTAGGAGTGTCCTGGTTCTAACTTGTTTTTCTAGAAGTTAGTCTGCAAAGGGAAGCATCACTAAGGATATCAGTCAATTTATCCGTTGCCCCAAGTTACCGGGGACACTTGACTCGAGTGGGAATCGAACCCACTCAAGTCAAGTCAAGTCATGTTATTGGACAGACGCTCTACCAGTTGAGCTATGCTGTTGGCTGAGAGTTACAGGTTTCCTGGTGGTTTTAACTTGTTTTTCTAGAAGTTAGTCTGCAAAGGGAAGCATCACTAAGGATATCAGTCAATTTATCCGTTGCCCCAAGTTACCGGGGACACTTGACTCGAGTGGGAATCGAACCCACTCAAGTCAAGTCAAGTCATGTTATTGGACAGACGCTCTACCAGTTGAGCTATGCTGTTGGCTGAGAGTTACAGGTTTCCTGGTGGTTTTAACTTGTTTTTCTATAAGTTAGTCTGCAAAGGAAAGCATCACAGTAAAGACACCAGTGGGATTTGAACTCATGGCCTCTGGATCATGTATACTGCGTCTCAACCCATTGAGCTAACAGATGGCTGACAAGTACAGCCTTCCTGGTAGTTTTCACTTGATCTTCTGGAAGCCAGTCTGCAAAGGAAAGAATCATAGGAAAGACATCAATGGGATTTGAACTCATGGCCTCTGGATCATGAATACTGCGTCTCAACCCATTGAGCTAACAGATGGCTGCCAAGTACAGCCTTCCTGGTAGTTTTCAGTTGATCTTCTGGAAGCCAGTCCGCAAAGGAAAGAATCATAGGAAAGACATCAATGGGATTTGAACTCATGGCCTCTGGATCATGTATACTGCGTCTCAACCCATTGAGCTAACAGTTGGATGACAAATATAGCCTTCCTGGTAGTTTTCAGTTGATCTTCTGGAAGCCAGTCTGCAAAGGAAAGAATCATAGGAAAGACATCAATGGGATTTGAACTCATGGCCTCTGGATCATGAATACTGCGTCTCAAGCCATTGAGCTAACAGATGGCTGACAAGTACAGCCTTCCTGGTACTTTGACTTGAACAACAAACAAGACAAATAACTTTAAAAAAATGTGTTACAGCATAAATATAAATCTTTTTCATGGGGGGCCCTGACACTACATCTTTTCACATTGGGGTCCACTGCCCAAATACATGTCAATTTGGGGGGTTGACAACAAAACGTTTCGGAACCACAGATTCCAAGGAAACAGCTGTAGGTGAATGGATAGAGTCACTGACTAGTGAGCCGCAGGTAACAGGTTCAAGCCTCAGCTACAGCAGCAAGTCAGGATGTCAAATCAAATAGGTATTATTAGGAGTGAAATGGTTGTGTTTCTTCACCCCAACTGCACATGACATCATTTTACATGTACGTTATTTTCAGTGATGAAGACAAACCGCACAGACGTTCACTGTACTTTAGTACATTTTGTAAACTTATGACTCTGAGTAGAGTATAGCCTGACTTAAACAAACAAATAACAACTTAGTATAGTCAGATTATTTTTTACACAACTTACATTTTGTAATCAAACTACCGAAACGAAAGTTGGTCACCACCGAAACGAAAGTTAAATCCGAAATAATCACTAAGTGTGGAGGCCAAGATCGTCCCCCCAAAAACCTGTTAGGAGTACGTTTCAGGCAATTTAGAGTTGATTGGTAGTACTTTGTAGTGACTTTTTGGGTCCCTAACACAACAAATGGTTTACATACTCTTTACGAATGTCTTACGCATCATTTGCTTAACATGAATGATAATTCTAGTAATTGTTTGGTGTCTGCATTCATGAAAGCCAGGTAGTTTGCAACAGGTAAGGAGAAAGTCCACATTAACAGACAGTCATAAATGATGAACTGTCTTCACTTTACTGTAGGGCACATAATAACATGTACAAAGGATTTATAGATATTTTAGGAATGTTTTACAAAGCATGTTAAACATGAACAAACACATTAACAGACAGTTGTAAATGATGAACTGTCTTCACTTTACTATAGGGCACATAATAACATGTACTAAGGATTTATAGATACTTTAGGAATGTTTAACAAAGCATATGTTAAACATGAACAAGCTACCAATAGCTTGTATATATTATGTAACATCAGTTACAAATGATTTAATAATCATTTACAGATGTATTATACATGGCTTATTCATGAATAGTTACTAATACCTTTATAGATGATTTGTAACCGTAGTTATAAAGGTTTTAGTAATCATTTACGAATGTCAATAAACAGGTTGTTAATGATTTGATAATAGTCTACAAACTGCTTATAAACGTTTATAAATGCTTTAGAATGGGTCGTTACAAATGATTTAATAATCTTTTACAGATGTATATAAATGGCTTAGCCTATTCATGAATAGTTCACTACTTACTAATACTTTACAAATGATTTGTAACTGTAGTAATAAAGGTTTTAGTAATCATTTACGAATGTCAACAAACAGGTTGTTAATGATTTGTTTATAGTCTACAAACTACTTATAAACGTTTATAAATGCTTTATAACGGGTCATTATTGTAAAGTGCTACCAAAAATGGTTCCCCCCAAAACCTGTTAGGAGTACGTTTCAGGCAATTTAAAGTTGATTGGTAGTGACTTTTTTTTTGGTCCCTAACATTCATCGAGCTCTGGACTTAGTCATTTTTTTTCCGTTTCGGTAGTGACACAATGGTGTCACTACCGAAACGAAAAAAAAATTGTTCCCCCAAAAACCTGTTAGGAGTACGTTTCAGGCAATTTAAAGTTGATTGGTAGTGACTTTTTTTTTGGTCCCTAACATTCATCGAGCTCTGGACTTTATAATTTTTTTTCCGTTTCGGTAGTGACACTACCGAAACTGAAAAAAAAAATGTTCCCCCAAAAACCTGTTAGGAGTACGTTTCAGGCAATTTAAAGTTGATTGGTAGTGACCCTTTTTTTGGTCCCTAACATTCATCGAGCTCTGGACTTGGTAATTTTTTTTCCGTTTCGGTAGTGACACCATTGTGTCACTACCAAAACGGAAAAAAAAATGTTCCCCCCAAAACCTGTTAGGAGTACGTTTCAGGCAATTTAAAGTTGATTGGTAGTGACTTTTTTTTTGGTCCCTAACATTCATCGAGCTATGGACTTAGTAATTTTTTTTCCGTTTCGGTAGTGACACAATGGTGTCACTACCAAAACGGAAAAAAAAATGTTCCCCCCAAAACCTGTTAGGAGTACGTTTCAGGCAATTTAAAGTTGATTGGTAGTGACTTTTTTTTTGGTCCCTAACATTCATCGAGCTCTGGACTTAGTCATTTTTTTTCCGTTTCGGTAGTGACACTACCGAAACGAAAAAAAAACATGTTCCCCCAAAAACCTGTTAGGAGTACGTTTCAGGAAATTTAAAGTTGATTGGTAGTGTGTCTTGCCTGGATGGTGGCTGAAGTCTTCACTTGACTGGTTAGCCAAGCTACTCCCTCAGTCCTGGTCCTTTCCCTTCTGCCTGGTTAGTTGGGCATCCACCTAAAACCAAGGCCTGACTTGTGGTGTTTGGCCTGGTGTTAGCTGACCTGCAGCACACTCTCCATTCAGTTGTCAAATTTCATGTTTGGTTGCAAATTTAGAGAATAATAACTAAATAAAGTACCTAAAAATACACTGGTAACCTTTAGGTTGCAGATTAACTAAGGATTTATTTATTTCTTTGACTAGAGAGACACAGCTCTCACAGCAAACCAGCACTGTCGGCCATCTTGGATCTCTCTCTATCCATACATAGCATACAGTTTCAATGTAATCTACAGGTTACATTGAAAGTTCACTTGTTAAATAAAGACTGTCACTAATATTGACACAAACATATTTCAATTGTTGAGGTCTAGGAGTCATGCTTTTTCAAATAGTTTGTTAAAGTGTGCTGTAGTGAGTCAATAATTGAGCCCATATTTGATATTTTCCATTTCAAAATTGTCAACTCTTTAATAGTACTTGGCATAATTGTTGCAGTGATATTTAGATGGTGTCATGAAGCCCAAAAGAGTGAATGGATTTGTTTTAATCTTTGAAACCAGATTGAGGATGAGATCAAAGGCTGCCTGGACTTCCTGCGTGTGCATACTTTATTTTCCTTTGTTGAGAACTGCAACCTGGGCACTGAAGTGGATGTGTGTGGACTAGCTTTATATTAAACAGAGGAAACACTGAAAAATGAAAAATGACCTTTACCGGTCTCCCATTGTATGTCTTTCCTAGATGTCCTGCACCTCCCTGTGTGTAAAAAGGAGGTTTCCCCTGAAGAGGAGAGGAGCCCCAGTCTGGTCCAGGAAGAACCAGAGCCTCCACACTTCAAAGAGGAGCAGGAGGGGCTATTTCAGAGACGAGAAGAGGTTGATAGGCAAATGCTAACATTACAAGCAGTGAAAAGTGAAGATGAGACATGTAGCCAGCACCTCAACTGAACACTTGAAAGCACAAGTTGATGTAGAGGATTGTGGAACATCACATCCAACTAGTGATGACCAGAACCTCCCTTCACACTGTTCTGAATCTGACATTACTGAAGACAGTGAAGCATGGGATACCAGTGTAGATCAGTCACACTGAAGTCACACAAGGTAGGCCTACACGTGAAAGGACATATATTGTCTTTGAGGGACAAGCTGTCCCAGGACCTGAGATCATCGAAAGAAACTCACTCCATGCGGACTCACACAGGGAAGAAAGGTTTTAGTTTAGGTTTTAGTCCAGTCTGTTGCAAAATGTTTAATGGCAAGGGAAATCTGAAGGCGCACATGATGACTCATACAGGAGTAAAGTCATTTACTTGTAAAGTTTGTAGCAAAGGCTTTAGTCGGATGGGTCATGTAAAACAACACATGAGGTTTCATACAGGAGAAAAGCCAGACACTTGTACAGTTTGTAGCAAAGACTTTAGTGATTTGAGTAATCTAAGAAAACACACAAAGACCCATACAGGGGAAAAGTCCTTTACTTGTTCAGTTTGTAGCAAAGGCTTTGGTGACAAAAGTCATTTAAAAATACACATGAGGACTCATACAGGGGAAAAGCCATTTACTTGTAAAGTTTGTAGCAAGGGCTTCAGTCAGATGTGTCATGTAAAACTACACATGAGGTCTCATACAGGAGAAAAGCCATACACGTGTACAGTTTGTAGCAAAGACTTTAGTGATTTGAGTAATCTAAGAAAACACACAAAGACCCGTACAGGGGTAAAGTCCTTTTCTTTGAGCAAAGGCTTTGGTCGGATGGGTCATGTTAAACAACACATGAGGACTCATACAGGGGGGGAAACCCTTTAGTTGCAGTTTATGGTACATACAGGGGGAAAAAAAAACTTTAGTTGCAGTTTATGGTACATACAGGGGGAAAAAAACCTTTAGTTGCAGTTTATGGTGCATACAGGGGGAATGAAACCTTTAGTTGCAGTGTATGGTACATACAGGGTGGGAAACCTTTAGTTGAAGTTTATGGTACATACAGGGGGAAACAACTTTTAGTTGCAGTTTATGGTAAACACTTTGATCCAAATGCACATCTGAAGATATCTCACTGCGGGGTGAAAATCTTGTTTGTCCAACTCTGTTTCTTTTTTATGATTATTTTAAAAACATCTTAAACAGTGAAAATATCAGATATACAAGCTCACGTGTTGCGCAATGCATTGTGAGCTTGTAGATCTGCTATTTTCACTTCTTCTTCTTTCGTGTATCATCCTCAAATGTCCAACTCAGTAACGAGTAGCCACGCCCTTGTCTCTGGTCCCAGTTGGAAGAGGCCAGCCTCCGAAGGTGGTCGATATAGGGGGCAGGTGTTAATAATGTGTTCGGCAGACTGCTCAGGCTCGCCACACTCGCATGCTGCACTGTCTGTCAAGCCCCACTTCTTCATAGCTGATTTGAAGCAGCCGACTCCAGTGCGTAGGCGGTTCAGTAGGGTCCATTGCCGGCGTGGTAGGTCCGCTCCTTCAACACCACCTCCCGGGTCCCAGATGTAACTGTGGATATGGGAGGGCCCAGCAGACTCCCACTCCTGCCTCCAGGATGCTGCCATCCATGCATTTGTGGACAAGTCCTCCGGGATGGAGCGGAGCATCTCTTGTGCCGCCTTGTTGTAAGGGTGGCGGGACTTGAGTCTGTTTGGAGGCTTTATTTCCACAGTAGTGTTGTGCAGGATGTGCCAGTCATGTATTTGGGCTTTCCTTGCTAGCTTAATGGTTGCAGCCTCTCGTCGGAGGCCGGCCGGAGCAATTCCTGCAAGGACTGGCAGATAGGACACAGGAGTGGGCTTCAGGCAGCCTGTTATGATTCGGAGGGAGGTGTTGATTATGGTGTCTACCTTTTTGACATGTGGACTCCTACACCAGGCTGGGGCACAGTATTCAGCTACCGAGAAGACCAGGGCTTGGGTGGAAATTCTTAGCGTATTGACGGAAGCTCCCCAGGTCGTACCAGCGAGACGTCGGATGAGAGAGACCCTTGATGTTACCTTGGCCCTCACGTCTTCCAGATGTTGATTGAAGGACAGCGTTCTATCCAGACGTACCCCGAGGTATTTTGGGGCTTGTTGGCACTCTAGGCGCTTGTTGTCGACAAACACGTTAATTTCCCTTTTGGCTTCCCTGTTGTTGAGGTGGTATGCCGCCGACACCGTCTTGCCTGTGCTGAGCTGTAGGCGCCATCTGCGGAGGTAGGCAACCAAGATGCCCATGTCCTGGTTGAGACCATCTTCCATCGCCTTCCAGGTTGGTCGTCGTAGCATAATGGCCAGGTCATCTGCATACCCATACTTCCCCGATGTTGTCTCCGGTAGGTCGTAGATGTATATGTTAAACAGCATCGGGGAAAGGACAGAGCCCTGAGGGACGCCATTTCTCAACCTTCTGAGCCTGCTTCGCTGACCATCGCTGGTCCGTAGGATGAAGCTGCGGTTTGACAGCATCTCCATAATGAAGTTCACCATATGGCGATCTGGAATTGTCCTCAGAAGCTTTAGGTGGAGTCCACGGTGCCAGACGGTGTCATACGCGGCTGTCAGGTCCAGTAGCACAACCCCAGCTTTATCGTTGGCCTGGAAGCTGTCTTCAATGTCCTGCGTGAGCAGAGTCACCTGGTCCACTGTCGACCTGCCCCGGCGGAAACCAGCCTGTTCCCTCGGGAGTTGTGGGTCCACCACTGGCTCAATGCGGCTGTGGATCATTCTCTCCAGGATTTTAAATGGGACGCAGAGCAGCGAGATGGGTCTGTAGGCCTTGGGGTCTTCTGCAGGTTTGTTAGGCTTCAGCAGGGCTATGACAGACGCACGACGCCAGGTCTTAGGGAGCTTGGACCTCCGGAAGCAAGACGAGAAGAACGCACAGAGCCAGGCAGATGTAGTTGCACTCTGGTGGATCACAAACTCTGGGTGGATGTTATCGTGTCCTGGTGACTTGCCTTGCTTCAGTTTGCTAATGGCCTCTCTGAGCTCAGCTGTTATGAAGTCTCCTGAAAGGTTCGCATTGGCACTAGCCGCCCTGGAAAGGGAAGAAACCTCTCGTGTTGTCAGGCGGGCAAAGATCTTGTCTGCTCCAGGGAACTGGCCGTTCTTGAGGAGCTGAGACGCGATGGCATCTGCCGTCACCGGACATGTGGGGGGAGTTGTTTTTCTACCGGTCAGCTGGTTGATGGTCTGCCACGCTTTGCGGCTGGAGTGGGTGAAATCGACTGACTCGACGGTTTCAGTCCATCTAGCCTTACGGGTGGCGTCCAGCTTCTGTAGAAGTGCAGATGCCGTCACATCCACCTCTTCCCTCGAGCTAGCCTGCTGATGATCGAGCAGGAGGTGGCAGCATTCTTCATCCCATCCTGGGATATAGCTCTCGTTGAAGCCTCGTGGGATGGTTTTCTTTGCTGCCCTCAGTAGGACATTGCAGTAGGCAGTGTACGCACCATCCACATCAGGAGAATCGGGGTCCAGGAGACCGACTGTTCTTTTTTCGGTCTCTGCTGTGAATGACCGCCAGTTGGCCTTCCTAAAATTCCATTTTCACTACATTTGTGCAACACTATTGTATGATGAAGTAGAGCATAAATGTACGTAAAAAAACATTAAAAAGTTCAAATATGGAGATACAAGGTTTCTGCCGGACAGTGACAATATGAGGATTCATGTGCAGAGAAGATGTTAGTTGATCAGAAACATGTTTTTTTTTTCCCCCCCAAGAAGCATGGGAGTTGAAATGACACGACACATGTATGATCTAGGGGTGGGCCATATGACTTCATATCAATATCACCATTATTTATGACTTTATGACTTCGATTATGATTAATAATCATGCAATGCATTTGTGTACGCCACCATTGTAGGGGTTAACGGTGCACTTCACTCATGTTTAACCTTTCTTCATATCCTCACTAATGCTCATTTTGAGATGGTACCATTTTTTTGTCTAATCACTGTGTCTCAGAGGAGGGCTGTGGACCTAATGGTGCATGGTTGGTCATTTCAAACAATACTTAAAAGTTTCCGGGAAGAGAACGGCTGTATTTTTTTTTCTCGCTTGGATTCCCCATCGAGGATGTCACTGGAAGGCAGGTTTCTGAACTGTCCATAGCCCACCCATGAATGAGACGGAATTGAGTGAGTAGACGGACTTTGTGTCATGTTGATGTTAAAATGAGCATTAGTATGAAGATGAGGTTGAAAATGGGTAAAGTGTTAAACTATCTGGGGGGCTGACAAAAGCCTGAGTAGACGATAAAATGACCAAACCTATTTTTGAAAGTGAAATATCCCTTTAATACGTTAATCTATCATGCAAATGGTAACTGGTAAAAGGTCATTATGGAATCACATCTTGAATCTATGGTACTTGAGGTGTGCACTTTGAATAAAGTCTCTGCCACAGAATGTATACTATTCATACAGTTCGGTTCTTTGCTAGTTCGTAGTTTAATATTTGTGACGTGAGCCTGAGTTTAGCATCATGCCCTCTATGCAGCCTGTTACCCCGTCTGTTTGCCATGAGTTTTTTGTTGTTTGGCCTCTAAAGCCTTTGGGAACCTGCCTACTGTATGTTTTGCCAGTTTTTGGAAAAACCTTTGTTGTTGAATAAATATTTTAAGTTGAACCATGTCTGCCTTTAGTCATCCTGCGTGTGGTTCCATTTCCTCACTCACCTTAACTCATTGAGTGCCAGAATTTTTTATTTTTTTTAAACGTTTGGCAATTCTGGCACTCAATTTTACTACCTATGAGTATGTAAAAGAACAGAAACGAATAAACAAAAAATATTTAAAAATGATGTTGTCCCAGTGCCAGAGTTTTTTTCACAGAAAACAAAAAGTGCTTAGGAAGCGAGATACAGTCTTTTTCAGTTCTAAGTTAAACAAGGAGTGGATGGAGCTGCACACCTTCAGATGATGATATCTTGGGTTCTGAACATGTTTTTCAAAAAAAAAAAATTATGCTAATTTTTCAAAAACACGTCAAACACGTTAATGGCACGTTGAGCCATAGCGCTAAAAACATGTGAAACACGTTAATGGCACTCAGTGAGTTAACATGGACACAAGCCTCTGGCTTTTTGTGTCTCATCCATTTGGCGTGCTTTTAACTCAAGTTGCACTGCCTGTACCTTTAAAGATATTCAGTCAATCATTCTGTGTAAACATGCCGGATTAACTAGAAGCTCATTTCCATCCGTAATCCCCCACACTATTTGGCTTATGTGGACTCTGAACTGTCCAGGTTTTAAATGTGCTGTACAAATAGTGTTGTGCGTCAATTCATTATTAGCGAATGTGTGATTGTTATGTGGAGCTTAAGCAGACACAGGATCAGACAGTAGCTGAAGGTATCTGTAGAGCTTCAGACACAGGAGCAGACAATGGCTGAAGGTATCTGTAAAGCTTCAGACAGAGCAGACAGCAGGATGAAGATGGTACTGTGGCTGAGTGTGACCTCTCTGCTCACTGGTAAAGGCTAATTTATTCATCATTTATCCACTTGCCAACTAGAACATTATCTGCAGTATAGCATCACAACCATTTAAACGACTTTAACCTTTTATACTTTGGCTATTCAAAAATAGCAGATCTACAAGCTCATAGCACGGCACAATTCGTACACAATTGTGTACGATGCAACGCATTATTACAACAATGTGTTATCTTAACTTTACACGCGAGTACAAACAACAATAGTTTGTTTGTTGCTGTTGTCGTCTTCTTCGTCGGTCTCAACGCAGAGCGGCGGTGTGCTGGCTCCGGAAACAGGAAACCACACTACTACTTCTAGTTGCGCTACAGAAAAATAGTCCTTTGATTATAACGTCAGAAATCTAACATGAAATAAGTTCTCGAAAAATGACGGCCCCCTCACGCATTAGAAGGATTATATCTGACTAGAGTTTCATGGACGTGTTTTAAAAATAAGTCTAAGGTGGAGTTTGAAGATGAATGGGCTTAAATGGGCCTAAATCATTTTCACCGAACCAACATGGCAACCCTGTTTGCCATGTTGACATGGAGACCTATGGAGCTTTATGATTCGGTAGTGGGAAAGGCCTCACGTGATTGGCTCTCAGACCTCGGAAGTGCAGAATGCCAAAAATAAAGTTTGAGCATCTGTACAACCGATCTGCACGCGAGAAAACTGTTATTTTTTCTGGTCACAATGTTCATTGATCATTCTTTTTTTTTTTCAAAGACAAATCTTTTATTTATGAATACAAATCTTGTATTTACGAATACAAATCTTTATTTTTACAAATGTAAAATTTGTTCACAAATACAAGTTATTTTTACAAGTACAAAATAATATTGGCATTAATTTGAGCCCATAAAACAAGCACAGAAAAAGAAGGCAGTCGCTCGCTTTGACTCTAATCCTGATTCTTAGCACTGCAGGCTCTCTAATTCTATGGTTACACATGTCTACATTTTTTGGGGTTGAAACCATGGGTGACGTCTTATCTGTGTTTCCAACACTACAGGTCCTTCCTTCAGTGTAGAGCTTAACAAAAATAATAAACAAATAAACGTAGAAAATACTGGAGCTGCAGAACACACTGAAGACAAAGCAATGGCAGCAAGCACTCACTCGTCCGAGTCTTTAGAGTCTTTTTTGCTGTTCTCCTCAATGTTGGCAATGGATTGAGAACGCAGTCGGTTGGTGACCTCATTTGTGCGCAGTGTGACACCGAATATGTCCTCATGGTAGCGTCCATCATCCTGGTGGTGGGAGGTGGAGGTGCAGAGAGGGAGGAAAGGTGAATGACATGGTTGCTTTGAACTAGGTAAGAACTAGGTAAAAAAAAACACATTCGTTTTCAAATTACAATTCAATTGTTTCAGACTACCATTGTATATTATGATTCTGACTTGCTTTGACTGTAAAAAATACAAATAAATGTTCATAACCTCAGATGTTTGTATTTATTCTTCTTATTTATTCTTCCTTTCACCTTAAAATATCCGCACGGATACAGACATATGATGTCATGCACTATAATAATGTCAGCAGTGCACAAATAGCTTACAATCATATTTGTGTGTTCAATGTGAAGATAGAACTTCTGCCCTTTCCTCTAACTCTTTCCTTCCACAAAAACAAAAAAAGTACCAATGTACCAAATTGACAAGCCTGTAGTGTATTGAAGTGCTTGGCTAAGTGCTTGGTTAAGTGTGGACCCCCCATTCTCTTCCCTCATTGACGTAGAGAAGCCAGTGGGTGATAATGTGTTGACAGTGACGGCAGCCAGCATACGGTGGACATCTTTCATGCCTACATGATACATCATTGTGCAATAGAGTAATTCAAGCCTTACTCTGAGTTTGCTCATGAAGAAGCTGGCGTCCTCCAGGCTTATGTTACCCTGCACCTTGATGATCTCCTGGATCGTCTTCAGGACGTCATCCGCCATGGTCACGTCCCCGCACACGTAGATGTGTCCCCCCTCGTCCCTCAGGCAGTGGTACATCCTCTCTGACAGCTGCTCGCGCAGCACGTCCTGGACATATTTCTGACGGAGGTGGCAGGAGGTAACAGTGAGCGAGACAGAGTGCATGGGCATTAAGCGTGAGCAAAGAGAAAGGAGAGGAGATGACAGACAAGGCAAGAAAGATGAGGGGGAGTGGGGGACAAAGAGTGAGAATCAAACACAGTGAAGTGACTTTGCACCTTGCGTGGAGCTGTTCACTTTTGAGCTGAACATCTGCATTTTGTCTTTGGCACCTGGCACCACACAGTTAAAAAGAGATGAGGCCATTAAATGGAAAAAGATAAGGAATATCAACACTTGACTAACTCATATCTACTGTATGTGGGGATGCTGTGTCCTGTTCATACGAGTATGTTCTGTAGCATTTAGAGTATTCTAAAGATCTGTGACAAACGCAATCATCCGTTGAATTTGTTGTGGTACCTTTGGCATGCCGGGCTCTCTTGAGTAGGCTGTATGGAGTCCCTTGAACACCTTCTTGTTCAAGGCATCAACGGTCTCGTCCTTGTAGATGTGGTCCGTCTCAGACTGGCGGCAGCCAAACACCAGATACAGGGGACTCGTCTCAATCCCTGGGGAGGGGACATACCTTGACTTTACTTTGCTGAATGGTACAGCAACAATGAGTTAACTTACAGTGTCTTGTTTAACTATGGCCTGAGATTGTGCCTCAGATTTAATCAGAATACTATTGTTACACAATTATGCACACTGTAGCAGCACTTTGCACTTCATCTCGGGTATGATTTTAATCAACCACATCATGCATAGTGTTAAAATCATTTTACGATGTGGATTTCACATGAACCTCTCTGTGAGGTGACAATAGGTAGGACTAGTCTCTGAAAGTGCATCAGACCAACCCATTTTCCGCTCAAAGAGTTTCTGTTGCCAGAAGCTTCTGAAGGGAGCGATGCCTGTTCCTGGACCAATCAGGAAGCAGGGGGACTTGTTCTCCTTGGGAAGATGGAACGACGTCGCCCTAGAAGAATCAACATAACTGACTTTAACCAAATAAACCTTCAATTATTGATGATGCTAATGAATAAAATGAATCGGTTTAATTAACAGAACTGACTGAAATAGGAAATTAATTAATCACATAATGACAAACCACACAATACAGCACAAAATATATTGTTGGATATATTCTTAAGAGAAACAAGTTTACCCTCTGACGAAACACGGCACCATCTCGTCCTTCTTTATTCTGTTGAGCCAGGATGAACACACTCCATGGTGTTCGGGACCCTCTCCATCTGAATGACAGTTATCAAACGGGATATTTAGACTTCCTGACTCCTCCCATTTGCACCCTTTAAATGAGTGGTTCTCAAACTTTTTGACATCATTACGAAATGATATATTTGGTCATGGACCAGAAATATAGGTACATGTCCACATTTTCTCAAGATTGTTTTGAAAATAGCAGATCTACAAGTTCACAACGCGTCACACACGTTGTGAGCTTGTAGATGGGCTATTTTCAAATAGCCGATGCGGGTTAAACTGGTTAAACCAATTTTGCTGGGGTCACCCTGGAACACAGGTAGACTACCCACATTGCAATTTTCAATGTATCTGCGCTATAGAGGAAATAACTGTAATTCAACTAGTTATAGTCATCAGTGCACACTCATGGGCATGCACGCATAACTAATAAGAGGAAAGAGGGGAAAATTAAGACAATTTTTTGTTGCAGTGAGTTGCAGCTGGTGATGTTTGCACACTACTTGGTAGTCTAAGGGCTTGGAAGCTGTTAAGTACAACCTATTAGATGTATGCTGTAGATGTGAAAGCCTTGTCAAACCGTACTGTATGTGCTAACGTAAACATTTGAGAGAGAGCCAGCATAGAAAACACCATTTAGAACAAAGTGGTATGTACATACAGCACAGTGTTTTGGAGATAAAAACAAATATATATATATTATATATATTGGACCAAATCCTGCTGGCAAAACACAGTCAATAGAAATTCCCCAGATACTGTAGTTCCAATTTCAGGTCTCATGTTGGCCCTATGGATTAGACTGGTGTTGCCAAAATAACTTTCAAGCCTATAAGTCCTCTGAACCACCAGAATATTTCCTCAGACAGGCTGACTCAATTGACTTTTTCAGTCATCAGTGGCGACTTTCAAGCAGTGACATCAAAAGAACCACTGTGCGGGTACGAGGTACCCTGTCTGCCAGCAAAAAAAAATAAAAAATCAATCACTCATGATTTAAATTTAAATTATATTTTAAAAACTCTGCTCTATGCCATCGGCCGTGCTCGAGCTAAATTGTCTTGCTAATGGAATGTCAAGAATACAGCCATTTGAGGCCTCCCTGTAGGAACCTGACAGGGAGGCCAGACAAACAGAATTAATTGCTCCTCAAGGCCTTGAAAAAAAAAGCTAGAGCAAGCAAACTTCTTTAATGGGAACACCTAGCATCCCCTGTCAATCAGTCACAGTAAAAGGAATTTTACCTAAGTAGCACTTTAAATCAGAAGGAGGAGAGTGCTTGTATTTGAGTGACTCTTGAATGGATCACGGAGCCCCAGGTAAGCCTGTCATAATTATTACATAATCGCCTAATCGCTATTTTTTGCAAAATCGTCATAATCGTTTCATGTTGAAAAAGTTCATACTCTTTCCAATATTTTCAAAAATAGTGGAAATAGCAGATCTACAAGCTCACTACAGCTTGTAGATCGGCTATTTTGCATAGTAGGCCTACATTATTTATTTTCATTATTAGTATCGATCATTGTCAGTCTTTTCTTTGTATATTAGAGTTATTTGTCATATCTGGCCTGTGCAATTTTTGTTTACAAAGCCAAACGGAAATCGAGCGTTCCTGCAGCTGTCTGTTATAAAACTCCCTCCACCTCCCCAGCCTCCTCCAGTGGTGTGCCATCTAAGTTAAATGTATGATTCTGTGGGTTGCATGATGTTACATCTGTGTATTTGTATGACAATTCATCGTCCAGTAAAACGTCACGATCGTCGACAGCCCTATAGCTCCAGCATTGAGGCAGTGCGTACGGTATAGTACCTCGGGTTCGGTAGGAGACCACGGCCACGGTGAGGTGGACCTCATTGGGATGCGCGTCCAGTGAGGAGCTGATGGAGTAGTAGCGAGGCTGCAGCAGAGGCAGCTGAGTGAGCAGCAGGGTGGTTGGCATCTGAATGGACGGGAACTCCTCCAGCACCTCCACCAACGTGGAGTTGTTGTACCACTTCCACTGCTCATACTCCTGCAGGCCCTGGGGGGGTCAAGGAGGAAGGGGGATTGCAGAGGTGTCACTTGGTCTCACAGGTAGTGGTGGAAAAAGTACTCAACTTCTTTACTTAAGTAAAAGTACCAATACTGCAATATAGAAAATACTTTGTTACGTGTTAAGTAAAAGTCCAGAATTCTAAATTTACTTGAGTAAAAGTACAAAAGTATTGGCATCAAAATGTACTTAAAGTACCAAAAGTAAAAGTACTAAAATATTTGAAAATACAAGCTCACAACGCGTCGCGATGCGACGCGTTGTGTGCTTGTAGATCGGCTATTTTCAAATAGCCCAGGTATAAAATAGGGCTAAAGTGGTTAATGTATGTTTTATCAAAATCTTAAAAGCAACTAGTAACTGAAGTTTTCAAATAATTGTAGTGTAGTAATGTTGAACAAATTGTTGAACAAATTGCCAGCAGAATACAACAGAATAAACAACTTTTTCCTCACAAAAAAAGCTAAACCAAACAATTTGCCTATTTTCAAAACTTGCAGCAAGTTCAACACAAGAGCATGGCCCACGAGAGAGCACGGAGAAGGAGCGCTAATGATTGAGCTGAATGCTAAATGAATTACCTTACTGAGGAGCTCTAGTTTCTCCTTTTGTTTCTCATCGGTTGCCAGGTTAGCAAACTGCTGCAGCAGCACAGGGCTGGGCGGGGAGGTGATGTCCAGGAAGTCCTTGAAGGCTTGGAATATGGTGCAGGCAGGGATACGACTTTCCGGTGACCAGTTACTGATCGTACCTGTAGTGACAGAAGAACATGAAGGTAGTTTATTACACCAGTGGTTCTCAAAGTGGATTCCAGGGACTCTCTGGGTTCCTTTAGGGGTTCTAAATTGACCGTTACAAGTCTGTGACTCTGACAATGGAACTGAAAAAGAAAATCTGTACTTAAGTAGCACATGTAGCCTACTTAGTTACTTTACACCACTGCCAAACAGACACATTACCCACCCGAGGCAGTGTTCCTCTCCTCCACGAACTCCAATTGGAAGATTTGATCAGCGGGTGGACCATCCTCCAGCTTCTTTATGAGAGCTGTCACCAGGTCCACTTGGTTGCTAGCGAAGACGCCCACATGGTCACCGGGCAGGTATTTCAGGCCCTCGTGGTTATTTGTGTTGAGCCGAATAAACGCAGTGGTACGACTGTGAAAGAGTAAAGGGGTGAATAGTGACACACCATTTTCAGTCCCTTCCAGATTGCTATAATGCGCTATTTGATAAATAATGTTTCACAATTTGCTGTTTAGCGTAACCAACTCAATTTCTTCTTTTGTTTTCACATCATGAAAATGTTTAAATCCCAGTCCCATGAAACCATAAACTTACTCAGATTTAGGACTTTGCAAATTTAGAGATTCCACCATCTTGGCGCCGTACACCTTCTTCTTGTGAATTGCGTACAATGCTGTTGGCAGTCACATTCACAGTTATCACATTAAGCCTTGTATTCTAACCTCAAGATTTCTTTGCCTGAAAATCGAGTAATCAATGGTGTATAGTGGTTTTGTCATCACTGGGCCAGTGAGTACCTTCCGTGAGGACCGGGGCCTCTTTGACGTAGGTCAGGCGGTACTTGCTCTTCTTCCAGCTGCGGTCATTGACGATCAAGGAGTTGTTTGCTTGGTCCATGTTCACGTCTCCGACACAGAACACCTCACAGGCCGCCTTTGACATGCAACAAAAGTAAGCCATGGAAAAGATGAGTGCACTGTAAAAAAATATGTGTAAAAACACAGAACTTCCCCACGACCGTAATCAGCATAAAGACCTGAAGCCCAAAGGGCGACTGTGTGTAAGGCACCGACCTTAAAAACGTTCTTGGCCCAGGTTCTGAAGGACTCCTCCTGGCCAGACAGCTCGTCCCCCTCTCCCATTTTTAGGATGCGCTCGCCCCCCAGTTCTTCAAACAGAGTGTCAACAGTGTGGGCAAAGGCACAGAAGTGTGGATAGGCCCTAGAGCCAAGGCCAAACACTGAGTACCTACAAAGAGGAAGAAAGACTGAAGATCAGTGGTGACTGGGGCTAGAGAAATGGCCCTCAAGTCGGCCCTTTTTAAACAGTGCAATCTTTTTTTTTTTTTGTGATTTTCGTTTTTTTTCCATATTTACACAGTTTGAATGTTGAAGAAGGTTTTAATTCCAACAGAACTGTTTTAGGGTCATTAAATGGTTAAAATTGGGATTGTGGGTTAGAGGTGTGTTTTTTTCTGAGATAATTCCATGTCCTAGAGAAATGTAGGACATGGAATCACACTCTGAGAGTGGTGCGATGCGGTGCGCACTACAAATATACCAAACCTATGAGTCAACCTATGACCTATTGAGGTCCATGCATGATTTCTGTTTTGATTACCTGACATTGGCGAAGGGTCCGGTACTTCCGAACATACCTGCCTCGTCACTGGAGGACTTTCGAGGGTCCGAGTGGGAGGAGACACTGTTGAAACGCACCTTGTAGGACCTAGAAGACAGGTGGAAACACAGAAACAAGAGGTTGGAAACTGAACTGAAAGCTTGAAACTCCACATACCAACTACTGCCCACACAGTTCAACTCACTTCACTTCTTCTGTGTCAAGTGTTGGGCAGCTCAGCTCCATCAAGCCAGCTCCAAATTTCTACAAAGATGCAAACGACAGGTTGTTTTTGATACAAATGCATAATCAATGTGTTGTATGAATCCTGAGGTATGTTGGTGTGGTTTGTTAAACATGCATGCAAATATTCAGTGGTGGACAAAGCTTTATTAACATGCTTGTTAACAGTGCAGGTCGTACAGTCAAATGTTATGCTAGATGTTATCCTTCCTAGAATTAGAATTGAGTCAAAAGTACAATATTTGTCTTTGAAATAGGCTACAGTGATGTATCCAAAATACAAATACTCATGTAAAAAATAAAAAAAACTTACTGTAAGTAGGCCTACAGTACTCAAGTAAATATACGTTGCTATTGTCCACCACTGCAAATTTACGCACGCACGCAGGCACACACACACACACACACACACACACACACACACACACACACACACACACACACACACACACACACACACACACACACACACACACACACACACACACACACACACACACACACACCTCTCCATTTTCTGGTGGATCTCCGTTGCCAAAGGTACTGGTCACCACTAACACCAATGTCTCATGCTCCAGGTGCACCATGTCATATTCTTCCATGGACATTACCTGCAGACAACAGAAGAAGAAAAAAGCTCTTTACATATTTGAAAAAATGTAATTGCAGAAAAAAGGGTTGTAGGGTCCCTCAAAGATAACACATGAATATAATATGATAATCAACAAAACGGCTATTTTCTGCAAAGGCTAGGTTTGGTGTAGGGGGGAAAAGCTGACAAAGTACAAGTTTTCTAAGTATTGAGGGTTTAAATGGTTGACTGTCTGAAAATACACATTAACATGAATCAAACACAACGCTACACATTGACAGTGCTGTCAAACAAGTCTATGAAGCTATCTATGAAATCTATGAAAAAGTTGAATCTGCAACACTTTGTTGCAGAGCGTCTTCGTTGAAGACCACCGCACAATGCTGTAATGAACACTCTGCCCAGGCAACAAGTTGATAATGTACTCGCTGCTTCCATATAATTAATTAGCACTCAGCACTATAATGTCAGTGTGCCACACAATCAGTGTGAAGAGACAACTATCCTCATCTACATGACAAGCAGGAATGGCCCCAGGCATTCTCATCTGTCCCTGAACCAGAACCACACACACGCGTACACACTCATGCATGCAACACAATCGCTTGTTGCATGATTGATCACATTGGGAACAAGGAAAATGAAGCAAAATGTCCTGGAGCCAAAACACTACATGATTGAGAGAGCTACTCATGTTATTATTCTTCGTCCAAAGTCATTTACACCGCCAGGGGTGCTTTCAGATCTCATCTTAAACTACAGCTCAATGCCTGGCTGGATGAATCTCAATTCAGACGCGCCGCACTTTCATGCATGTGAGCAGAAGAAAATGTGACAAAAGCCTTATTTGCTTCCTCTCTGCCCTTTATTCATTCTACTTGCTGGGCCATGTCGGATTCAGGACCAGGTCTGGGCCCTGGGGCTGGGCCCAGACCGAGATCCAACTGCTCCCCTTCCCATCAGACAACAGCACAAATACAGGTAGACATTACCCATCTCTCTTGAGTATTCTAATGGTACCTTTGCGTCAAAAGCGTGATTGAAGATTTGACAGAGGGTTTTGGCGTAGTCTTGGGACTTGCCCGTCTCAGTGGCATACAATATGGAGGCCTTGACTCTCTTGGCCATTGCTTTACCAAATAACCTGTTTGCGAACTGCACAGCCCTGCAGAGAAGGGGAGAGAGAGACAGAGAGGAAGGGGGAGTATAGAATGATAGATGGAAAAAAGTATAGAAATAGATTAAAGTCAAGTCAATTTTATTTATATAGCACCAAATCACAACGAAAGCTCTCATGATGACGCTTTACAAAGAGCAGGCCTAAACCATACTCTTTAATTTACATGAACCCCACAATTACAGCATGAGCGAGCAAAGAAAAACTCCCCTGTAGTGAATGAATGTGAGGGGAAAAAACTGATGAGAAACTGCATCATTGAAGAACTAGAAATGTGAGAGCGAACACAACCGCCCCGGTCATGGCAAAAGCCTTGGCAAAAGTCTGGCTTCATGGCTTTAACCCATTGAGACCTGAAGCCGATTCTACAAATGTCTTCTAAATTCTAACTGTTTTTTTGAAAAAACTAATGTTACTATGTCAGTGGTTCTCAATCGTTTTAAAATATTTTGTTCAAGGGACCCCCAGAAGCAAAGATTTGAGTTACAAATGTTCGCTTTAAAAAATATATATTCAAAGATTTGCACACATTTTCACGATTTCTCAAAAATAGCAGATCTACAAGCTCATAGCGTGGCACTCGGTATTGCGCTATGAGCTTGTATATCTGCTATTTTTTAATAGCCAAAGTGTAAAATGATGCTTTTTAGGTCAAATCTAAAAATGACACAGATGCTTCTCCCGGTCATGTGATTCATTTCAGCAGACACTGCAGATCAAGTCAAATGTAGCGGATGGATGGCACAGTAGCTACAGACATACTTGGGGGGGGGGGGGGCGCAATGTTAAGTCAACCTGTTTATACCCCCCAAAGATGTCCGCCGCTACCAAATGACACTTGTTGACGCCCCCTTCAGTTTTTTTGGCACGCTCTATAGGTAAGAGCAATACTAAAAAGGTGGGTCTCAAGATTTCTTTCAAAAATGTCAACTGATTCAGTGAATCAGTTGACATAAAGTTGAATTCTCCACTGAATAAATAGGTGTGAATCAGAATCAGAATCAGAACAGAATGTGTGCTCAGTGGCAAAGATTTCAGCACTTGTGCAGGTGAGCCCAAAGTTTGTTATTTCGGTCATGGTTGATGACGGAATGAAATGGCTTGGTATTCACATCATGTAAACCATGCAAGTAAATAAACACAAATCAAACTTTGCATCCGATATAAATACACTTTTATATTTTTGCCGTGGCTTATCAAAAGAGTGCATTCTTACTTGGCCAGTTTCTTAAATCCAATGGCTTTCTTTTTGGTGGGTGTTCCGTTGTTCGCTGCCTTCCACACATAGTCTTTCCAGGCATCTGTCTGTTTCAGATAAGGAGAAGGCACAGAGACACTGGTGTGAAGCTTAACTAGGTATCTAGTACTGCACATGAAAAAAACACCCTGTACATGTACTGTAGCATGACAAATCATCCATCCCTCATGACTATACTGTCTGTTTGCATTCCCTCACCTGGTACTCGAAGGAGGGAGTAAGGTGATAGTTTAGCATCTCCTGGCCGAACACTGGTGTGATGCTCCCCGACATGGGGGGCACGACCCACACCCAGTCTGCAGGACAGCCTCCCCGGAGCTTGTGCTCATTGTCCATGTGTTTCATGAAGGTCTCCGCAGCTGTGTGGTGGTCTACTATCGTCACTTTGGATATCTGGAGACAGAGGGCAGCAGGGATGTCATGTATGATTGTTGACTGTCAGAGAGCTCTCAGCTGAATGATTCATCAGAAGAGATTATTACATCTGCCAATGTTACGTATCGTTAGCCTCATAGCATTTTCCATTTTCCGTTTTCAGGGAACAAATAAAAAATCACTTTCTGCCTAAGTCATCTAGGTGACTTAGGCAATCATGAGTAAAAAACACATCTTGCCTAAGTCATGTTTACTGCCTTTATTTATATCTGCCTAACTCTACTCTCCTACCACTGCTGATTCATTCTGCCTTATTGCCAATGTTCTCAGACAGATCAGAATTCTTGTTAAACTCAAAAACTAATTTAGCCCAAGTAAAAAAGTTTACTTAAAAGCACTTTCTGCTTAAGTCATTTTGGAATGTAACAAGCGTTCTGATTGGCTTAGGACATAGGCAATAAGTCACAATGATGCAGCAGCGATAGGAGAGTAGCGCTCGGCAAAAATGTCAATTTGACCAAAAAGTGACATAGGCAATTATGCTATGAGGCTAATGTTATGTATTCTATATTCTGAGAGCATGTGTATGTGCTGCTGACACTTGTCAACTTGTGAATTTATAAATTGTTCTCCACTAGCTGGAATTCGCCTCTGAACTGTATTTGTACTGTGTTGCACCACGGGAATCAGGCAATGTTATGTTGACCAAAGACATAAATGATGTGTAGCCGGTGAGCAAAGTTCAGGCAGAGACACTGGAGTGGGTTACGTGCCTCCTCTGTGGGTTATATAACTGTAACGGGGGTGGGGGCTTTATCTCCGTGCTCTGAAATGGCTGTCTTCTAATTATGTTGAGCAGGGAGTAATATGTACAGTAGCAGAGCCTGAATGACAAGATCAAATATAATACTGACACCTGTGTTTACACTATAAATGCTACAAATACCGCATTCAAATCTCATCAGTTGAATGAAGAGGAGCCCACCTGGAAACTGTAGAGAACAGCAATGTTGATCTCCACCAGCGCTGTGTCCTTCCATAGGGAAGAGATCTTCCTGATGTCCAAGCCCATCCTCATACCTACTTCCTACATGGCAAGGAACGTAAGGACAGCATTATTTCATTGCAGACGTAATATGACAATGACACAGTATGATGTTCTGTAGTATTCTGAGGGTTGCGAGATGGCCATCATAGTTTGCATTAAGGCCTTTGTAGAATCTGTCACTACTTGAGGTGAAGGTGTTAGGTGTGATTAGAATAATAGGAAAAGCATCAAACTCCAGATAAAAGATTTCCCCCTTGCAATTATGGCTATGCAACATGCAAATGTGTTGGGTCTCCTGACTCTTGCCAGTACTGCTGTTTTCACAGCAGAACTGGCCACAGTTATGAAAATAAATTGCCTCCAACACAAAGTCATGCTGCATTGCTCTAAAATCCTTTACAGTATGTGAGCACACTGTAATGCGTGTCCTAGCTAACATGCTGTAGTCTAGTGTGCTATGACTCATGTGCCCTGACTAATATACTTTGCTATTTTGATTACTATTGTTGCTATTCTTTATTACTGTATTTCTTTAATTGTTGCTATTGCTGTAACAATGTTGAGGAACCAAAACCAAATAATTTTACTCTTCTGTACTCGTTAATAAGATGTAAAAATATTTGTATTTTTAAGATTTGAATAATAAGAATGCATATGATTTGGTCAGAATTTATTGAGAGGATAGCCCCTTGAGATGAAGCATCTCATTTTAGAGGGGGTCCTAAATTTAGATTAGTGTAAGGCATTCATGTGTGGAGTTGTTAAAATCATAAAAATACCATCCACGGCACGTCGAACACATTGGCTTTGAAAATGAAGAGTACCTTGGTCTTACATGGCTTACTGGCACTAATTGCAACTCAATCAATTAATTTCTTAGTTGTACTGTTATATTCTTCAAAAGAGGGTTATTATTAATTCATAGCATCATGTGCTACTGTAGCTGTGGTTTTCTATTGCAGTTTTGCTAAGCAAAATGTTGTAGATGGGTAAAGGGGGGCATTTGGATTTACAGTAGAAATCAGGGAAAGGAGGTGCTGAAGCCAAAACAGTTTGAGAATGATTGTTATACACAAACATTACCTCCAAAATATTATAACGTGAGCTGTCACAGAAGTCCCTCGCACCAATCTCTGATCCCATGTACCAGCCGCTGAAGGGGCAGGCAGTGAACTGAATTCCCCCAACATCCAGCATCATGTTGGACACTGCTGGTAGAACGAACCATTTCAGGGCCAGCTCCTTAAACCACTCAAACCTGGGCAAGGAAACAACGTTTATTCAACATACTGTACCTGAATAAAGGGTTTTGTGACATGCAACTCAATCCAATACAATACAGTGTTGTCTCACAAATTCCCAGGCCCAGAGATAAAAAACAGTGAAAGGCATTAAGTTCAATCTATGAGTGTTCCTTCAGTGAATATACAATATACATTTCTTACCCTGCAAACCTAGAATAGGGCATCCATGCTTTTAGCTCCTCCAGATTTTACTATTGTAATGCACTTTATTCACTTATCAGCAAGTGCAATTATACAAAGACTGCAACTGATACAAAACGCTGCTGCCAGGCCTTTTACACACACTAAGATAAATGCGTAACAACGAAAATCGCCTATTTTACTAGCTCCAAAGTTTTTGTTCCACTAATCCTCATTATGCAGTGTCCTGATGCTCATTCAGTGCATGTTTGAGTGTCAGGACACTGCATAATGAGGACTAGTGAAAAAAAAAAAAGCCAAAATAGCAGATTTACAAGCTCATAGAGCTTGTACAGTATATCTGCTATTTTTGAATAGCCAAAGAAATCTTAAAATGATACAGATGTGTTCAAGGTCTTAATGGCTTAAGAGTGAAGCACATGTTTGAACATTCTTTAAACTCACCTGGGGTGTATGATGTCCACCTCCAGGATGTCCTCTGGAGGGATCTCATACATCTCCGGATCTTGCCCGTTGGCTTGCAGAAGGAGGGGCAGGACGTCAAATTTCCCCATTGGGGGCTTCCATCCCTGCTGGATGCAGAGCTAAGGACAGAGACCAAAAGGGAAGTGATCGGACGACATTGATAAAAAATATGTTTTATTGCAACTTCACTGCAACTACCCATCATTCCTACCTCAGTGAACTCTACACTGGCAGGATCTCCAATGATCTTTCCATCAGGCAACTTGTAGCCTGCGTACTTTACTAGCTGACCGTTCCATACCCGGAAGTCATGTAGACCATCTGTCCTCTGAGGAAATATGGTAATAGCTGACCTGCACACACACACACACACACACACACACACACACACACACACACACACACACACACACACACACATTAGCATGTTGATATCTGAACATGATATACTACTGTAGATTAGATTTTTGCTAGCTAGGGATTTTCACATTGCAAAGAAAATAAAACATACTCTCTCGCCATGCCTTTCGGCCTGGCGGAGATAATAATAGCTCTGTAGCTCTGGTCCATAGCGTTCTCCTTAGCGCTATGGACCAGAGCAAATAGATAACCGACATACCATATCTGAGCGTGTTTGATGGCATTGCAGATCGTAAAAAAACAAAGAACAGCTGGTGTGAGGGCAGTGGTGACATGCAGCACCAAACAACTTCTAGAAATCTCTTAGCTCGACTCGAGACACTGTAAAATGTTAATTTAACTCTGACAGTGTGCAAAGGAGAGTGTGCCAAACGGACCCTTACGGTAAAAAATCACACCCTGTGTGAAGGAAGCGGTGCCTTTGGGGCGGGGCTTAACTCATTTCAGTTCGTCCCTATTGGTGGTCTGAGTCCACTTACCAAATTTGTACTTGGTAGCATGCTGCAAACTGGAATGATGGCTGTTTAAAGCCCAGCCAATGGGCAGACAGAGGGGGCGGGGCTTAGGTAATTACAGTTCGTCCCTATTGGTGGTTTTAGTGCATGTACAAAATTTGTACTCCGTAGCATGCTGCGAACTTGAGTTATGGCTGTTTAAAGGCCAGCCAATGGGAAGACAGAGGGGGCGGGGCTGCAGCAATTCATGCTCGTCCCTATTGATGGTCTAAGTCCACATACCAAATTTGGACTTGGTGGCATGCTGCAAACTGGAGTTATAGCTGTTTAAAATCCCGTGCCCTAAACGGGCGGACGGACATAACAGACGCTGGGGGTCCCTGGACCCCGCTTTGATAACTTCAGCAATTCATGCTCGTCCCTATTGATGGTCTAAGTGCACATACCAAATTTGGACTTGGTGGCATGCTGCAAACTGGAGTTATAGCTGTTTCAAATCCCGTGCCCTAAACGGGTGGACGGACATAACAGACGCTGGGGGTCCCTGGACCCCGCTTTGATAACTTCAGCAATTCATGCTCGTCCCTATTGGTGGTCTAAGTGCACATACCAAATGTGGACTTGGTGGCATGCTGCAAACTGGAGTTATAGCTGTTTCAAATCCCGTGCCCTAAACGGGTGGACGGACATAACAGACGCTGGGGGTCCCTGGACCCCGCTTTGATAACTTCAGCAATTCATGCTCGTCCCTATTGGTGGTCTAAGTGCACATACCAAATGTGGACTTGGTGGCATGCTGCAAACTGGAGTTATAGCTGTTTCAAATCCCGTGCCCTAAACGGGTGGACGGACATAACAGACGCTGGGGGTCCCTGGACCCCGCTTTGATAACTTCAGCAATTCATGCTCGTCCCTATTGGTGGTCTAAGTGCACATGCCAAATGTGGACTTGGTGGCATGCTGCAAACTGGAGTTATAGCTGTTTCAAATCCCGTGCCCTAAACGGGTGGACGGACATAACAGACGCTGGGGGTCCCTGGACCCCGCTTTGCTAACTTCAACAATTCAAGCTCGTCCCTATTGGTGGTCTAAGTGCACATACCAAATGTGAACTTGGTGGCATGCTGCAAACTGGAGTTATAGCTGTTTCAAATCCCGTGCTCATCATCCCGTGCTGATACGGACGGACGGACATACGGACAAAGTCAAGCTTAGAGCGGTTGGCACCGCTAAAAATTAAAAAGATCTATGGCAGAACCAAGTATGGCTGTCAAAGCTCTAAGCTTTAGAATGTTTTTGCAAAACATCTTTTCAACTTTCACATACTATGCTACTGACCGAATCAAACCTGGCAAAAGTAGTGACAGACGTGCTAGCTACAGCACAGTAGCCCCCATCAACATACTGTAGATATCAGGGATATCACGTGCAGTAATGACCCTGTCAGCCAGTAGTGTAAATGTGAGGTGTCACCGGTGGGCGAGCCAACACTGTCTGCGGGTGTGCCAAGCGTGACTGCTCGCTAGCGGGGTGTGTTGCCAAGCCAGCGAACAATGGTTAGTACACAAAGAGACTGACACATGGGAGAGGCAATACACAGTGTCAGAGAAAGCGCTAAGAGACGGTGCACACGCTGACAGATGGACAGTGGGTTGAGAGAGGGTAGTGACAGAGAGGAGTTGATGAGATACTATACATGGAATGACAGATGGGAAAAAGGGAGATGTATAAAGCATTACTAAAGGATTCCCACCTAATGTTTCCTTTATTGGTGGCATATTTGACGTGATTGCAGATGTAGTTGGACATTTCATGAGGAGTTGTGCAGTCCCTAGCGTCAAACACCTGAAAAACAAATGTCATGATGAAGCACAAACTCTGGAGCAGCTCAAATCTGGTTAAAACACAGCAGAAATATATCATTGGGTATGAACTGAATTGGTTCAACTTTTTATTTTACTTTTATGTGTGACTGTGTTGGGTCATCAGCCATGTGATGTGTACAACACTAGTCTAAAGTCTACTATAGCATCGAGTTAATTTTAAGGAAAGAGCGTTATGAATTCATGAAATCTTTAGACAGCTTCACAAAAAATAACAGTGATTTAATAGATACAGAGTATCTATACTCTATAAGTATCTATAAGTGCCCTACTTCCACGTTCACAGCCACCTAATTGCTGGGGGACCCGATAACGCTTATTGTTATAGATACCATTCAATCCACCGTAACACAAAAAAACGTGCCACAGAGGCACGATTGGTTACCTCCTCTGGCTTTTTGACACAGAAGCAGAGCACATGCTATTTGAAATGGCCATTCTATACTGTTCTAAATCTATGGTTGATCGCAGTACGGTAGCTTTTGACCAATATCTCTAGAATGACTACAACCAACCAACCAACCAAGCACAGATGGAGCGCACAGTTGAATTGTAGGCTACTGTAGTTTGTGTAGTAGCCTGGAAACAAAAAGAGTGGGCACCTCGATGTAAAATTGGCTATTTTGTCCAAAATAATACAATATTTGAAAAATGGTCTGAAGTAATGTAAAATATACTTGATGTGACACATACACGGTACATCATTATCAGACTTAATTTTATCATTCAACTTCTTGTTTATGGCCCAAAATGACTGGATATACAGGTTTTGTAGCAATGTGTAGCAATTGTAGAAATATTAGACCTTAGTTGTCGAATGTTTAAGCATATTCTAATCATGAATACTTTACATTATGTAAAAAATATTGTCCAAATATTTACTTTTCAACATTTTGGACAAAACACTCTTCCTTAGTGCCCACTCTTCCTGTTACCAGTGGTGGAAAAAGTACTCATAGTTTTTTACTTAAGTAAAAGTATCAATCCTGCAATGTAGAAGTACTACGTTAGAAGTACAAATCCGGAATTCAGAATGTTCTTGAGTTAAAGTACAAAAGTATTGGTATCAAAATGTACTTAAAGTACCAAAAGTTAAAGTACTAAACTTTTGAAAATAGCAGATCTACAAGCTCACAACGTGTCGCGATGCGACACGTTGTGAGCTTGTAGATCAGCTATTTTCAAATAGCCTAGGTATAAAATAAGGCTAAAGTGGTTAATGTATGTTTCATAATGTAATCATTTATATCTGCAAAGTTACTAGTAATTAAAGTCTACAAATAATTGTAGTGGAGTAAAAGTACAATATTTGCCTCTGAGATGTAATTTTAAATACTCCATTAAAGTAAAAGTACCTCAAAATTGTACTTAAGTACAATACTTGAGTAAATTGACTAGTTACTTTACACCACTGCCTGTTACCAGTAGCCCCACCTGTAATTTGGACCACTGAATCCTCCCGATGCAGCGGGCAGAATTTCTCCAGGCTTGCTTGGCACCATAAATGAGCTCAGTGCTCTTCAGTTGGTAGGTTCCCGTATCCCCAATCTCCTTGATCACCTCCTCCAGTCTTTCCACATGGGGCTTGGAGCCAGCCCTGAACCCAGCACAGTCACACCATGGAAGTCATAGAAAATCAGTTACAAGTCATTCAAAGTGATAGAAAATCAAAGCGAACCTTTTGAACTCAAATCTTTGCTTCTGGGGGTCCCTGGAACAAATATTTTGAGATGGGGGTCGGCGGCCAAATACATATAATTGTGGGGGTCCTTGACATGAAAGAATTTGAGCGCCACTGATATAGAAACATACGTTTTTTCAGAATACTGTTGGGATTTAGAAAACATTTGTAGAATCGGCTTCAGGTCTTAATGGGCTAATGGAGAGGTAGATTGGTCTATGAAGCTGTGTGCTTGCCTTTTAATGGAGGTGAAGTATTCGTTTATGAAGTCAGTGGCCAGCGGGATCACCTCGTCTTGGGTTCGCATGCGGAGACAGTAACTTTGCCGTTGGGGCATCATCTTTGAACCCCAACACACCTCCTTGGCGCATACAGGCATCTGGAGAGAGACATCACATTACACATGATGACTATTCCTTCTTTCATAGACATCACATTACACATGATGACTATTCCTTCTTTCATAGATTACAGAGGTGCCTATTCTGTCTTTCATAGAGAAATACATTACACACAATACACACAATGACTATTCTTTCTTTTATAGAGAGCAGTGGTGGAAAAAGTACTTAAAAGTGAAAATATCAATACAACATTGTAAAAAATTAATAAGTAAAGGTTTTGTACTTTTAATCAAAATTCACTTGAGTGAAAGTACAAACGTTTTGGCATCAAAATATGTGCCAAAAGTAAAAAGTATTCATTATGCAGAATGGGTAGGCCACCCAACCTATAGAAAGATATGCACCCGGTAACAATGTTGCTTTGTAGTTTGTAGCATAATCTCACCTCGGTGCACTTCTGGTGGAGGTTATCATTGTACACGTTGCCAGTTTCCAAGTTCTTGACCATCAGGAACTTTGGGCCTTTGATTTCTGGACCGTGACCTGGAAGCTGCGGGGAGGAACAGAGACATGTGACAGTGAGTCGCTCCAACAAGGGGATTGTAGAGGCCTTATCTACTCATCTAACTCAAACTTTATTGTAACATAATATTTACTGGTAAAAGTGGGTGAAATAGGGTTTGTGCAGGCTCTCAATATGCAGTAATGGGGGGGGGTTATAAAAGAAACAAAGAGGAAACAAAGTGCATTAAATAGAAGCAAGATTAAAATCAGTGTCATGTGGATTAAAAGTAATTTTACAAACCACTATGCTTGCAGATATGATCAAAGACCATTGTGTCATAAAGAGGGGCCATAATACTCAGGCAACCATATGTGGACAATAACCACACAAGTAAAAGGGAAAAGTGTGACAGAAAGGGAAATGGAAGGTACATTTAAATATGAGTTCATAGGGTTTCATAGAAATAAAAAAGTGCCATAAAAAATAATAAACTATAACAGATGGTTTGTCTGTCTGTCTCCTTGAGTCTTATTCAGCGACAATGAAACAGTAGGGAGAAGGAGACGGGAACGGGAACTGTCTGGCACGGTAGCCTGTTCTCTGATCCTGAATGGATCATCAAAGGTGTCAGAGAACTCGAGGACTGATAGGACTGACTGAACATTCTGCACTTCTCCAGGCAGCTCAAGGCACAATAGTCCCTTGTTGAGGTGATAAAATGGCCTTCTCAACCAGAGTTACTTGCCAGAAACAGAAAGTTTATCATTTAGTTTCCTACCATGTCGTTCTCAGCAGGAGGATCGGTGTGCTCTGTTGGCGTGGGTTCCTTCTTTGGTTCCTCACCTGCGCCGGCATCATTATCCAACACCTGCGGGGGAGGCGTGTCGTTTCCCACACCAAGGTCCCTGAAAGTCAAACACAGGCTCCTCAGCAGCTCATTGTTGTCCTCCACCCCGTTGACCAGCACCCCGCGGCCACCCGCATCCCTCATCAGGATCAACACGGCGTGGCTCTCGGTCGATACGTTCTTCAGGGTCTCCAGCGCCCGCTCGTAGGACAGGTCCACCAGGGGCTTGTTGTTGACGGCCAGGACGATGTCTCCCACCTGCACCAGGCCACATTCCTCGGCTACACCGCCACGGATCAGGTCCGACACGACGATGGGCGGCTTGGACACCCTCTGTTTGAGCAGGAAGCCCAGGCCGCCCACTTTCCTCTTGAACAGGCGCACCGAGATGATGTTGGGTTGCAGCCGACAGACTGTAGGCTCCGACTTATGCATGGTGCCGGTGTGTGCTCTGATGTGTGTATGTAAGTGCGGAGATTGTGCGTCCCCAGGGATATGGCTCTGTAGGAAGAGGAGGGGGAGAAGAGTATTAGTTTTGGAGGAAATTGCCTTTACAGGATTATTTGTTTACAAAGTGCTGATTTATCATCAGCTAAAAAGGGCATGCGAGTCAAAGCCTGATTAATGCTCAGTTGCGCATCATGTCCCTCACCGGAAATGGCAGATCTACAAGCTCACAACGTGTCCCAGTGCATTTGTTGGGAGCTTGAAGGTTGGCTATTTTTGGTGCAGGACACCGGCGCACAACTAAATAAGGCATCACTCAGACTGCTTTCAGAAGGGGTGATAATACCAGGTCATGAAGATGTATTGGAGACCGATGAGGAATATTGTCATGATCTATTTGATGCCCCCTGTGGGCCTTTATTTTTGTCTCGACATCTGTACCACAGTGTCCAGAATAGGGCCTGGATCAATCTTAAAGGGCAAGACCACTTTGGTAGAGGTTTTGGTTGTGTAGTTACCTTGTCATGATGTAACTCCAAAGGTGGTCAAGAAATCTAAAATAATTGCTCATTGATTTTATTCAGGAGCCGATTACAGTAAAGAGTAGGCAATATTCAGAGGCTTAACCAAGGTGTTACTTCTCTAGTTCCACTGGCAAAAAAAGTAAAAGTATCAATACTGCATGTAGAAATACTCTGTAACAAGTAATAGTCCGGAATTAAACATTTTTTTAAAACTACTAAAGTATTGGTATCAAAATGTACTTAAAGTACCAACAGTAGAAAGTACTCCTTATGCAGAATGTCCCATTTCACAAGTTTTCAAATGTATAAAAATCTTTTGAAAATAGCAGATCTACAAGCTCACAATGCGTCGCATTATGAGCTTGTAGGCCTAGCATCTAAATAGTGAGACAAAGTTAATAAACAAAAAGCAGGACAGTGCTGAAAAAGAGCATGGGTAACATTCAGTGCTCAGTTCACACAAATAAAGTTTCATGAATGCATATCAGTCTGAACAGCATGAAGAAACTTACTGTGACAGCTGGCCTTAGAAGAGTGTGGTTTCAGTAGAATGATCTGACAGGTTTGAAACTGTACAATTTATCTAGCCAGTCGCACAAGTAATGCAACTAATTAGATCTCCCCTTGTAAAGGGTATTGGAGCAACAGAGTTAGCGGACACAACTCAAACCTAGGAAAGGAAACATAAACAACAACTCAACAACAAATTACTGACATGAAATATACACACAACACTGTAAAACATATCAGAAACACATACATTCATCGTTGTGTAAACACTGTCAATTCTTACCGTCAGTCTCTCGGAGCTCGCAATGGAAAATGGCGAACGCAGCAATAACACCCTGTCAACTAGTAACACTGATGCCTTTAGGACACTTTGTACTGACTAGTGAGCATCCACTCTATTTATATGGGTTTGGTATACCCATGTGGGTGAAACCTTCTGTTGATTAATCATGTGACTTGGTACTGTCTTAAATGATGCAACTCAGGCTCCAGCACTGTTCTCTAACAGTGGCTACTGTCCTTATCTGATCGAATCAATCAACTCTCTCAACACTCTCATGTGACGTGTACAAAGTCGCCTGGTTTCAACAGTGTAGTCACAGCTGTATTTCTTAGAATTGCATATATTTGTACTTATTATAGCTAAATATCCTGAAACATTCTGAAAATAAGATACAGGAAGGCGCTAGAAGGCCACATGTGCAGGTAACATGCTGATACAAACGCCACCGTTACATCATAATAATGGATTATTCTGTTCAACACCATGTCAGATTATAGCTTTTCTGTTGCTTCATTTCTGCTACTGTCAGAAAACGTAACCAGTTTAAAACCTCTCCATCAGGTCTTTAACATTACTTCTATGTTTTCCTACAATAATTTGGATCATAAACGTCTTATACATTAGTCATATTTACAACAGTGTGGGTCAAATAACTGAATGACTGTTTTACAGTGTGTTCTTAAAATTGACTGTCCTGCCATAATCTCTGATATGGTGGGAGAAATGCACAGCCTGGGGCTGCTGGAGTTGCATATTATTTCTGTGTCATACACCAAAAGGTGCCCAGCCCACATGGACTTACAGGACACAACATGTAAAAATATATAAATCACTACATTACATAGGATTACACTATAACAACTTTTTTGTTTCTTCTTTTCAAACATAAAGAACACTCTGTCTTTTTTCCCAAGCCTTACTTATAAAAGCTGCCAAAAGGAAAATACCTTTACTAAAACACAATTCAAGTTTTTCATAATCATCCGACCAGAAAAAGTTAACACAAATAGATGTCATTTTAGAAAATAATTGTTGTCTTATCTCATCATAGAGAGGACAATAAAACAAAAAAATGTATCTCACTTTCAATTTCCTCCAAGTCACAGAGTAAACAAATTCTGTCCTCCTCAGGCATACCAATGAATCTACCTGTTTCTAAAGCTAATGGTAAGGTCCCAGAATGTAACTGTGCACACAACGACCTTTGACTCTTAGATACATTCTGCATGACATATGGTTCAGGACTATAATCCTTCTTAATGAGACGATATGTTCTTAATTTTGGTTTGCACCATAAGTCAATCGACCAACTGTCTTTATATTTGAGAAACATGTAATTCTGCATGTCATTGACATTACAAGATAATCTGTTTAAATAAATGAACAACACTTCAGTGACCCATGGGTAACCATTAGAAATGTCCCAATTAAAAATCTTTTTCGTTATTCTGTCGTCAGACATTTTAACAAGCCTATTCCAAAGTCTCAACATCTCACCTTTATGTCTGATATTTACTGGCGTCCATCCCATATCTCCGCTAATAGCCAAAATTGGCGTAAGCTTATGAACTCCAAGAAATGAACGTATAGCTCTATTTTGAATTGTGTTGCAACTTACATATTTGCAACATATTTTGCAGATCCTTTTCGCAATCTGCTAGTAGAATTATGTCATCGGCATACAAAAGTATACCTACAGTCATATCAGCTACTGTAACCCCCAATTTGGAGTTTCTGATCTTAAGAGCCAAATCATTAACGTACATGGAGAACAGTGTTGGTGATAAAACATCTCATTGTTTCACACCAAAGTGTGTAGGAAACCATCCTGTTCTAAAATTATTCACTTGAACACAAGCAATAGGTGCTCGATAAAGAGCCTTAATGGCAGCATAGAATTTCCCATTTACACCTGATGTTATTAAACTGTATTCAAGAAGCTCTCTGTTTACCCAATCAAAGGCCTTCTGAAAATCAATAAAACACGCATATGTTGATTTGTTTTCTTGAAGCCTTGCTCGTACAATAGTGGTACTGTAACTGAGTAGATATGGTCAACACAAGATCTTGCTTTACGGAAACCGTTCTGTTCATCAACCAGTAGGCCAGACCTTTCAAAATGATCTGTAAGTCTATTATTTAAAAGTGAAGAATATAATTTATAAACATTACTAATAAGACTAATGCCTCGATAACTAAGCGGTAGTTTGGGGTCACTCTTGGAGGACTTTGGAATAGGCTTTATAATTGTTTTATACCACTGGGAAGGAACAATACCACTATCGAAACAGGTTTGAAACAATTGAAACAAAATTGGTAACAACTCGGGTGATTTCAGTACCTCATATGAAATCTCATCAATTCCAGTAGCTTTTCTTGATTTACTTTTTTCTACCACTCTCTTTACTTCCTCAATAGTGAAATTAACATTTAAATAGAAATTACAATTATAAGTATCTGAACTCATTTCACTTTCCATTATTCTCTTTCGGCCGCTAACTTCTTTCAAGAAAGAATCATCAAATAAAGAGTGATTACACCCAGAAAAAAAATCAGTAAAATCCTTCTCCCATTTTTGTAGCACTATTCCTACATCAGAGCAACATTCCCCATTTTCCAATGTTACAACCATAGGAATCTCTTTCTTTTTACGGGGACCCAATTTATTAATTTCATTCCAAAATTTCTGGGGGTTATGAGTTTGTAGTTGTTCAATATGCAATGACATTCCTCTGTTGAATTTATGCTTCACTGCACGTAACCTTTTATCAAATTCACCTTGACACTTTTTAAATTCCTTTCTCAAATCCCCTCTCAAATCTTTATTTTTACACTTTAAGAAATTATTTTATACTACTCTTAAATGGTCCCATAGCCTTTGTAAATCCTGATTCCAATATGGTTTACATATTCTTCTTGACCCTTTTTGAGTATTGATTTTAACACATTTATCCAATTCTGTGTATAAACACTCACAAAAGTTATCATACCAAACGTCCATATGAACTTGGTCATTTGTGTTTAACTTCAGCTGATCAGTAAGCCCCAATAAATTAATATTACAAGCATTAGTAGACAAAAACAGTTTAGGGAATCTTCTTATTTGGGATCTTAAAGTTGTTGTCTGACTCTCGGGTACTTGCACGTCTTTATTAAAATTAAATCTCATCTGAAATGATATCACTATAGAGTGATCAGGCATTTTACATCTGTCTCCCAATAAAGAAATAGCCTCTAATCCTAAACTCTCCAATAACTCATTTGGGGTCCAAACAATAAACATATTACAATTATGTAATCCTTCATGGGGGACAATAATGTAATCTACCACAGCTCTCCCTCTGGTGGAGACTGAGGTGAAATTATCAGTACCTGGCATTCTCCCATTCAACACACAGCATTTTGCATCTCTCAAAAATTCAATTAAAACATCTCCATATTTATTTACTGAAGTATCTAAATTATTTCTGGGAGGTACATTATCAACCTCTGGTATGTAATCATTAACATTACCAATACGTCCATTATAGTCCCCACGTAAATACATTTCATCCACATCAGACAGACTATATATCTGAGCCAATAAATGATTGAAAAATAAATGAGAGGCAATTGTTCTTGAAGATCCCTCAGGTGGCAAATAACAAGTAAAAATAACAAAACAATTAATTGAAGACCTATTCTTAAAACGTATTCCCAATATTCCCTCCACTGTATTATCAATTACTCTAACTTCATAACCTTCAAATAATGTGTTCTTTATCAAAATACCAACTCCCCCTGAACCTTTTACAGCTCTCATATGCATTTTTCGATTTTGCCCAAACCAAGTGTACCCTTTAAGTTCTATTACCTGCTGACCTGTCAAATGAGTCTCATTTAGAGAGATAATGTCAGGGTTAATATTTAGTAGTATTACTTTTCTAAGCTCACAATTCCAAGTTGTCCAACCATTTACATTCCAATGCACTAATGTGCAATTTTCAAGTTGTGCGGGGTGGGCATTTACCGATCATGACGCCGGATTGTTTCTTCTCTGCCAGGGCCCCCCTCGTCCCCGGGGGCTCCAGGGCCCCCCTCGTCCCTGGGGGCTCCGTGCATCCCGTGCGTCATGATTCCCCCGTCCCCTGGGGCTTGGTGCGTCACGAGGATGTGTAGATCTATCACTGTTCTCCTCCTCCTGATAGTCTCTCCACTGCCAATGCCCCCGTCCCCGGGGGCTTCGGGCTTCACGGGGATATGTGCGTCTGTCAGTCCCACTGCCCTCAGCTTCCGTCTGGGCACGTCTTGACAGTCGCCCACTACCCGTGAAAAAGTAGTCTTGTCCACAAGGAAGCTCTTTGAGGAGAGTTCTGAAGTTTATCTCAATAAGCCTCTCTGCAAGTGACTTGGCATTATGAATGTAGACACGTTGAAAGTCTTCATTTTCCTGCAGGCTTCGCTTGCGACGGAGCACAGCCACTTTCTCCTCTACTGAGCGGAACTCTGCTTTGATGATTCCTGACCCTTGTCCTCTCGGTATCAGGCGCTCCACATTCACCAGCTCTGGTACTGGGTCACACCGCAGACCATCGGCCAGGAGCGTTGCCACCCGTTGCGCCACATCTTCACCTTCAGCAAAAGGCAGACCCACAATAATAATGGATACATCTGAGTTGAATTTGGAGACTGGCCGCTTTACTTTCTCCATTTTCTCTTCAACTCGATCAATTCTAGCAGAGAGCCGCCCAATATCCAAATCATGATTGTCTTGCACTTGTTTAATTTGAGTTTTCAGCTCTGCTTTTAACTCATCTCGGTTTTCATTAATGAGTCTCTCCAATCGCTTTACATTACTGTCCAGCTGCTTCTCAATTTTTTCAAGAGAAGTATTGGTTTTATCAAGAGAAGTATTCACCTCTCCAATCTGTGATTTGATCAGTGCTTTGAACTCCTCTCTATGCGAGCGGAGTTCCACCATGATAGAGTTATAATCACACATTTCAGCATCCTTCTTTTCCCTTTGTCTCGTGCTATGGCCTCCTTTTTCCATATCACTTAAAACTCCCTGTATTTGTAAGTAAACAATACAATAAATAAAAGTAAAGTAAAGTAAGTAAACCTTATCTTGGAGTGGGTGCAGATAAGCAGGTTAGCTGGGCTGCTCCTGAGGCCTGGATGGTAGCTGGGGTTGGCTGGATAGCTAGGCTGCTCCAGAGGCCTCGGTCTGAACTGAATGGTGGCTGGAGTTGGCTGGTTAGCTGGGCCTGGCCTGGATGGTGGCTGTAGTTATAGTTGAGCTGCTCCTAAGGCCTGTGCCTGGCCTGGATGGTGACTGAAGCCTTCACTTGACTAGTTAGCCAAGACTCCCTCAGTCCTGGTCCTTGCCTTGCTGCCTGGGTAGCTGTAGTTATAGTTGAGCTGCTCCTGAGGCCTGTGTCTTTCCTGGATATCGGCTGAAGTCTTCACTTGACTGGTTAGCCAAGCTACTCCCTCAGTCCCGGTCCTTGCCTTGCTGCCTGGTCAGCTGTAGTTATAGTTGAGCTGCTCCTAAGGCCTGTGCCTGGCCTGGATGGTGACTGAAGCCTTCACTTGACTAGTTAGCCAAGCTACTCCCTCAGTCCTGGTCCTTGCCTTGCTGCCTGGGTAGCTGTAGTTATAGTTGAGCTGCTCCTAAGGCCTGTGTCTGGCCTGGATGGTGGCTGAAGTCTTCACTTGACTGGTTAGCCAAGCTACTCCCTCAGTCCTGGTCCTTGCCCTGCTGCCTGGTTAGTTGGGCATCCACCTAAAACCAAGGCCTGACTTGTGGTGTTTGGCCTGGTGTTAGCTGACCTGCAGCACACTCTCCATTCAGTTGTCAAATTTCATTTCTGGTTGCAAATTTAGAGAATAATAACTAAATAAAGTACCTAAAAATACACTGGTAACCTTTAGGTTGCAGATTAACTAAGGATTTATTTATTTCTTTGACAGGTAGAGACACAGCTCTCACAGCAAACCAGCACTGTCGGCCATCTTGGATCTCTCTCTATCCATACATAGCATACAGTGCTGCCATCTACAGGTTACATTGAAAGTTCACTTGTTAAATAAAGACTGTCACTAATATTGACACAAACATATTTCAATTGTTGAGGTCTAGGAGTCATGCTTTTTCAAATAGTTTGTTAAAGTGTGCTGTAGTGAGTCAATAATTGAGCCCATATTTGATATTTTCCATTTCAAAATTGTCAACTCTTTAATAGTACTTGGCATAATTGTTGCAGTGATATTTTAGATGGTGTCATGAAGCCCAAAAGAGTGAATGGATTTGTTTTAATCTTTGAAACCAGATTGAGGATGAGATCAAAGGCTGCCTGGACCTCCTGCGGACCGTGTACAATGTGCTTGGATTCACATTCAAACTCAACTTGTCCACGAGACCAGAGAGGTTCCTCGGCGAGCCTGAGCTCTGGGACCAGGCAGAGAAGGTAAGAGGTTTAATATAGTATGAGGGCCCTCAGAATGTTTATTGTACTATTTTCTGTATACAATATCTGAATATGAGTGTGAGGAACACAAAAAAACGAACTATTTCAAGAAAGAGATTTCTTTACCTGACAGTTATTTTCACTAATCAAACCACAGAGTGATTCTAAACCCTTAAATCAACACAAATTGATGCAAAAACTAGAAAAAGTGCTCCTCGGAGCACAGGACTCCGCCAGGTCAGGTAGGTTATTGTGGCCTCCTGGTGGCGCTATAATAGGCCAATGTGAAAAGGGTGACATTTGCTCCTCAACATAGTGTGAATGTGCGTGCAGTTTGACCGCAATCGGACGCTGCGTTCATGATTTGCGGCATTTTGTTCAAAACAAGCCACTACTCCAAACTTTAGATGTCAATCTTAGTCAATCAGGATGGAATATGAAAAATCAAACACATCCGTCTTGATCACATGACTATGAGGTCATGTGTACCGATTTGCGTGAAATTTGGATAAAATGGGAAGGAGTAATATAAAGAAATGTGTTTTATATAAGTCGGCCTCCTGGTGGCGCTATAAAAGGCAGATGTGAAAAATGCAGGGCAAAGGTTTTTCCTTGACCTCTAGGGAGTGCGCTTACAAAGTTTTACACAGATCGGTGCAGTTATAGGAAAAACAGGAATTGGCCTGTTATAGCGTCACCATGAGGCTGATTAGAACATTTTCAAGTGGCATTTCTTCCTCGGCATAGTGGAAATATGCGTGCAAAATTTCAAGGAAATTGCATGCTGTGTTTATGATTTGAGGCATTTTGTTCAAAACGGAGCACTCCTAGAAACTTTGGAAGCCATTTTTAGCCAATCAGGATGGAATATGAAAAATCTGAAAGACCCGTTTCGTTTAATGACTATAGAGATACCGATTTGCGGGATCTTTGGACAAAATCTGTAGGAGTACTGTCAAAAAATATGTTTTGCACAAATCGGCCTCCTGGTGGCGCTAAAAAAGGCCCATGTGAAAAAATTTGGGCAGAGGTTCTGCTGTGGCATCCAGGGAGTGTGTGTGCACAGTTTCACTGCGAGCAAGCCAACGGTGCCGGTGATTAGCTGTCGGACGGACGGACGGACACAAGGACAGGGGGCAAAACATACTCTCTCAAAAAAGTGGATATACATTTGAAGTGATAATTAACAATCACCATGATAGTTTTAATTTCCCACCCACAAGCTTTTATTCAGCGTCTGTTCATTCCCCCTCATTTGCCCGTTTTGCATTAAGCCAGGCATTTGTGACCATATTAAAATGGAAAAAAATAATAATAAGCCTAAATAAACACATTTCATCTTCAAAAGAAGATCTTCGTCTGCTGACTTGGTAGAGCACAACTATCTAGATAGATACCAATCATTTGTTTATGTTTACAGAAACTGGAGAACAGCCTGAATGAATTTGGAGAGAAGTGGGTTCTCAACCCCGGTGATGGAGCTTTCTATGGACCAAAGGTGAGCAGTACACAACGTAGTGAAGCAATTGACCATTATTCACACAGCGACCACTTTGAACCCTACCCCATCAGGTACATGGAGTGTTGATTCCTCTGGAATACAGGACCGCTACAAGACTGGTTTCATTTACAGTGTGCCGTCTGGTTCACTATATTGACATTTAGATCCATGATGCCACTGGTCGATACCACCAGTGTGCCACTATTCAGCTTGACTTCCAGCTTCCCATCCGCTTCAATCTCACCTACGTCTGGTACTTATGACTTTTTATGAGTTTTATTGTCTCCGCCAGTCCGAAAGGCATGGCGAGAGAGTATGTTTTACCCCCTGTCCGTCCGTCCGCGTGTCCGTGTGTCCTGTCCGTGTGCGACCAGCTAATCTCCGGCACCGTTGGCCCACTCGCTGCAAAACTGTGCACACACACTCCCTGGATGGCAATTCAGAACCTCTGCCCCAAATGTATCACATGGGCCTGTTATAGCGCCACCAGGAGGCCGATTTGTGCAAAACCCATTTTTTTAATATTACTCCTACAGATTGTATCCGAACATCATGCAAATCGGTACACAGTATCTCTACAGTCATGTGATCAACACAGATCTGTCCGATTTCCCGTATGCCATCCTCATTGCCTATGGTTGGCTTCCAAAGTTTGCAAGATTGGTCCGTTTTGAACAAAAAGCCTCAAACTATGCACGCAGCTTGCGATTTCCGTGAAATTTCACACGCACATTCCCACTAGGCCGAGGAAGAAATGCCACCCTTTTCACATTGGCCTGTTATAGCGCCACCAGCAGGTCTAATTTAGCAAAACACATTTTTGAACAAAATGCCTCAAATCATGAATGCAGTGTCTG
>NC_139943.1:33836381-33931381 GCF_963454915.1 Gymnoscopelus microlampas
TATATTGTCTTTGAGGGACAAGCTGTCCCAGGACCTGAGATCATCGAAAGAAACTCACTCCATGCGGACTCACACAGGGAAGAAAGGTTTTAGTTTAGGTTTTAGTCCAGTCTGTTGCAAAATGTTTAATGGCAAGGGAAATCTTAAGGCGCACATGATGACTCATACAGGAGTAAAGTCATTTACTTGTTTGTAGCAAAGGCTTTAGTCGGATGGGTCATGTAAAACAACACATGAGGTTTCATACAGGAGAAAAGCCATACACTTGTACAGTTTGTAGCAAAGACTTTAGTGATTTGAGTAATCTAAGAAAACACACAAAGACCCATACAGGGGAAAAGTCCTTTACTTGTTCAGTTTGTAGCAAAGGCTTTGGTGACAAAAGTCATTTAAAAATACACATGAGGACTCATACAGGGGAAAAGCCATTTACTTGTAAAGTTTGTAGCAAGGGCTTCAGTCAGATGTGTCATGTAAAACTACACATGAGGTCTCATACAGGAGAAAAGCCATACACGTGTTCAGTTTGTAGCAAAGACTTTAGTGATTTGAGTAATCTAAGAAAACACGCAAAGACCCGTACAGGGGTAAAGTCCTTTTCTTTGAGCAAAGGCTTTGGTCGGATGGGTCATGTTAAACAACACATGAGGACTCATACAGGGGGGAAAACCCTTTAGTTGCAGGTTATGGTACATACAGGGGGAAAAAAAACTTTAGTTGAAGTTTATGGTACATACAGGGGCGAAAATCCCTTCAGTTGCACTTTATGGTACATACATTGGAAAAAACCTTTAGTTGCAATTTATGATACATACAGGGGGAAAAAACCTTTAGTTGCAGTTTATGGTGCATACAGGGGGAAAAAACCTTTAGTTGCAGTGTATGGTACATACAGGGGGGAAAACCTTTAGTTGAAGTTTATGGTACATACAGGGGAAAAACAACTTTTAGTTGCAGTTTATGGTAAACACTTTGATCCAAATGCACATCTGAAGATATCGTCACTGCGGGGTGAGAACTCTAACATGAAATAAGTTCTCAAAAAATGACGGCCCCCTCACGCATTAGAAGGATTATATCTGACTAGAGTTTCATGGACGTGTTTTAAAAATAAGTCTAAGGTGGAGTTTGAAGATGAATGGGCTTAAATGGGCCAAAATAATTTTCACCGAACCAACATGGCAACCCTGTTTGCCATGTTGACATGGAGACCTATGGAGCTTTATGATTGGGTAGTGGGAAAGGCCTCACGTGATTGGCTCTCAGACCCCGGAAGTGCAGAATGCCAAAAATAAAGTTTGAGCATCTGTACAACCGATCTGCACGCGAGCAAACTGTTATTTTTTCTGGTCACAATGTTCATTGAGAATGCAATTCAACAATTACAACATGTTTAACACAATGTTATAAACACCCCAAAAAAATATACAGCAAATCTTTTTTTTTTTTTAAAGACAAATCTTTTATTTATGAATACAAATCTTGTATTTACGAATACAAATCTTTTTTTTTACAAATGTAAAATTTGTTCACAAATACAAGTTATTTTTACAAGTACAAAATAATATTGGCATTAATTTGAGCCCATAAAACAAGCACAGAAAAAGAAGGCAGTCGCTCGCTTTGACTCTAATCCTGATTCTTAGCACTGCAGGCTCTCTAATTCTATGGTTACACATGTCTGCATTTTTTGGGGTTGAAACCATGGGTGACGTCTTATCTGTGTTTCCAACACTACAGGTCCTTCCTTCAGTGTAGAGCTTAACAAAAATAATAAACAAATAAACGTAGAAAATACTGGAGCTGCAGAACACACTGAAGACAAAGCAATGGCAGAAAGCACTCACTCGTCCGAGTCTTTAGAGTCTTTTTTGCTGCTCTCCTCAATGTTGGCAATGGATTCAGAACGCAGTCGGTTGGTGACCTCATTTGTGCGCAGCGTGACACCGAATATGTCCTCATGGTAGCGTCCATCATCCTGGTGGTGGGAGGTGGAGGTGCAGAGAGGGAGGAAAGGTGAATGACATGGTTGCTTTGAACTAGGTAAAACTAGGTAAGAACTAGGTAAAAAAACACATTCGTTTTCAAATTACAATTCAATTGTTTCAGACTACCATTGTATATTATGATTCTGACTTGCTTTGACTGTAAAAAATACAAATAAATGTTCATAACCTCAGATGTTTGTATTTATTCTTCTTATTTATTCTTCCTTTCACCTTAAAATATCCGCACGGATACAGACATATGATGTCATGCACTATAATAATGTCAGCAGTGCACAAATAGCTTACAATCATATTTGTGTGTTCAGTGTGAATATAGAACTTCTGCCCTTTCCTCTAACTCTTTCCTTCCACAAAAACAAAAAAAAGTACCAATGTACCAAATTGACAAGCCGGTAGTGTATTGAAGTGCTTGGCTAAGTGCTTGGTTAAGTGTGGACCCCCCATTCTCTTCCCTCATTGACGTAGAGAAGCCAGTGGGTGATAATGTGTTGACAGTGACGGCAGCCAGCATATGGTGGACATCTTTCATGCCTACATGATACATCATTGTGCAATCGAGTAATTCAAGCCTTACTCTGAGTTTGTTCATGAAGAAGCTGGCGTCCTCCAGGCTTATGTTACCCTGCACCTTGATGATCTGCTGGATCGTCTTCAGGACGTCATCCGCCATGGTCACGTCCCCGCACACGTAGACGTGTCCCCCCTCGTCCCTCAGGCAGTGGTACATCCTCTCTGACAGCTGCTCGCGCAGCACGTCCTGGACATATTTCTGACGGAGGTAACAGTGAGCGAGACAGAGTGCATGGGCATTAAGCGTGAGCAAAGAGAAAGGAGAGGAGATGACAGACAAGGCAAGAAAGATGAGGGGGAGTGGGGGACAAAGAGTGAGAATCAAACACAGTGAAGTGAAATTGCGCCTTGCGTGGAGCTGTTCACTTTTGAGCTGAACATCTGCATTTTGTCTTTGGCACCTGGCACCACACAGTTAAAAAGAGATGAGGCCATTAAATGGAAAAAGATAAGGAATATCAACACTTGACTAACTCATATCTACTGTATGTGGGGATGCTGTGTCCTGTTCATACGAGTATGTTCTGTAGCATTTAGAGTATTCTAAAGATCTGTGACAAACGCAATCATCCGTTGAATTTGTTGTGGTACCTTTGGCATGCTGGGCTCTCTTGAGTAGGCTGTATAGAGTCCCTTGAACACCTTCTTGTTCAAGGCATCAACGGTCTCGTCCTTGTAGATGTGGTCCGTCTCAGACTGGCGGCAGCCAAACACCAGATACAGGGGACTCGTCTCAATCCCTGGGGAGGGGACATACCTTGACTTTACTTTGCTGAATGGTACAGCAACAATGAGTTAACTTACAGTGTCTTGTTTAACTATGGCCTGAGATTGTGCCTCAGATTTAATCAGAATACTATTGTTACACAATTATGCACACTGTAGCAGCACTTTGCACTTCATCTCGGGTATGATTTTAATCAACCACATCATGCATAGTGTTAAAATCATTTTACGATGTGGATTTCACATGAACCTCTCTGTGAGGTGACAATAGGTAGGACTAGTCTCTGAAAGTGCATCAGACCAACCCATTTCGCGCTCAAAGAGTTTCTGTTGCCAGAAGCTTCTGAAGGGAGCGATGCCTGTTCCTGGCCCAATCAGGAAGCAGGGGGACTTGTTCTCCTTGGGAAGATGGAACGACGTCGCCCTAGAAGAATCAACATAACTGACTTTAACCAAATAAACCTTCAATTATTGATGATGCTAATGAATAAAATTAATCGGTTTAATTAACAGAACTGACTGAAATAGGAAATTAATTAATCACATAATGACAAACCACACAATACAGCACAAAATATATTGTTGGATATATTCTTAAGAGAAACAAGTTTACCCTCTGACGAAACACGGCACCATCTCGTCCTTCTTTATTCTGTTGAGCCAGGATGAACACACTCCATGGTGTTCGGGACCCTCTCCATCTGAATGACAGTTATCAAACGGGATATTTAGACTTCCTGACTCCTCCCATTTGCACCCTTTAAATGAGTGGTTCTCAAACTTTTTGACATGCTTACGAAATGATATATTTGGTCATGGACCAGAAATATAGGTACATGTCCACATTTTCTCAAGATTGTTTTGAAAATAGCAGATCTACAAGTTCACAACGCGTCACACACGTTGTGAGCTTGTAGATGGGCTATTTTCAAATAGCCGATGCGGGTTAAACTGGTTAAACCAATTTTGCTGGGGACACCCTGGAACACAGGTAGACTACCCACAATGCAATGTTCAATGTATCTGCGCTATAGAGGAAATAACTGTAAATCAACTACTTATAGTCATCAGTGCACACTCATGGGCATGCACGCATATCTAATAAGAGGAAAGAGGGGGAAATTAAGACAAATTTTAGTTGCAGTGAGTTGCAGCTGGTGATGTTTGCTCACTGCTTGGTAGTCTAAGGGCTTGGAAGCTTTTAAGTACAACCTATTAGATGTATGCTGTAGATGTGAAAGCCTTGTCAAACCGTACTGTATGTGCTAACGTAAACATTTGAGAGAGAGCCAGCATAGAAAACACCATTTAGAACAAAGTGGTATGTACATACAGCACAGTGTTTTGGAGATAAAAACAAATATATATATATAATATATATTGGACCAAATCCTGCTGGCAAAACACAGTCAATAGATATTCCCCAGATACTGTAGTTCCAATTTCAGGTCTCATGTTGGCCCTATGGATTAGACTGGTGTTGCCAAAATAACTTTCAAGCCTATAAGTCCTCTGAACCACCAGAATATTTCCTCAGACAGGCTGACTCAATTGACTTTTTCAGTCATCAGTGGCGACTTTCAAGCAGTGACATCAAAAGAACCACTGTGCGGGTACGAGGTACCCTGTCTGCCAGCAAAAAAATCATAATAATCAATCACTCATGATTTAAATTTAAATTATATTTTAAAAACTCTGCTCTATGCCATCGGCCGTGCTCGAGCTTAATTGTCTTGCTAATGGAATGTCAAGAATACAGCCATTTGAGGCCTCCCTGTAGGAACCTGACAGGGAGGCCAGACAAACAGAATTAATTGCTCCTCAAGGCCTTGAAAAAGAGCAAGAGAGCAAGCAAACTTCTTTAATGGGAACACCTAGCATCCCCTGTCAATCAGTCACAGTAAAAGGAATTTTACCTAAGTAGCACTTTAAATCAGAAGGAGGAGAGTGCTTGTATTCGAGTGACTCTTGAATGGATCACGGAGCCCCAGGTAAGCCTGTCATAATTATTACATAATCGCCTAATCGCTATTTTTTGCAAAATCGTCATAATCGTTTCAAGTTGAAAAAGTTCATACTCTTTCCAATATTTTCAAAAATAGTGGAAATAGCAGATCTACAAGCTCACTACAGCTTGTAGATCGGCTATTTTGCATAGTAGGCCTACATTATTTATTTTGATTATTAGTATCGATCATTGTCAGTCATTTCTTTGAATATTGAAGTTATTTGTCATATCTGGCCTGTGCAATTTTTGTTTACAAAGCCAAACAGAAATCGAGCGTTCCTGCAGCTGTCAGCTGTTATAAAACTCCCTCCACCTCCCCAGCCTCCTCCAGTGGTGTGCCATCTAAGTTAAATGTATGATTCTGTGGGTTGCATGATGTTACATCTGTGTATTTGTATGACAATTCATCGTCCAGTAAAACGTCACGATCGTCGACAGCCCTATAGCTCCAGCATTGAGGCAGTGCGTACGGTATAGTACCTCGGGTTCGGTAGGAGACCACGGCCACGGTGAGGTGGACCTCATTGGGATGCGCGTCCAGTGAGGAGCTGATGGAGTAGTAGCGAGGCTGCAGCAGAGGCAGCTGAGTGAGCAGCAGGGTGGTTGGCATCTGAATGGACGGGAACTCCTCCAGCACCTCCACCAACGTGGAGTTGTTGTACCACTTCCACTGCTCATACTCCTGCAGGCCCTGGGGGGGTCAAGGAGGAAGGGGGATTGCAGAGGTGTCACTTGGTCTCACAGGTAGTGGTGGAAAAAGTACTCAACTTCTTTACTTAAGTAAAAGTACCAATACTGCAATATAGAAAATACTTTGTTACGTGTTAAGTAAAAGTCCAGAATTCTAAATTTACTTGAGTAAAAGTACAAAAGTATTGGCATCAAAATGTACTTAAAGTACCAAAAGTAAAAGTACTAAAATATTTGAAAATACAAGCTCACAACGTGTCGCGATGCGACGCGTTGTGTGCTTGTATATCGGCTATTTTCAAATAGCCCAGGTATAAAATAGGGCTAAAGTGGTTAATGTATGTTTTATCAAAATCTTAAAAGCAACTAGTAACTGAAGTTTTCAAATAATTGTAGTGTAGTAATGTTGAACAAATTGTTGAACAAATTGCCAGCAGAATACAACAGAATAAACAACTTTTTCCTCACAAAAAAAGCTAAACCAAACAATTTGCCTATTTTCAAAACTTGCAGCAAGTTCAACACAAGAGCATGGCCCACGAGAGAGCACGGAGAAGGAGCGCTAATGATTGAGCTGAATGCTAAATGAATTACCTTACTGAGGAGCTCTAGTTTCTCCTTTTGTTTCTCATCGGTTGCCAGGTTAGCAAACTGCTGCAGCAGCACAGGGCTGGGCGGGGAGGTGATGTCCAGGAAGTCCTTGAAGGCTTGGAATATGGTGCAGGCAGGGATACGACTTTCCGGTGACCAGTTACTGATCGTACCTGTAGTGACAGAAGAACATGAAGGTAGTTTATTACACCAGTGGTTCTCAAAGTGGATTCCAGGGACTCTCTGGGTTCCTTTAGGGGTTCTAAATTGACCGTTACAAGTCTGTGACTCTGACAATGGAACTGAAAAAGAAAATCTGTACTTAAGTAGCACATGTAGCCTACTTAGTTACTTTACACCACTGCCAAACAGACACATTACCCACCCGAGGCAGTGTTCCTCTCCTCCACGAACTCCAATTGGAAGATTTGATCAGCGGGTGGACCATCCTCCAGCTTCTTTATGAGAGCTGTCACCAGGTCCACTTGGTTGCTAGCGAAGACGCCCACATGGTCACCGGGCAGGTATTTCAGGCCCTCGTGGTTATTTGTGTTGAGCCGAATAAACGCAGTGGTACGACTGTGAAAGAGTAGAGGGGTGAATAGTGACACACCATTTTCAGTCCCTTCCAGATTGCTATAATGCGCTATTTGATAAATAATGTTTCACAATTTGCTGTTTAGCGTAACCAACTCAATTTCTTCTTTTGTTTTCACATCATGAAAATGTTTAAATCCCAGTCCCATGAAACCATAAACTTACTCAGATTTAGGACTTTGCAAATTTAGAGATTCCACCATCTTGGCGCCGTACACCTTCTTCTTGTGAATTGCGTACAATGCTGTTGGCAGTCACATTCACAGTTATCACATTAAGCCTTGTATTCTAACCTCAAGATTTCTTTGCCTGAAAATCGAGTAATCAATGGTGTATAGTGGTTTTGTCATCACTGGGCCAGTGAGTACCTTCCGTGAGGACCGGGGCCTCTTTGACGTAGGTCAGGCGGTACTTGCTCTTCTTCCAGCTGCGGTCATTGACGATCAAGGAGTTGTTTGCTTGGTCCATGTTCACGTCTCCGACACAGAACACCTCACAGGCCGCCTTTGACATGCAACAAAAGTAAGCCATGGAAAAGATGAGTGCACTGTAAAAAAATATGTGTAAAAACACAGAACTTCCCCACGACCGTAATCAGCATAAAGACCTGAAGCCCAAAGGGCGACTGTGTGTAAGGCACCGACCTTAAAAACGTTCTTGGCCCAGGTTCTGAAGGACTCCTCCTGGCCAGACAGCTCGTCCCCCTCTCCCATTTTTAGGATGCGCTCGCCCCCCAGTTCTTCAAACAGAGTGTCAACAGTGTGGGCAAAGGCACAGAAGTGTGGATAGGCCCTAGAGCCAAGGCCAAACACTGAGTACCTACAAAGAGGAAGAAAGAGTGAAGATCAGTGGTGACTGGGGCTAGAGAAATGGCCCTCAAGTCGGCCCTTTTTAAACAGTGCAATCTTTTATTTTTTTTGTGATTTTCGTTTTTTTTCCATATTTACACAGTTTGAATGTTGAAGAAGGTTTTAATTCCAACAGAACTGTTTTAGGGTCATTAAATGGTTAAAATTGGGATTGTGGGTTAGAGGTGTGTTTTTTTCTGAGATAATTCCATGTCCTAGAGAAATGTAGGACATGGAATCACACTCTGAGAGTGGTGCGATGCGGTGCGCACTACAAATATACCAAACCTATGAGTCAACCTATGACCTATTGAGGTCCATGCATGATTTCTGTTTTGATTACCTGACATTGGCGAAGGGTCCGGTACTTCCGAACATACCTGCCTCGTCACTGGAGGACTTTCGAGGGTCCGAGTGGGAGGAGACACTGTTGAAACGCACCTTGTAGGACCTAGAAGACAGGTGGAAACACAGAAACAAGAGGTTGGAAACTGAACTGAAAGCTTGAAACTCCACATACCAACTACTGCCCACACAGTTCAACTCACTTCACTTCTTCTGTGTCAAGTGTTGGGCAGCTCAGCTCCATCAAGCCAGCTCCAAATTTCTACAAAGATGCAAACGACAGGTTGTTTTTGATACATATGCATAATCAATGTGTTGTATGAATCCTGAGGTATGTTGGTGTGGTTTGTTAAACATGCATACAAATATTCAGTGGTGGACAAAGCTTTATTAACATGCTTGTTAACAGTGCAGGTCGTACAGTCAAATGTTATGCTAGATGTTATCCTTCCTAGAATTAGAATTGAGTCAAAAGTACAATATTTGTCTTTGAAATAGGCTACAGTGATGTATCCAAAATACAAATACTCATGTAAAAAATAAAAAAAACTTACTGTAAGTAGGCCTACAGTACTCAAGTAAATATACGTTGCTATTGTCCACCACTGCAAATTTACGCACGCACGCAGGCACACACACACACACACACACACACACACACACACACACCTCTCCATTTTCTGGTGGATCTCCGTTGCCAAAGGTACTGGTCACCACTAACACCAATGTCTCATGCTCCAGGTGCACCATGTCATATTCTTCCATGGACATTACCTGCAGACAACAGAAGAAGAAAAAAGCTCTTTACATATTTGAAAAAATGTAATTGCAGAAAAAAGGGTTGTAGGGTCCCTCAAAGATAACACATGAATATAATATGATAATCAACAAAACGGCTATTTTCTGCAAAGGCTAGGTTTGGTGTAGGGGGGAAAAGCTGACAAAGTACAAGTTTTCTAAGTATTGAGGGTTTAAATGGTTGACTGTCTGAAAATACACATTAACATGAATCAAACACAACGCTACACATTGACAGTGCTGTCAAACAAGTCTATGAAGCTATCTATGAAATCTATGAAAAAGTTGAATCTGCAACACTTTGTTGCAGAGCGTCTTCGTTGAAGACCACCGCACAATGCTGTAATGAACACTCTGCCCAGGCAACAAGTTGATAATGTACTCGCTGCTTCCATATAATTAATTAGCACTCAGCACTATAATGTCAGTGTGCCACACAATCAGTGTGAAGAGACAACTATCCTCATCTACATGACAAGCAGGAATGGCCCCAGGCATTCTCATCTGTCCCTGAACCAGAACCACACACACGCGTACACACTCATGCATGCAACACAATCGCTTGTTGCATGATTGATCACATTGGGAACAAGGAAAATGAAGCAAAATGTCCTGGAGCCAAAACACTACATGATTGAGAGAGCTACTCATGTTATCATTCTTCGTCCAAAGTCATTTACACCGCCAGGGGTGCTTTCAGATCTCATCTTAAACTACAGCTCAATGCCTGGCTGGATGAATCTCAATTCAGACGCGCCGCACTTTCATGCATGTGAGCAGAAGAAAATGTGACAAAAGCCTTATTTGCTTCCTCTCTGCCCTTTATTCATTCTACTTGCTGGGCCATGTCGGATTCAGGACCAGGTCTGGGCCCTGGGGCTGGGCCCAGACCGAGATCCAACTGCTCCCCTTCCCATCAGACAACAGCACAAATACAGGTAGACATTACCCATCTCTCATGAGTATTCTAATGGTACCTTTGCGTCAAAAGCGTGATTGAAGATTTGACAGAGGGTTTTGGCGTAGTCTTGGGACTTGCCCGTCTCAGTGGCATACAATATGGAGGCCTTGACTCTCTTGGCCATTGCTTTACCAAATAACCTGTTTGCGAACTGCACAGCCCTGCAGAGAAGGGGAGAGAGAGACAGAGAGGAAGGGGGAGTATAGAATGATAGATGGAAAAAAGTATAGAAATAGATTAAAGTCAAGTCAATTTTATTTATATAGCACCAAATCACAACGAAAGCTCTCATGATGACGCTTTACAAAGAGCAGGCCTAAACCATACTCTTTAATTTACATGAACCCCACAATTACAGCATGAGCGAGCAAAGAAAAACTCCCCTGTAGTGAATGAATGTGAGGGGAAAAAACTGATGAGAAACTGCATCATTGAAGAACTAGAAATGTGAGAGCGAACACAACCGCCCCGGTCATGGCAAAAGCCTTGGCAAAAGTCTGGCTTCATGGCTTTAACCCATTGAGACCTGAAGCCGATTCTACAAATGTCTTCTAAATTCTAACAGTTTTTTTGAAAAAACTAATGTTACTATGTCAGTGGTTCTCAATCGTTTTAAAATATTTTGTTCAAGGGACCCCCAGAAGCAAAGATTTGAGTTACAAATGTTCGCTTTAAAAAATATATATTCAAAGATTTGCACACATTTTCACGATTTCTCAAAAATAGCAGATCTACAAGCTCATAGCGTGGCACTCGGTATTGCGCTATGAGCTTGTATATCTGCTATTTTTTAATAGCCAAAGTGTAAAATGATGCTTTTTAGGTCAAATCTAAAAATGACACAGATGCTTCTCCCGGTCATGTGATTCATTTCAGCAGACACTGCAGATCAAGTCAAATGTAGCGGATGGATGGCACAGTAGCTACAGACATACTTGGGGGGGGGGGGGCGCAATGTTAAGTCAACCTGTTTATACCCCCCAAAGATGTCCGCCGCTACCAAATGACACTTGTTGACGCCCCCTTCAGTTTTTTTGGCACGCTCTATAGGTAAGAGCAATACTAAAAAGGTGGGTCTCAAGATTTCTTTCAAAAATGTCAACTGATTCAGTGAATCAGTTGACATAAAGTTGAATTCTCCACTGAATAAATAGGTGTGAATCAGAATCAGAATCAGAACAGAATGTGTGCTCAGTGGCAAAGATTTCAGCACTTGTGCAGGTGAGCCCAAAGTTTGTTATTTCGGTCATGGTTGATGACGGAATGAAATGGCTTGGTATTCACATCATGTAAACCATGCAAGTAAATAAACACAAATCAAACTTTGCATCCGATATAAATACACTTTTATATTTTTGCCGTGGCTTATCAAAAGAGTGCATTCTTACTTGGCCAGTTTCTTAAATCCAATGGCTTTCTTTTTGGTGGGTGTTCCGTTGTTCGCTGCCTTCCACACATAGTCTTTCCAGGCATCTGTCTGTTTCAGATAAGGAGAAGGCACAGAGACACTGGTGTGAAGCTTAACTAGGTATCTAGTACTGCACACGAAAAAAACACCCTGTACATGTACTGTAGCATGACAAATCATCCATCCCTCATGACTATAATGTCTGTTTGCATTCCCTCACCTGGTACTCGAAGGAGGGAGTAAGGTGATAGTTTAGCATCTCCTGGCCGAACACTGGTGTGATGCTCCCCGACATGGGGGGCACGACCCACACCCAGTCTGCAGGACAGCCTCCCCGGAGCTTGTGCTCATTGTCCATGTGTTTCATGAAGGTCTCCGCAGCTGTGTGGTGGTCTACTATCGTCACTTTGGATATCTGGAGACAGAGGGCAGCAGGGATGTCATGTATGATTGTTGACTGTCAGAGAGCTCTCAGCTGAATGATTCATCAGAAGAGATTATTACATCTGCCAATGTTACGTATCGTTAGCCTCATAGCATTTTCCATTTTCCGTTTTCAGGGAACAAATAAAAAATCACTTTCTGCCTAAGTCATCTAGGTGACTTAGGCAATCATGAGTAAAAAACACATCTTGCCTAAGTCATGTTTACTGCCTTTATTTATATCTGCCTAACTCTACTCTCCTACCACTGCTGATTCATTCTGCCTTATTGCCAATGTTCTCAGACAGATCAGAATTCTTGTTAAACTCAAAAACTAATTTAGCCCAAGTAAAAAAGTTTACTTAAAAGCACTTTCTGCTTAAGTCATTTTGGAATGTAACAAGCGTTCTGATTGGCTTAGGACATAGGCAATAAGTCACAATGATGCAGCAGCGATAGGAGAGTAGCGCTCGGCAAAAATGTCAATTTGACCAAAAAGTGACATAGGCAATTATGCTATGAGGCTAATGTTATGTATTCTATATTCTGAGAGCATGTGTATGTGCTGCTGACACTTGTCAACTTGTGAATTTATAAATTGTTCTCCACTAGCTGGAATTCGCCTCTGAACTGTATTTGTACTGTGTTGCACCACGGGAATCAGGCAATGTTATGTTGACCAAAGACATAAATGATGTGTAGCCGGTGAGCAAAGTTCAGGCAGAGACACTGGAGTGGGTTACGTGCCTCCTCTGTGGGTTATATAACTGTAACGGGGGTGGGGGCTTTATCTCCGTGCTCTGAAATGGCTGTCTTCTAATTATGTTGAGCAGGGAGTAATATGTACAGTAGCAGAGCCTGAATGACAAGATCAAATATAATACTGACACCTGTGTTTACACTATAAATGCTACAAATACCGCATTCAAATCTCATCAGTTGAATGAAGAGGAGCCCACCTGGAAACTGTAGAGAACAGCAATGTTGATCTCCACCAGCGCTGTGTCCTTCCATAGGGAAGAGATCTTCCTGATGTCCAAGCCCATCCTCATACCTACTTCCTACATGGCAAGGAATGTAAGGACAGCATTATTTCATTGCAGACGTAATATGACAATGACACAGTATGATGTTCTGTAGTATTCTGAGGGTTGCGAGATGGCCATCATAGTTTGCATTAAGGCCTTTGTAGAATCTGTCACTACTTGAGGTGAAGGTGTTAGGTGTGATTAGAATAATAGGAAAAGCATCAAACTCCAGATAAAAGATTTCCCCCTTGCAATTATGGCTATGCAACATGCAAATGTGTTGGGTCTCCTGACTCTTGCCAGTACTGCTGTTTTCACAGCAGAACTGGCCACAGTTATGAAAATAAATTGCCTCCAACACAAAGTCATGCTGCATTGCTCTAAAATCCTTTACAGTATGTGAGCACACTGTAATGCGTGTCCTAGCTAACATGCTGTAGTCTAGTGTGCTATGACTCATGTGCCCTGACTAATATACTTTGCTATTTTGATTACTATTGTTGCTATTCTTTATTACTGTATTTCTTTAATTGTTGCTATTGCTGTAACAATGTTGAGGAACCAAAACCAAATAATTTTACTCTTCTGTACTCGTTAATAAGATGTAAAAATATTTGTATTTTTAAGATTTGAATAATAAGAATGCATATGATTTGGTCAGAATTTATTGAGAGGATAGCCCCTTGAGATGAAGCATCTCATTTTAGAGGGGGTCCTAAATTTAGATTAGTGTAAGGCATTCATGTGTGGAGTTGTTAAAATCATAAAAATACCATCCACGGCACGTCGAACACATTGGCTTTGAAAATGAAGAGTACCTTGGTCTTACATGGCTTACTGGCACTAATTGCAACTCAATCAATTAATTTCTTAGTTGTACTGTTATATTCTTCAAAAGAGGGTTATTATTAATTCATAGCATCATGTGCTACTGTAGCTGTGGTTTTCTATTGCAGTTTTGCTAAGCAAAATGTTGTAGATGGGTAAAGGGGGGCATTTGGATTTACAGTAGAAATCAGGGAAAGGAGGTGCTGAAGCCAAAACAGTTTGAGAATGATTGTTATACACAAACATTACCTCCAAAATATTATAACGTGAGCTGTCACAGAAGTCCCTCGCACCAATCTCTGATCCCATGTACCAGCCGCTGAAGGGGCAGGCAGTGAACTGAATTCCCCCAACATCCAGCATCATGTTGGACACTGCTGGTAGAACGAACCATTTCAGGGCCAGCTCCTTAAACCACTCAAACCTGGGCAAGGAAACAACGTTTATTCAACATACTGTACCTGAATAAAGGGTTTTGTGACATGCAACTCAATCCAATACAATACAGTGTTGTCTCACAAATTCCCAGGCCCAGAGATAAAAAACAGTGAAAGGCATTAAGTTCAATCTATGAGTGTTCCTTCAGTGAATATACAATATACATTTCTTACCCTGCAAACCTAGAATAGGGCATCCATGCTTTTAGCTCCTCCAGATTTTACTATTGTAATGCACTTTATTCACTTATCAGCAAGTGCAATTATACAAAGACTGCAACTGATACAAAACGCTGCTGCCAGGCCTTTTACACACACTAAGATAAATGCGTAACAACGAAAATCGCCTATTTTACTAGCTCCAAAGTTTTTGTTCCACTAATCCTCATTATGCAGTGTCCTGATGCTCATTCAGTGCATGTTTGAGTGTCAGGACACTGCATAATGAGGACTAGTGAAAAAAAAAAAAGCCAAAATAGCAGATTTACAAGCTCATAGAGCTTGTACAGTATATCTGCTATTTTTGAATAGCCAAAGAAATCTTAAAATGATACAGATGTGTTCAAGGTCTTAATGGCTTAAGAGTGAAGCACATGTTTGAACATTCTTTAAACTCACCTGGGGTGTATGATGTCCACCTCCAGGATGTCCTCTGGAGGGATCTCATACATCTCCGGATCTTGCCCGTTGGCTTGCAGAAGGAGGGGCAGGACGTCAAATTTCCCCATTGGGGGCTTCCATCCCTGCTGGATGCAGAGCTAAGGACAGAGACCAAAAGGGAAGTGATCGGACGACATTGATCAAAAATATGTTTTATTGCAACTTCACTGCAACTACCCATCATTCCTACCTCAGTGAACTCTACACTGGCAGGATCTCCAATGATCTTTCCATCAGGCAACTTGTAGCCTGCGTACTTTACTAGCTGACCGTTCCATACCCGGAAGTCATGTAGACCATCTGTCCTCTGAGGAAATATGGTAATAGCTGACCTGCACACACACACACACACACACACACACACACACACACACACACACACACACACACACACACACACACACACATTAGCATGTTGATATCTGAACATGATATACTACTGTAGATTAGATTTTTGCTAGCTAGGGATTTTCACATTGCAAAGAAAATAAAACATACTCTCTCGCCATGCCTTTCGGCCTGGCGGAGATAATAATAGCTCTGTAGCTCTGGTCCATAGCGTTCTCCTTAGCGCTATGGACCAGAGCAAATAGATAACCGACATACCATATCTGAGCGTGTTTGATGGCATTGCAGATCGTAAAAAAACAAAGAACAGCTGGTGTGAGGGCAGTGGTGACATGCAGCACCAAACAACTTCTAGAAATCTCTTAGCTCGACTCGAGACACTGTAAAATGTTAATTTAACTCTGACAGTGTGCAAAGGAGAGTGTGCCAAACGGACCCTTACGGTAAAAAATTAAAAAGATCTATGGCAGAACCAAGTATGGCTGTCAAAGCTCTAAGCTTTAGAATGTTTTTGCAAAACATCTTTTCAACTTTCACATACTATGCTACTGACCGAATCAAACCTGGCAAAAGTAGTGACAGACGTGCTAGCTACAGCACAGTAGCCCCCATCAACATACTGTAGATATCAGGGATATCACGTGCAGTAATGACCCTGTCAGCCAGTAGTGTAAATGTGAGGTGTCACCGGTGGGCGAGCCAACACTGTCTGCGGGTGTGCCAAGCGTGACTGCTCGCTAGCGGGGTGTGTTGCCAAGCCAGCGAACAATGGTTAGTACACAAAGAGACTGACACATGGGAGAGGCAATACACAGTGTCAGAGAAAGCGCTAAGAGACGGTGCACACGCTGACAGATGGACAGTGGGTTGAGAGAGGGTAGTGACAGAGAGGAGTTGATGAGATACTATACATGGAATGACAGATGGGAAAAAGGGAGATGTATAAAGCATTACTAAAGGATTCCCACCTAATGTTTCCTTTATTGGTGGCATATTTGACGTGATTGCAGATGTAGTTGGACATTTCATGAGGAGTTGTGCAGTCCCTAGCGTCAAACACCTGAAAAACAAATGTCATGATGAAGCACAAACTCTGGAGCAGCTCAAATCTGGTTAAAACACAGCAGAAATATATCATTGGGTATGAACTGAATTGGTTCAACTTTTTATTTTACTTTTATGTGTGACTGTGTTGGGTCATCAGCCATGTGATGTGTACAACACTAGTCTAAAGTCTACTATAGCATCGAGTTAATTTTAAGGAAAGAGCGTTATGAATTCATGAAATCTTTAGTCAGCTTCACAAAAAATAACAGTGATTTAATAGATACAGAGTATCTATACTCTATAAGTATCTATAAGTGCCCTACTTCCACGTTCACAGCCACCTAATTGCTGGGGGACCCGATAACGCTTATTGTTATAGATACCATTCAATCCACCGTAACACAAAAAACGTGCCACAGAGGCACGATTGGTTACCTCCTCTGGCTTTTTGACACAGAAGCAGAGCACATGCTATTTGAAATGGCCATTCTATACTGTTCTAAATCTATGGTTGATCGCAGTACGGTAGCTTTTGACCAATATCTCTAGAATGACTACAACCAACCAACCAACCAAGCACAGATGGAGCGCACAGTTGAATTGTAGGCTACTGTAGTTTGTGTAGTAGCCTGGAAACAAAAAGAGTGGGCACCTCGATGTAAAATTGGCTATTTTGTCCAAAATAATACAATATTTGAAAAATGGTCTGAAGTAATGTAAAATATACTTGATGTGACACATGCACGGTACATCATTATCAGACTTAATTTTATCATTCAACTTCTTGTTTATGGCCCAAAATGACTGGATATACAGGTTTTGTAGCAATGTGTAGCAATTGTAGAAATATTAGACCTTAGTTGTCGAATGTTTAAGCATATTCTCATCATGAATACTTTACATTATGTAAAAAACATTGTCCAAATATTTAATTTTTCAACATTTTGGACAAAACACTCTTCCTTAGTGCCCACTCTTCCTGTTACCAGTGGTGGAAAAAGTACTCATAGTTTTTTACTTAAGTAAAAGTATCAATCCTGCAATGTAGAAGTACTACGTTAGAAGTACAAATCCGGAATTCAGAATGTTCTTGAGTTAAAGTACAAAAGTATTGGTATCAAAATGTACTTAAAGTACCAAAAGTTAAAGTACTAAACTTTTGAAAATAGCAGATCTACAAGCTCACAACGTGTCGCGATGCGACACGTTGTGAGCTTGTAGATCAGCTATTTTCAAATAGCCTAGGTATAAAATAAGGCTAAAGTGGTTAATGTATGTTTCATAATGTAATCATTTATATCTGCAAAGTTACTAGTAATTAAAGTCTACAAATAATTGTAGTGGAGTAAAAGTACAATATTTGCCTCTGAGATGTAATTTTAAATACTCCATTAAAGTAAAAGTACCTCAAAATTGTACTTAAGTACAATACTTGAGTAAATTGACTTGAGTTACTTGAGTTACTTGAGTTACTTTACACCACTGCCTGTTACCAGTAGCCCCACCTGTAATTTGGACCACTGAATCCTCCCGATACAGCGGGCAGAATTTCTCCAGGCTTGCTTGGCACCATAAATGAGCTCAGTGCTCTTCAGTTGGTAGGTTCCCGTATCCCCAATCTCCTTGATCACCTCCTCCAGTCTTTCCACGTGGGGCTTGGAGCCAGCCCTGAACCCAGCACAGTCACACCATGGAAGACATAGAAAATCAGTTACAAGTCATTCAAAGTGATAGAAAATCAAAGCGAACCTTTTGAACTCAAATCTTTGCTTCTGGGGGTCCCTGGAACAAATATTTTGAGATGGGGGTCGGCGGCCAAATACATATAATTGTGGGGGTCCTTGACATGAAAACATTTGAGCGCCACTGATATAGAAACATACGTTTTTTTCAGAATACTGTTGGGATTTAGAAAACATTTGTAGAATCGGCTTCAGGTCTTAATGGGTTAATGGAGAGGTAGATTGGTCTATGAAGCTGTGTGCTTGCCTTTTAATGGAGGTGAAGTATTCGTTTATGAAGTCAGTGGCCAGCGGGATCACCTCGTCTTGGGTTCTCATGCGGAGACAGTAACTTTGCCGTTGGGGCATCATCTTTGAACCCCAACACACCTCCTTGGCGCATACAGGCATCTGGAGAGAGACATCACATTACACATGATGACTATTCCTTCTTTCATAGATTACAGAGGTGCCTATTCTGTCTTTCATAGAGAAATACATTACACACAATACACACAATGACTATTCTTTCTTTTATAGAGAGCAGTGGTGGAAAAAGTACTTAAAAGTGAAAATATCAATACAACATTGTAAAAAATAAATAAGTAAAGGTTTTGTACTTTTAATCAAAATTCACTTGAGTGAAAGTACAAACGTTTTGGCATCAAAATATGTGCCAAAAGTAAAAAGTATTCATTATGCAGAATGGGTAGGCCACCCAACCTATAGAAAGATATGCACCCGGTAACAATGTTGCTTTGTAGTTTGTAGCATAATCTCACCTCGGTGCACTTCTGGTGGAGGATATCATTGTACACGTTGCCAGTTTCCAAGTTCTTGACCATCAGGAACTTTGGGCCTTTGATTTCTGGACCGTGAACTGGAAGCTGCGGGGAGGAACAGAGACATGTGACAGTGAGTCGCTCCAACAAGGGGATTGTAGAGGCCTTATCTACTCATCTAACTCAAACTTTATTGTAACATAATATTTACTGGTAAAAGTGGGTGAAATAGGGTTTGTGCAGGCTCTCAATATGCAGTAATGGGGGGGTTATAAAAGAAACAAAGAGGAAACAAAGTGCATTAAATAGAAGCAAGATTAAAATCAGTGTCATGTGGATTAAAAGTAATTTTACAAACCACTATGCTTGCAGATATGATCAAAGACCACTGTGTCATAAAGAGGGGCCATAATACTCAGGCAACCATATGTGGACAATAACCACACAAGTAAAAGGGAAAAGTGTGACAGAAAGGGAAATGGAAGGTACATTTAAATATGAGTTCATAGGGTTTCATAGAAATAAAAAAGTGCCATAAAAAATAATAAACTATAACAGATGGTTTGTCTGTCTGTCTCCTTGAGTCTTATTCAGCGACAATGAAACAGTAGGGAGAAGGAGACGGGAACGGGAACTGTCTGGCACGGTAGCCTGTTCTCTGATCCTGAATGGATCATCAAAGGTGTCAGAGAACTCGAGGACAGATAGGACTGACTGAACATTCTGCACTTCTCCAGGCAGCTCAAGGCACAATAGTCCCTTGTTGAGGTGATAAAATGGCCTTCTCAACCAGAGTTACTTGCCAGAAACAGAAAGTTTATCATTTAGTTTCCTACCATGTCGTTCTCAGCAGGAGGATCGGTGTGCTCTGTTGGCGTGGGTTCCTTCTTTGGTTCCTCACCTGCGCCGGCATCATTATCCAACACCTGCGGGGGAGGCGTGTCGTTTCCCACACCAAGGTCCCTGAAAGTCAAACACAGGCTCCTCAGCAGCTCATTGTTGTCCTCCACCCCGTTGACCAGCACCCCGCGGCCACCCGCATCCCTCATCAGGATCAACACGGCGTGGCTCTCGGTCGATACGTTCTTCAGGGTCTCCAGCGCCCGCTCGTAGGACAGGTCCACCAGGGGCTTGTTGTTGACGGCCAGGACGATGTCTCCCACCTGCACCAGGCCACATTCCTCGGCTACACCGCCACGGATCAGGTCCGACACGACGATGGGCGGCTTGGACACCCTCTGTTTGAGCAGGAAGCCCAGGCCACCCACTTTCCTCTTGAACAGGCGCACCGAGATGATGTTGGGTTGCAGCTGACAGACTGTAGGCTCCGACTTATGCATGGTGCCGGTGTGTGCTCTGACGTGTGTATGTAAGTGCGGAAATTGTGCGTCCCCAGGGATATGGCTCTGTAGGAAGAGGAGGGGGAGAAGAGTATTAGTTTTGGAGGAAATTGCCTTTACAGGATTATTTGTTTACAAAGTGCTGATTTATCATCAGCTAAAAAGGGCATGCGAGTCAAAGCCTGATTAATGCTCAGTTGCGCATCGTGTCCCTCACCGGAAATGGCAGAGCTACAAGCTCACAACGTGTCCCAGTGCATGTGTTGGGAGCTTGAAGGTTGGCTATTTTTGGTGCAGGACACCGGCGCACAACTAAATAAGGCATCACTCAGACTGCTTTCAGAAGGGGTGATAATACCAGGTCATGAAGATGTATTGGAGACCGATGAGGAATATTGTCAGTGTCAAAGTATATCATGATCTATTTGATGCCCCCTGTGGGCCTTTATTTTTGTCTCGATATCTGTACCACAGTGTCCAGAATAGGGCCTGGATCAATCTTAAAGGGCAAGACCACTTTGGTAGAGGTTTTGGTTGTGTAGTTACCTTGTCATGATGTTATCTAAAGTAATTGCTCATTGATTAGAAATTGATCATTCAAAATATTGTTTTTGTTTTGTTTTGTTTTTATTCAGGAGCCGATTACAGTAAAGAGTAGGCAATATTCAGAGGCTTAACCAAGGTGTTACTTCTCTAGTTCCACTGGCAAAAAAGTAAAAGTATCAATACTGCATGTAGAAATACTCTGTAACAAGTAATAGTCCGGAATTAAACATTTTCTTAAAACTACTAAATCAAAATGTACTTAAAGTACCAACAGTAGAAAGTACTCCTTAAGCAGAATGTCCCATTTCACAAGTTTTCAAATGTATAAAAATCTTTTGAAAATAGCAGATCTACAAGCTCACAATGCGTCGCATTGTGAGCTTGTAGGCCTAGCATCCAAATAGTGAGACAAAGTTAATAAACAAAAAGCAGGACAGTGCTGAAAAAGAGCATGGGTAACATTCAGTGCTCAGTTCACACAAATAAGGTTTCATGAATGCATATCAGTCTGAACAGCATGAAGAAACTTACTGTGACAGCTGGCCTTAGAAGAGTGTGGTTTCAGTAGAATGATCTGACAGGTTTGAAACTGTACAATTTATCTAGCCAGTCGCACAAGTAATGCAACTAATACCCTTGTAAAGGGTATTGGAGCAACAGAGTTAGCGGACACAACTCAAACCTAGGAAAGGAAACATAAACAACAACTCAACAACAAATTACTGACATGAAATATACACACAACACTGTAAAACATATCAGAAACACATACATTCATCGTTGTGTAAACACTGTCAATTCTTACCGTCAGTCTCTCGGAGCTCGCAATGGAAAATGGCGAATGCAGCAATAACACCCTGTCAACTAGTAACACTGATGCCTTTAGGACACTTTGTACTGACTAGTGAGCATCCACTCTATTTATATGGGTTTGGTATATCCATGTGGGTGAAACCTTCTGTTGATTAATCATGTGACTTGGTACTGTCTTAAATGATGCAACTCAGGCTCCAGCACTGTTCTCCAACAGTGGCTACTGTCCTTATCTGATCAAATCAATCAACTCTCTCAACACTCTCATGTGACGTGTACAAAGTCCCCTGGTTTCAACAGTGTAGTCACAGCTGTATTTCTTAGAATTGCATATATTTGTACTTATTATAGCTAAATATCCTGAAACATTCTGAAAATAAGATACAGGCAGGCGCTAGAAGGCCACATGTGCAGGTAACATGCCGATACAAACGCCACCGTTACATCATAATAATGGATTATTCTGTTCAACACCATGTCAGATTATAGCTTTTCTGTTGCTTCATTTCTGCTACTGTCAGAAAACGTAACCAGTTTAAAACCTCTCCATCAGGTCTTTAACATTACTTCTATGTTTTCCTGGCAATAATTTGGATCATAAACGTTTTATACATTAGTCATATTTACAACAGTGTGGGTCAAATAACTGAATGACTGTTTTACAGTGTGTTCTTAAAATTGACTGTCCTGCCATAATCTCTGATATGGTGGGAGAAATGCACAGCCTGGGGCTGCTGGAGTTGCATATTAGATTCTTCATTTCTGTGTCATACACCAAAAGGTGCCCAGCCCACATGGACTTACAGGACACAACATGTAAAAAATATATAAATCACTACATTACATAGGATTACACTATAACTACTTTTTTGTTTCTTCTTTTCAAACATAAAGAACACTCTGTCTTTTTTTCCCAAGCCTTACTTATAAAAGCTGCCAAAAGGAAAATACCTTTACTAAAACACAATTAAAGTTTTTCATAATCATCCGACCAGAGAAAGTTAACACAAATAGATGTCATTTTAGAAAATAATTGATGTCTTATCTCATCATAGAGGACAATAAAACAAAAAATGTATCTCACTTTCAATTTCCTCCAAGTCACAGAGTAAACAAATTCTGTCCTCCTCAGGCATACCAATGAATCTACCTGTTTCTAAAGCTAATGGTAAGGTCCCAGAATGTAACTGTGCACACAACGACCTTTGACTCTTAGATACATTCCGCATGACATATGGTTCAGGACTATAATCCTTCTTAATGAGACGATATGTTCTTAATTTTGGTTTGCACCATAATTCAATCGACCAACTGTCTTTATATTTGAGAAACATGTAATTCTGCATGTCATTGACATTACAAGATAATCTGTTTAAATAAATGAACGAAGAATTATTCATAAAAAATAAAGATTTTACTTCAGTGACCCATGGGTAACCATTAGAAATGTCCCAATTAAAAATCTTTTTTGTTAATCTGTCGTCAGACATTTTAACAAGCCTATTCCAAAATCTCAACATCTCACCTTTGTCTGATATTTACTGGCGTCCATCCCACATCTCCGCTAATAGCCAAAATTGGCGTAAGCTTATGAACTCCAAGAAATGAACGTATAGCTCTATTTTGAATTGTGTTGCAACTTACATTTTCATGGAAACCCCATACACCAGAAGGCATAATCTGAAACAGGACATACACACGATTGATAAAATTGTGTATATGTATGATAACCTAAGTCTTTACAAGCTTTCACCTTATTCAGTACTGACCCCAAGGCTCTACCAGCTGAATCAGCTAAAACCTGTATCCCTTCTTTAAAATTCATATGTTCATCTAAGGTTAGGCCCAGATATTTATACGTCTTTGTGTAAATCAATACAGTTGTCCCAAACATAAATGAAAATAAACTCCTTTTTACAGATGGTTTCCTAAAATGAACAATTTGTGTTTTGTCATTATTTACTACAAGCCTCCACTTCAAACACCAATCAGCAGCAATATTAAGCATATTTTGCAGATCCTTTTCGCAATCTGCAAGTAGAATTATGTCACCGGCATACAAAAGTATACCTACAGTCATATCAGCTACTGTAACCCCCAATTTGGAGTTTCTGATCTTAAGAGCCAAATCATTAACTTACATGGAGAACAGTGTTGGTGATAAAACATCTCCTTGTTTCACACCAAAGTGTGTAGGAAACCATCCTGTTCTAAAATTATTCACTTGAACACAAGCAATAGGTGCTCGATAAAGAGCCTTAATGGCAGCATAGAATTTCCCATTTACACCTGATGTTATTAAACTGTATTCAAGAAGCTCTCTGTTTACCCAATCCAAAGGCCTTCTGAAAATCAATAAAACACGCATATGTTGATTTGTTTTCTTGAAGCCTTGCTCGTACAATAGTAGTAACTGAGTAGATATGGTCAACACAAGATCTTGCTTTACGGAAACCGTTCTGTTCATCAACCAGTAGGCCAGACCTTTCAAAATGATCTGTAAGTCTATTATTTAAAAGTGAAGAATATAATTTATAAACATTACTAATAAGACTAATGCCTCGATAACTACGCGGTAGTTTGGGGTCACTCTTGGAGGACTTTGGAATAGGCTTTATAATTGTTTTATACCGCTGGGAAGGAACAATACCACTATCGAAACAGGTTAACAGGGTAACTTCTTTCAAGAAAGACTCATCAAATAAAGAGCGATTACACCCAGAAAACAAATCTGTAAAATCCTTCTCCCATTTTTGTAGCACTATTCCTACATCAGAGCAACATTCCCCATTTTCCAATGTTACAACCATAGGAATCTCTTTCTTTTTACGGGGACCCAATTTATTAATTTCATTCCAAAATGTCTGGGGGTTATGAGTTTGTAGTTGTTCAATATGCAATGACATTCCTCTGTTGAATTTATGCTTCACTGCACTTAACCTTTTATCAAATTCACCTTGACACTTTTTAAATTCCTTTCTCAAATCCCCTCTCAAATCTTTATTTTTACACTTTAAGAAATTATTTTCTACTACTCTTAAATGGTCCCATAGCCTTTGTAAATCCTGATTCCAATATGGTTTACATATTCTTCTTGACCCTTTTTGAGTATTGATTTTAACACATTTATCCAATTCTGTGTATAAACACTCACAAAAGTTATCATACCAAACGTCCATATGAACTTGGTCATTTGTGTTTAACTTCAGCTGATCAGTAAGCCCCAATACATTAATATTACAAGCATTAGTAGACAAAAACAGTTTAGGGAATCTTCTTATTTGGGATCTTAAAGTTGTTGTCTGACTCTCGGGTACTTGCACGTCTTTATTAAAATTAAATCTCATCTGAAATGATAACATCACTATAGAGTGATCAGGCATTTTACATCTGTCTCCCAATAAAGAAATAGCCTCTAATCCTAAACTCTCCAATAACTCATTTGGGGTCCAAACAATAAACATAGTACAATTATGTAATCCTTCATGGGGGACAATAATGTAATCTACCACAGCTCTCCCTCTGGTGGAGACTGAGGTGAAATTATCAGTACCTGGCATTCTCCCATTCAACACACAGCATTTTGCATCTCTCAAAAATTCAATTAAAACATCTCCATATTTATTTACTGAAGTATCTAAATTATTTCTGGGAGGTACATTATCAACCTCTGGTATGTAATCATTAAGATTACCAATACGTCCATTATAGTCCCCACGTAAATACATTTCATCCACATCAGACAGACTATATATCTGAGCCAATAAATGATTGAAAAATAAATGAGAGGCAATTGTTCTTGAAGATCCCTCAGGTGGCAAACAACAAGTAAAAAATATAGCTGCAAGCAGCGATAATACGGGGCCAGTGAATAGAGAGAGAGAGACATGGAAATGGAATAGATTGAAGAGAGAGAGAGTGACATGGAAACAATAGATTGATGAGAGAGAGAGATGGAAACATAATGGTTTGATTGGACATCTCAACCTATTGCCATTAACAGGATTCGAACTCTCAACCTTCAGACTAATAGGCTGCAACACTACCTATAGTGCTATAGCTTTGTCCAGGCTGATATTGTCTGTTGAAGATCATAAACTCTTGCCTTATTTCATGAACCAAGCCCCTGTTTCACTAACACTAAGATCACTCGTTCACAAACCATTTACCAATGAAGAAATTGTACCAAACCATGAAAAGTTGTGAGATTGTATCAGCTATTTTCAGAATGAAGTATGTCATACGTTGAAAAAACGTACTCTCAAATAAGCATTTCAGGTTATCTTTACCATTTGCAGATGTATTCATTGATACAGTCATGTTGTTTGCAATTCAACTTAAATGAAGTCTGCATCAAGTGAGGCTTGAACTGGCAACCTTGAGATTGTGAGGCATTCATTTAAGGGAGACGCCATTGGCCCAACAGACAAGTAACTGTGAAAAAGGAGATCACACAGATGATACAGTTCCACGCAAATAGCTGAGAAATCCTGGGTTTAAGTGTTTTTCAAACTGCTCAAAATTGCGGACAATCTAAGGGCGGAGCTTACTGGTCAAAGCGATACGTGTGTTCCTCATGAGTCAAGGCACATGTGTAAGCAAGTTTCACGACTTTCGGCCAAATGAGGCATGACTTATGCCTGTTTAAAGTCTGCCTTTTCAAAAAATTGCTATAGCGCCCCCTTTTGGCCAATTGGAGTGAGATTGGTTTCAGTGATATTTGGAATGACCCTGTACATTTCTGCCAAGTTTCAAAGAAATGTGAGTCTGCATGTATGTTTTAGGCACAGATGAATAATTTTCATAAAACTGTAATAGTTAAAATCTATCTCCTCCTGGGATTTTTGAGCAATCTGCACGAAACATTTTACACATGAACTTTGGACCACTGCCTACAAAAATTTCCAACGGATTTTCCATAAGTGAAAAAATGCAGAAGTTAGGAGCCAATGACTGTTTTTCATATAATTCAAAATGGTGGGCGATCTAAAGGTCAGAGGTCAAAAGTCAGACCACGAAAGTTGTCGGGCATGAAGAGACGCATGTGTGTATCGAAGTTTCATGGTTGTAGGTCAAACAGGGCATGAGTTGTACCTGTTCAAAGTTGGCACTTTCAATTGAGTGCTATAGCGCCACCCTTTGACGAATGAGTGTGAGAACTATTTCTTGGTAGTTTTTCATGAGCATCTACCATATGGCCGAGTTTCGTAAAAAGCGTATGCACGGTTAAGCCAGAACTGGCAAAAACAAGTATTTTTCAAACTGCTCAAAATTGCGGAAAGTCTAAGGGCGGAGCTTAATGGTCAAATCGATACGTGTGTTCCTCATGAGTCAAGGCACATGTGTAAGCAAGTTTCACGACTTTCGGCCAAACGAGGCATGACTTATGCCTGTTTAAAGTCTGCCTTTTCAAAAAATTGCTATAGCGCCCCCTTTTGGCCAATTGGAGTAAGATTGGTTTCAGTGATATTTGGAATGACCCTCTACATTTCTGCAAAGTTTCAAAGAAATGTGAGTCTGCATGTATGTTTTAGGCACAGATGAATAATTTTCATAAAACTGTAATAGTTAAAATCTATCTCCTCCTGGGATTTTTGAGCAATCTGCACGAAACGTTTCACACTTGAACTTTGGACCACTTTCTACAAAAATTTCCAACGGATTTTCCATAAGTGAAAAAATGCAGAAGTTAGGAGCCAATGACTGTTTTTCATATAATTCAAAATGGTGGGAGATCTAAAGGTCAGAGGTCAAAAGTCAGAGTGTGAAAGTTGTTCAGCGTGAGGAGACGCATATGTGTATCCAAGTTTCATGGCTGTAGGTCAAACAGGGCATGAGTTGTACCTGTTCAAAGTTGGCATTTTTCAATTGAGTGCTATAGCGCCACCTTTTGACGAATGAGTGTGAGAATTATTTCTTGATCGTTTTTCATGACCATCTACCATATGGCCGAGTTTCGTAAAAAGCGACTGCACGGTTCAGCCAGAACTGCGAAAAGTGGCAGAAGAAGAAGTGACAGAATAATGCGAATAACAATACGTGTCCAGAGCAGAGCTCTGGCCCCGTAATAACAAAACAATTCATTGAAGACCTATTCTTAAAACGTATTCCCAATATTCCCTCCACTGTATTATCAATTACTCTAACTTCATAACCTTCAAATAATGTGTTCTTTATAAAAATACCAACTCCCCCTGAACCTTTTACAGCTCTCATATGTATTTTTCGATTTTGCCCAAACCAAGTGTACCCTTTAAGTTCTATTACCTGCCAACCTGTCAAATTAGTCTCATTTAGAGAGATAATGTCAGGGTTAATATTTAGTAGTATTACTTTTCTAAGCTCACAATTCCAAGTTGTCCAACCATTTACATTCCAATGCACTAATGTGCAATTTTCAAGTTGTGCGGGGTGGGCATTTACCGATCATGACGCCGGATTGTTTCTTCTCTGCCAGGGCCCCCCTCGTCCCCAGGGGCTCCAGGGCCCCCCTCGTCCCTGGGGGCTCCAGGGCCCCCCTCGTCCCTGGGGGCTCCGTGCATCCCGTGCGTCATGATTCCCCCGTCCCCTGGGGCTTGGTGCGTCACGAGGATGTGTAGATCTATCACTGTTCTCCTCCTCCTGATAGTCTCTCCACTGCCAATGCCCCCGTCCCCGGGGGCTTCGGGCTTCACGGGGATATGTGCGTCTGTCAGTCCCACTGCCCTCAGCCTCCGTCTGGGCACGTCTTGACAGTCGCCCACTACCTGTGAAAAAGTAGTCTTGTCCACAAGGAAGCTCTTTGAGGAGAGTTCTGAAGTGTATCTCAATAAGCCTCTCTGCATGTGACTTGGCATTATGAATGTAGACACGTTGAAAGTCTTCATTTTCCCGCAGGCTTCGCTTGCGACGGAGCACAGCCACTTTCTCCTCTACTGAGCGGAACTCTGCTTTGATGATTCCTGACCCTTGTCCTCTCGGTATCAGGCGCTCCACATTCACCAGCTCTGGTACTGGGTCACACCGCAGACCATCGGCCAGGAGCGTTGCCACCCGTTGCGCCACATCTTCACCTTCAGCAAAAGGCAGACCCACAATAATAATGGATACATCTGGGTTGAATTTGGAGATTGGCCGCTTTACTTCCTCCATTTTCTCTTCAACTCGATCAATTCTAGCAGAGAGCCGCCCAATATCCAAATCATGATTGTCTTGCACTTGTTTAATTTCAGTTTTCAGCTCTGCTTATAACTCATCTCGGTTTTCATTAATGAGTCTCTCCAATCGCTTTACATTACTGTCCAGCTGCTTCTCAATGTTTCAAGAGAAGTATTGGTTTTATCAAGAGAAGTATTCACCTCTCCAATCTGTGATTTGATCAGTGCTTTGAACTCCTCTCTATGCGAGCCGAGTTCCACCATGATAGAGTTATAATCACACATTTCAGCATCCATCTTTTCCCTTTGTCTCGTGCTATGGCCTCCTTTTTCCATATTAATCACTTAAAACTCCCTGTATTTGTAAGTAAACAATACAATAAATAAAAGTAAAGTAAAGTAAGTAAACCTTATCTTGGAGTGGGTGCAGATAAGCAGGTTAGCTGGGCTGCTCCTGAGGCCTGGATGGTAGCTGGGGTTGGCTGGATAGCTAGGCTGCTCCAGAGGCCTCAGTCTGAACTGAATGGTGGCTGGAGTTGGCTGGTTAGCTGGGCCTGGCCTGGATGGTGGCTGTAGTTATAGTTGAGCTGCTCCTAAGGCCTATGTCTGGCCTGGATGGTGACTGAAGCCTTCACTTGACTAGTCAGCCAAGCTACTCCCTCAGTCCTGGTCCTTGCCTTGCTGCCTGGTTAGCTGTAGTTATAGTTGAGCTGCTCCTAAGGCCTGTGCCTGGCCTGGATGGTGACTGAAGTCTTCACTTGACTGGTTAGCCAAGCTACTCCCTCAGTCCTGGTCCTTGCCTTGCTGCCTATGTAGCTGTAGTTATAGTTGAGCCGCTCCTGAGGCCTGTGTCTGGCCTGGATGGTGGCTGAAGTCTTCACTTGACTGGGTAGCCAAGCTACTCCCTCAGTCCTGGTCCTTGCCCTGCTGCCTGGTTAGTTGGGCATCCACCTAAAACCAAGGCCTGACTTGTGGTGTTTGGCCTGGTGTTAGCTGACCTGCAGCACACTCTCCATTCAGTTGTCAAATTTCATTTTTGGTTGCAAATTTAGAGAATAATAACTAAATAAAGTACCTAAAAATACACTGGTAACCTTTAGGTTGCAGATTAAGTAAGGATGTATTTATTTCTTTGACAGGTAGAGACACAGCTCTCACAGCAAACCAGCACTGTCGGCCATCTTGGATCTCTCTCTATCCATACAGTGCTGCCATCTACAGGTTACATTGAAAGTTCACTTGTTAAATAAAGACTGTCACTAATATTGACACAAACATATTTCAATTGTTGAGGTCTAGGAGTCATGCTTTTTCAAATAGTTTGTTAAAGTGTGCTGTAGTGAGTCAATAATTGAGCCCATATTTGATATTTTCCATTTCAAAATTGTCAACTCTTTAATAGTACTTGGCATAATTGTTGCAGTGATATTTAGATGGTGTCATGAAGCCCAAAAGAGTGAATGGATTTGTTTTAATCTTTGAAACCAGATTGAGGATGAGATCAAAGGCTGCCTGGACTTCCTGCGTGTGCATACTTTATTTTCCTTTGTTGAGAACTGCAACCTGGGCACTGAAGTGGATGTGTGTGGACTAGCTTTATATTAAACAGAGGAAACACTGAAAAATGAAAAATGACCTTTACCGGTCTCCCATTGTATGTCTTTCCTAGATGTCCTGCACCTCCCTGTGTGTAAAAAGGAGGTTTCCCCTGAAGAGGAGAGGAGCCCCAGTCTGGTCCAGGAAGAACCAGAGCCTCCACACTTCAAAGAGGAGCAGGAGGGGCTATTTCAGAGACGAGAAGAGGTTGATAGGCAAATGCTAACATTACAAGCAGTGAAAAGTGAAGATGAGACATGTAGCCAGCACCTCAACTGAACACTTGAAAGCACAAGTTGATGTAGAGGATTGTGGAACATCACATCCAACTAGTGATGACCAGAACCTCCCTTCACACTGTTCTGAATCTGACATTACTGAAGACAGTGAAGCATGGGATACCAGTGTAGATCAGTCACACTGAAGTCACACAAGGTACAAGCTGTCCCAGGACCTGAGATCATCGAAAGAAACTCACTCCATGCGGACTCACACAGGGAAGAAAGGTTTTAGTTTAGGTTTTAGTCCAGTCTGTTGCAAAATGTTTAATGGCAAGGGAAATCTGAAGGCGCACATGATGACTCATACAGGAGTAAAGTCATTTACTTGTAAAGTTTGTAGCAAAGGCTTTAGTCGGATGGGTCATGTAAAACAACACATGAGGTTTCATACAGGAGAAAAGCCAGACACTTGTACAGTTTGTAGCAAAGACTTTAGTGATTTGAGTAATCTAAGAAAACACACAAAGACCCATACAGGGGAAAAGTCCTTTACTTGTTCAGTTTGTAGCAAAGGCTTTGGTGACAAAAGTCATTTAAAAATACACATGAGGACTCATACAGGGGAAAAGCCATTTACTTGTAAAGTTTGTAGCAAGGGCTTCAGTCAGATGTGTCATGTAAAACTACACATGAGGTCTCATACAGGAGAAAAGCCATACACGTGTACAGTTTGTAGCAAAGACTTTAGTGATTTGAGTAATCTAAGAAAACACACAAAGACCCGTACAGGGGTAAAGTCCTTTTCTTTGAGCAAAGGCTTTGGTCGGATGGGTCATGTTAAAAAACACATGAGGACTCATACAGGGGGGGAAACCCTTTAGTTGCAGTTTATGGTACATACAGGGGGAAAAAAAAACTTTAGTTGCAGTTTATGGTACATACAGGGGGAAAAAAACCTTTAGTTGCAGTTTATGGTGCATACAGGGGGAATGAAACCTTTAGTTGCAGTGTATGGTACATACAGGGGGGGAAACCTTTAGTTGAAGTTTATGGTACATACAGGGGGAAAACAACTTTTAGTTGCAGTTTATGGTAAACACTTTGATCCAAATGCACATCTGAAGATATCTCACTGCGGGGTGAAAATCTTGTTTGTCCAACTCTGTTTCTTTTTTATGATTATTTTAAAAACATCTTAAACAATGAAAATATCAGATATACAAGCTCACGTGTTGCGCAATGCATTGTGAGCTTGTAGATCTGCTATTTTCACTACATTTGTGCAACACTATTGTATGATGAAGTAGAGCATAAATGTACGTAAAAAAACATTAAAAAGTTCAAATATGGAGATACAAGGTTTCTGCCGGACAGTGACAATATGAGGATTCATGTGCAGAGAAGATGTTAGTTGATCAGAAACATGTTTTTTTTTTTTCCCCCCAAGAAGCATGGGAGTTGAAATGACACGACACATGTATGATCTAGGGGTGGGCCATATGACTTCATATCAATATCACCATTATTTATGACTTTATGACTTCGATTATGATTAATAATCATGCAATGCATTTGTGTACGCCACCATTGTAGGGGTTAACGGTGCACTTCACTCATGTTTAACCTTTCTTCATATCCTCACTAATGCTCATTTTGAGATGGTACCATTTTTTTGTCTAATCACTGTGTCTCAGAGGAGGGCTGTGGACCTAATGGTGCATGGTTGGTCATTTCAAACAATACTTAAAAGTTTCCGGGAAGAGAACGGCTGTATTTTTTTTTCTCGCTTGGATTCCCCATCGAGGATGTCACTGGAAGGCAGGTTTCTGAACTGTCCATAGCCCACCCATGAATGAGACGGAATTGAGTGAGTAGACGGACTTTGTGTCATGTTGATGTTAAAATGAGCATTAGTATGAAGATGAGGTTGAAAATGGGTAAAGTGTTAAACTATCTGGGGGGCTGACAAAAGCCTGAGTAGACGATAAAATGACCAAACCTATTTTTGAAAGTGAAATATCCCTTTAATACGTTAATCTATCATGCAAATGGTAACTGGTAAAAGGTCATTATGGAATCACATCTTGAATCTACAGGTATGGTACTTGAGGTGTGCACTTTGAATAAAGTCTCTGCCACAGAATATATACTATTCATACAGTTCGGTTCTTTGCTAGTTCGTAGTTTAATATTTGTGACGTGAGCCTGAGTTTAGCATCATGCCCTCTATGCAGCCTGTTACCCCGTCTGTTTGCCATGATGTTTTTGTTGTTTGGCCTCTAAAGCCTTTGGAAACCTGTTTTTTGGGAACCTGCCTACTGTATGTTTTGCCAGTTTTTGGAAAAACCTTTGTTGTTGAATAAATATTTTAAGTTGAACCATGGCTGCCTTTAGTCATCCTGCGTGTGGTTCCATTTCCTCACTCACCTTAACATGGACACAAGCCTCTGGCTTTTTGTGTCTCATCCATTTGGCGTGCTTTTAACTCAAGTTGCACTGCCTGTACCTTTAAAGATATTCAGTCAATCATTCTGTGTAAACATGCCGGATTAACTAGAAGCTCATTTCCATCCGTAATCCCCCACACTATTTGGCTTATGTGGACTCTGAACTGTCCAGGTTTTAAATGTGCTGTACAAATAGTGTTGTGCGTATATTCATTATTAGCGAATGTGTGATTGTTATGTGGAGCTTAAGCAGACACAGGATCAGACAGTAGCTGAAGGTATCTGTAGAGCTTCAGACACAGGAGCAGACAGTGGCTGAAGGTATCTGTAAAGCTTCAGACAGAGCAGACAGCAGGATGAAGATGGTACTGTGGCTGAGTGTGACCTCTCTGCTCACTGGTAAAGGCTAATTTATTCATCATTTATCCACTTGCCAACTAGAACATTATCTGCAGTATAGCATCACAACCATTTAAACGACTTTAACCTTTTATACTTTGGCTATTCAAAAATAGCAGATCTACAAGCTCATAGCACGGCACAATTCGTACACAATTGTGTACGATGCAACGCATTATTACAACAATGTGTTATCTTAACTTTACACGCGAGTACAAACAACAATAGTTTGTTTGTTGTTGTTGTCGTCTTCTTCGTCGGGCTCATTTCCATCCGTAATCCCCCACACTATTTGGCTTATGTGGACTCTGAACTGTCCAGGTTTTAAATGTGCTGTACAAATAGTGTTGTGCGTATATTCATTATTAGCGAATGTGTGATTGTTATGTGGAGCTTAAGCAGACACAGGATCAGACAGTAGCTGAAGGTATCTGTAGAGCTTCAGACACAGGAGCAGACAGTGGCTGAAGGTATCTGTAAAGCTTCAGACAGAGCAGACAGCAGGATGAAGATGGTACTGTGGCTGAGTGTGACCTCTCTGCTCACTGGTAAAGGCTAATTTATTCATCATTTATCCACTTGCCAACTAGAACATTATCTGCAGTATAGCATCACAACCATTTAAACGACTTTAACCTTTTATACTTTGGCTATTCAAAAATAGCAGATCTACAAGCTCATAGCACGGCACAATTCGTACACAATTGTGTACGATGCAACGCATTATTACAACAATGTGTTATCTTAACTTTACACGCGAGTACAAACAACAATAGTTTGTTTGTTGTTGTTGTCGTCTTCTTCGTCGGTCTCAACGCAGAGCGGCCGTGTGCTGGCTCCGGAAACAGGAAACCACACTACTACTTCTAGTTGCGCTACAGAAAAATAGTCCTTTGATTGTAACGTCAGAAATCTAACATGAAATAAGTTCTCGAAAAATGACGGCCCCCTCACGCATTAGAAGGATTATATCTGACTAGAGTTTCATGGACGTGTTTTAAAAATAAGTCTAAGGTGGAGTTTGAAGATGAATGGGCTTAAATGAGCCTAAATCATTTTCACCGAACCAACATGGCAACCCTGTTTGCCATGTTGACATGGAGACCTATGGAGCTTTATGATTGGGTAGTGGGAAAGGCCTCACGTGATTGGCTCTCAGACCCCGGAAGTGCAGAATGCCAAAAATAAAGTTTGAGCATCTGAACAACCGATCTGCACGCGAGCAAATTGTTATTTTTTCTGGTCACAATGTTCATTGAGAATGTAATTCAACAATTACAACATGTTTAACACAATGTTATAAACACCCCCAAAAAATATACAGCAAATCTTTTTTTTTTTTTCAAAGACAAATCTTTTATTTATGAATACAAATCTTGTATTTACGAATACAAATCTTTTTTTTTACAAATGTAAAATTTGTTCACAAATACAAGTTATTTTTACAAGTACAAAATAATATTGGCATTAATTTGAGCCCATAAAACAAGCACAGAAAAAGAAGGCAGTCGCTCGCTTTGACTCTAATCCTGATTCTTAGCACTGCAGGCTCTCTAATTCTATGGTTACACATGTCTGCATTTTTTGGGGTTGAAACCATGGGTGACGTCTTATCTGTGTTTCCAACACTACAGGTCCTTCCTTCAGTGTAGAGCTTAACACAAATAATAAACAAATAAACATAGAAAATACTGGAGCTGCAGAACACACTGAAGACAAAGCAATGGCAGAAAGCACTCACTCGTCCGAGTCTTTTTTGCTGCTCTCCTCAATGTTGGCAATGGATTCAGAACGCAGTCGGTTGGTGACCTCATTTGTGCGCAGCGTGACACCGAATATGTCCTCATGGTAGCGTCCATCATCCTGGTGGTGGGAGGTGGAGGTGCAGAGAGGGAGGAAAGGTGAATGACATGGTTGCTTTGAACTAGGTAAAACTAGGTAAGAACTAGGTAAAAAAAACACATTCGTTTTCAAATTACAATTCAATTGTTTCAGACTACCATTGTATATTATGATTCTGACTTGCTTTGACTGTAAAAAATACAAATAAATGTTCATAACCTCAGATGTTTGTATTTATTCTTCTTATTTATTCTTCCTTTCACCTTAAAATATCCGCACTGATACAGACATATGATGTCATGCACTATAATAATGTCAGCAGTGCACAAATACCTTACAATCACATTTGTGTGTTCAGTGTGAAGATAGAACTTCTGCCCTTTCCTCTAACTCTTTCCTTCCACAAAAACAAAAAAAAGTACCAATGTACCAAATTGACAAGCCGGTAGTGTATTGAAGTGCTTGGCTAAGTGCTTGGTTAAGTGTGGACCCCCCATTCTCTTCCCTCATTGACGTAGAGAAGCCAGTGGGTGATAATGTGTTGACAGTGTCGGCAGCCAGCATACGGTGGACATCTTTCATGCCTACATGATACATCATTGTGCAATAGAGTAATTCAAGCCTTACTCTGAGTTTGCTCATGAAGAAGCTGGCGTCCTCCAGGCTTATGTTACCCTGCACCTTGATGATCTGCTGGATCGTCTTCAGGACGTCATCCGCCATGGTCACGTCCCCGCACACGTAGATGTGTCCCCCCTCGTCCCTCAGGCAGTGGTACATCCTCTCTGACAGCTGCTCGCGCAGCACGTCCTGGACATATTTCTGACGGAGGTAACAGTGAGCGAGACAGAGTGCATGGGCATTAAGCGTGAGCAAAGAGAAAGGAGAGGAGATGACAGACAAGGCAAGAAAGATGAGGGGGAGTGGGGGACAAAGAGTGAGAATCAAACACAGTGAAGTGAAATTGCGCCTTGCGTGGAGCTGTTCACTTTTGAGCTGAACATCTGCATTTTGTCTTTGGCACCTGGCACCACACAGTTAAAAAGAGATGAGGCCATTAAATGGAAAAAGATAAGGAATATCAACACTTGACTAACTCATATCTACTGTATGTGGGGATGCTGTGTCCTGTTCATACGAGTATGTTCTGTAGCATTTAGAGTATTCTAAAGATCTGTGACAAACGCAATCATCCGTTGAATTTGTTGTGGTACCTTTGGCATGCTGGGCTCTCTTGAGTAGGCTGTATAGAGTCCCTTGAACACCTTCTTGTTCAAGGCATCAACGGTCTCGTCCTTGTAGATGTGGTCCGTCTCAGACTGGCGGCAGCCAAACACCAGATACAGGGGACTCGTCTCAATCCCTGGGGAGGGGACATACCTTGACTTTACTTTGCTGAATGGTACAGCAACAATGAGTTAACTTACAGTGTCTTGTTTAACTATGGCCTGAGATTGTGCCTCAGATTTAATCAGAATACTATTGTTACACAATTATGCACACTGTAGCAGCACTTTGCACTTCATCTCGGGTATGATTTTAATCAACCACATCATGCATAGTGTTAAAATCATTTTACGATGTGGATTTCACATGAACCTCTCTGTGAGGTGACAATAGGTAGGACTAGTCTCTGAAAGTGCATCAGACCAACCCATTTCGCGCTCAAAGAGTTTCTGTTGCCAGAAGCTTCTGAAGGGAGCGATGCCTGTTCCTGGCCCAATCAGGAAGCAGGGGGACTTGTTCTCCTTGGGAAGATGGAACGACGTCGCCCTAGAAGAATCAACATAACTGACTTTAACCAAATAAACCTTCAATTATTGATGATGCTAATGAATAAAATTAATCGGTTTAATTAACAGAACTGACTGAAATAGGAAATTAATTAATCACATAATGACAAACCACACAATACAGCACAAAATATATTGTTGGATATATTCTTAAGAGAAACAAGTTTACCCTCTGACGAAACACGGCACCATCTCGTCCTTCTTTATTCTGTTGAGCCAGGATGAACACACTCCATGGTGTTCGGGACCCTCTCCATCTGAATGACAGTTATCAAACGGGATATTTAGACTTCCTGACTCCTCCCATTTGCACCCTTTAAATGAGTGGTTCTCAAACTTTTTGACATGCTTACGAAATGATATATTTGGTCATGGACCAGAAATATAGGTACATGTCCACATTTTCTCAAGATTGTTTTGAAAATAGCAGATCTACAAGTTCACAACGCGTCACACACGTTGTGAGCTTGTAGATGGGCTATTTTCAAATAGCCGATGCGGGTTAAACTGGTTAAACCAATTTTGCTGGGGACACCCTGGAACACAGGTAGACTACCCACAATGCAATGTTCAATGTATCTGCGCTATAGAGGAAATAACTGTAAATCAACTACTTATAGTCATCAGTGCACACTCATGGGCATGCACGCATATCTAATAAGAGGAAAGAGGGGGAAATGAAGACAAATTTTAGTTGCAGTGAGTTGCAGCTGGTGATGTTTGCTCACTGCTTGGTAGTCTAAGGGCTTGGAAGCTTTTAAGTACAATCTATTAGATGTATGCTGTAGATGTGAAAGCCTTGTCAAACCGTACTGTATGTGCTAACGTAAACATTTGAGAGAGAGCCAGCATAGAAAACACCATTTAGAACAAAGTGGTATGTACATACAGCACAGTGTTTTGGAGATAAAAACAAATATATATATATAATATATATTGGACCAAATCCTGCTGGCAAAACACAGTCAATAGATATTCCCCAGATACTGTAGTTCCAATTTCAGGTCTCATGTTGGCCCTATGGATTAGACTGGTGTTGCCAAAATAACTTTCAAGCCTATAAGTCCTCTGAACCACCAGAATATTTCCTCAGACAGGCTGACTCAATTGACTTTTTCAGTCATCAGTGGCGACTTTCAAGCAGTGACATCAAAAGAACCACTGTGCGGGTACGAGGTACCCTGTCTGCCAGCAAAAAAATCATAATAATCAATCACTCATGATTTAAATTTAAATTATATTTTAAAAACTCTGCTCTATGCCATCGGCCGTGCTCGAGCTTAATTGTCTTGCTAATGGAATGTCAAGAATACAGCCATTTGAGGCCTCCCTGTAGGAACCTGACAGGGAGGCCAGACAAACAGAATTAATTGCTCCTCAAGGCCTTGAAAAAGAGCAAGAGAGCAAGCAAACTTCTTTAATGGGAACACCTAGCATCCCCTGTCAATCAGTCACAGTAAAAGGAATTTTACCTAAGTAGCACTTTAAATCAGAAGGAGGAGAGTGCTTGTATTCGAGTGACTCTTGAATGGATCACGGAGCCCCAGGTAAGCCTGTCATAATTATTACATAATCGCCTAATCGCTATTTTTTGCAAAATCGTCATAATCGTTTCAAGTTGAAAAAGTTCATACTCTTTCCAATATTTTCAAAAATAGTGGAAATAGCAGATCTACAAGCTCACTACAGCTTGTAGATCGGCTATTTTGCATAGTAGGCCTACATTATTTATTTTGATTATTAGTATCGATCATTGTCAGTCATTTCTTTGAATATTGAAGTTATTTGTCATATCTGGCCTGTGCAATTTTTGTTTACAAAGCCAAACAGAAATCGAGCGTTCCTGCAGCTGTCAGCTGTTATAAAACTCCCTCCACCTCCCCAGCCTCCTCCAGTGGTGTGCCATCTAAGTTAAATGTATGATTCTGTGGGTTGCATGATGTTACATCTGTGTATTTGTATGACAATTCATCGTCCAGTAAAACGTCACGATCGTCGACAGCCCTATAGCTCCAGCATTGAGGCAGTGCGTACGGTATAGTACCTCGGGTTCGGTAGGAGACCACGGCCACGGTGAGGTGGACCTCATTGGGATGCGCGTCCAGTGAGGAGCTGATGGAGTAGTAGCGAGGCTGCAGCAGAGGCAGCTGAGTGAGCAGCAGGGTGGTTGGCATCTGAATGGACGGGAACTCCTCCAGCACCTCCACCAACGTGGAGTTGTTGTACCACTTCCACTGCTCATACTCCTGCAGGCCCTGGGGGGGTCAAGGAGGAAGGGGGATTGCAGAGGTGTCACTTGGTCTCACAGGTAGTGGTGGAAAAAGTACTCAACTTCTTTACTTAAGTAAAAGTACCAATACTGCAATATAGAAAATACTTTGTTACGTGTTAAGTAAAAGTCCAGAATTCTAAATTTACTTGAGTAAAAGTACAAAAGTATTGGCATCAAAATGTACTTAAAGTACCAAAAGTAAAAGTACTAAAATATTTGAAAATACAAGCTCACAACGTGTCGCGATGCGACGCGTTGTGTGCTTGTATATCGGCTATTTTCAAATAGCCCAGGTATAAAATAGGGCTAAAGTGGTTAATGTATGTTTTATCAAAATCTTAAAAGCAACTAGTAACTGAAGTTTTCAAATAATTGTAGTGTAGTAATGTTGAACAAATTGTTGAACAAATTGCCAGCAGAATACAACAGAATAAACAACTTTTTCCTCACAAAAAAAGCTAAACCAAACAATTTGCCTATTTTCAAAACTTGCAGCAAGTTCAACACAAGAGCATGGCCCACGAGAGAGCACGGAGAAGGAGCGCTAATGATTGAGCTGAATGCTAAATGAATTACCTTACTGAGGAGCTCTAGTTTCTCCTTTTGTTTCTCATCGGTTGCCAGGTTAGCAAACTGCTGCAGCAGCACAGGGCTGGGCGGGGAGGTGATGTCCAGGAAGTCCTTGAAGGCTTGGAATATGGTGCAGGCAGGGATACGACTTTCCGGTGACCAGTTACTGATCGTACCTGTAGTGACAGAAGAACATGAAGGTAGTTTATTACACCAGTGGTTCTCAAAGTGGATTCCAGGGACTCTCTGGGTTCCTTTAGGGGTTCTAAATTGACCGTTACAAGTCTGTGACTCTGACAATGGAACTGAAAAAGAAAATCTGTACTTAAGTAGCACATGTAGCCTACTTAGTTACTTTACACCACTGCCAAACAGACACATTACCCACCCGAGGCAGTGTTCCTCTCCTCCACGAACTCCAATTGGAAGATTTGATCAGCGGGTGGACCATCCTCCAGCTTCTTTATGAGAGCTGTCACCAGGTCCACTTGGTTGCTAGCGAAGACGCCCACATGGTCACCGGGCAGGTATTTCAGGCCCTCGTGGTTATTTGTGTTGAGCCGAATAAACGCAGTGGTACGACTGTGAAAGAGTAGAGGGGTGAATAGTGACACACCATTTTCAGTCCCTTCCAGATTGCTATAATGCGCTATTTGATAAATAATGTTTCACAATTTGCTGTTTAGCGTAACCAACTCAATTTCTTCTTTTGTTTTCACATCATGAAAATGTTTAAATCCCAGTCCCATGAAACCATAAACTTACTCAGATTTAGGACTTTGCAAATTTAGAGATTCCACCATCTTGGCGCCGTACACCTTCTTCTTGTGAATTGCGTACAATGCTGTTGGCAGTCACATTCACAGTTATCACATTAAGCCTTGTATTCTAACCTCAAGATTTCTTTGCCTGAAAATCGAGTAATCAATGGTGTATAGTGGTTTTGTCATCACTGGGCCAGTGAGTACCTTCCGTGAGGACCGGGGCCTCTTTGACGTAGGTCAGGCGGTACTTGCTCTTCTTCCAGCTGCGGTCATTGACGATCAAGGAGTTGTTTGCTTGGTCCATGTTCACGTCTCCGACACAGAACACCTCACAGGCCGCCTTTGACATGCAACAAAAGTAAGCCATGGAAAAGATGAGTGCACTGTAAAAAAATATGTGTAAAAACACAGAACTTCCCCACGACCGTAATCAGCATAAAGACCTGAAGCCCAAAGGGCGACTGTGTGTAAGGCACCGACCTTAAAAACGTTCTTGGCCCAGGTTCTGAAGGACTCCTCCTGGCCAGACAGCTCGTCCCCCTCTCCCATTTTTAGGATGCGCTCGCCCCCCAGTTCTTCAAACAGAGTGTCAACAGTGTGGGCAAAGGCACAGAAGTGTGGATAGGCCCTAGAGCCAAGGCCAAACACTGAGTACCTACAAAGAGGAAGAAAGAGTGAAGATCAGTGGTGACTGGGGCTAGAGAAATGGCCCTCAAGTCGGCCCTTTTTAAACAGTGCAATCTTTTATTTTTTTTGTGATTTTCGTTTTTTTTCCATATTTACACAGTTTGAATGTTGAAGAAGGTTTTAATTCCAACAGAACTGTTTTAGGGTCATTAAATGGTTAAAATTGGGATTGTGGGTTAGAGGTGTGTTTTTTTCTGAGATAATTCCATGTCCTAGAGAAATCTAGGACATGGACTCACACTCTGAGAGTGGTGCGATGCGGTGCGCACTACAAATATACCAAACCTATGAGTCAACCTATGACCTATTGAGGTCCATGCATGATTTCTGTTTTGATTACCTGACATTGGCGAAGGGTCCGGTACTTCCGAACATACCTGCCTCGTCACTGGAGGACTTTCGAGGGTCCGAGTGGGAGGAGACACTGTTGAAACGCACCTTGTAGGACCTAGAAGACAGGTGGAAACACAGAAACAAGAGGTTGGAAACTGAACTGAAAGCTTGAAACTCCACATACCAACTACTGCCCACACAGTTCAACTCACTTCACTTCTTCTGTGTCAAGTGTTGGGCAGCTCAGCTCCATCAAGCCAGCTCCAAATTTCTACAAAGATGCAAACGACAGGTTGTTTTTGATACATATGCATAATCAATGTGTTGTATGAATCCTGAGGTATGTTGGTGTGGTTTGTTAAACATGCATGCAAATATTCAGTGGTGGACAAAGCTTTATTAACATGCTTGTTAACAGTGCAGGTCGTACAGTCAAATGTTATGCTAGATGTTATCCTTCCTAGAATTAGAATTGAGTCAAAAGTACAATATTTGTCTTTGAAATAGGCTACAGTGATGTATCCAAAATACAAATACTCATGTAAAAAATAAAAAAAACTTACTGTAAGTAGGCCTACAGTACTCAAGTAAATATACGTTGCTATTGTCCACCACTGCAAATTTACGCACGCACGCACGCAGGCACACACACACACACACACACACACACACACACACACACACACACACACACACACCTCTCCATTTTCTGGTGGATCTCCGTTGCCAAAGGTACTGGTCACCACTAACACCAATGTCTCATGCTCCAGGTGCACCATGTCATATTCTTCCATGGACATTACCTGCAGACAACAGAAGAAGAAAAAAGCTCTTTACATATTTGAAAAAATGTAATTGCAGAAAAAAGGGTTGTAGGGTCCCTCAAAGATAACACATGAATATAATATGATAATCAACAAAACGGCTATTTTCTGCAAAGGCTAGGTTTGGTGTAGGGGGGAAAAGCTGACAAAGTACAAGTTTTCTAAGTATTGAGGGTTTAAATGGTTGACTGTCTGAAAATACACATTAACATGAATCAAACACAACGCTACACATTGACAGTGCTGTCAAACAAGTCTATGAAGCTATCTATGAAATCTATGAAAAAGTTGAATCTGCAACACTTTGTTGCAGAGCGTCTTCGTTGAAGACCACCGCACAATGCTGTAATGAACACTCTGCCCAGGCAACAAGTTGATAATGTACTCGCTGCTTCCATATAATTAATTAGCACTCAGCACTATAATGTCAGTGTGCCACACAATCAGTGTGAAGAGACAACTATCCTCATCTACATGACAAGCAGGAATGGCCCCAGGCATTCTCATCTGTCCCTGAACCAGAACCACACACACGCGTACACACTCATGCATGCAACACAATCGCTTGTTGCATGATTGATCACATTGGGAACAAGGAAAATGAAGCAAAATGTCCTGGAGCCAAAACACTACATGATTGAGAGAGCTACTCATGTTATTATTCTTCGTCCAAAGTCATTTACACCGCCAGGGGTGCTTTCAGATCTCATCTTAAACTACAGCTCAATGCCTGGCTGGATGAATCTCAATTCAGACGCGCCGCACTTTCATGCATGTGAGCAGAAGAAAATGTGACAAAAGCCTTATTTGCTTCCTCTCTGCCCTTTATTCATTCTACTTGCTGGGCCATGTCGGATTCAGGACCAGGTCTGGGCCCTGGGGCTGGGCCCAGACCGAGATCCAACTGCTCCCCTTCCCATCAGACAACAGCACAAATACAGGTAGACATTACCCATCTCTCATGAGTATTCTAATGGTACCTTTGCGTCAAAAGCGTGATTGAAGATTTGACAGAGGGTTTTGGCGTAGTCTTGGGACTTGCCCGTCTCAGTGGCATACAATATGGAGGCCTTGACTCTCTTGGCCATTGCTTTACCAAATAACCTGTTTGCGAACTGCACAGCCCTGCAGAGAAGGGGAGAGAGAGACAGAGAGGAAGGGGGAGTATAGAATGATAGATGGAAAAAAGTATAGAAATAGATTAAAGTCAAGTCAATTTTATTTATATAGCACCAAATCACAACGAAAGCTCTCATGATGACGCTTTACAAAGAGCAGGCCTAAACCATACTCTTTAATTTACATGAACCCCACAATTACAGCATGAGCGAGCAAAGAAAAACTCCCCTGTAGTGAATGAATGTGAGGGGAAAAAACTGATGAGAAACTGCATCATTGAAGAACTAGAAATGTGAGAGCGAACACAACCGCCCCGGTCATGGCAAAAGCCTTGGCAAAAGTCTGGCTTCATGGCTTTAACCCATTGAGACCTGAAGCCGATTCTACAAATGTCTTCTAAATTCTAACTGTTTTTTTGAAAAAACTAATGTTACTATGTCAGTGGTTCTCAATCGTTTTAAAATATTTTGTTCAAGGGACCCCCAGAAGCAAAGATTTGAGTTACAAATGTTCGCTTTAAAAAATATATATTCAAAGATTTGCACACATTTTCACGATTTCTCAAAAATAGCAGATCTACAAGCTCATAGCGTGGCACTCGGTATTGCGCTATGAGCTTGTATATCTGCTATTTTTTAATAGCCAAAGTGTAAAATGATGCTTTTTAGGTCAAATCTAAAAATGACACAGATGCTTCTCCCGGTCATGTGATTCATTTCAGCAGACACTGCAGATCAAGTCAAATGTAGCGGATGGATGGCACAGTAGCTACAGACATACTTGGGGGGGGGGGGGCGCAATGTTAAGTCAACCTGTTTATACCCCCCAAAGATGTCCGCCGCTACCAAATGACACTTGTTGACGCCCCCTTCAGTTTTTTTGGCACGCTCTATAGGTAAGAGCAATACTAAAAAGGTGGGTCTCAAGATTTCTTTCAAAAATGTCAACTGATTCAGTGAATCAGTTGACATAAAGTTGAATTCTCCACTGAATAAATAGGTGTGAATCAGAATCAGAATCAGAACAGAATGTGTGCTCAGTGGCAAAGATTTCAGCACTTGTGCAGGTGAGCCCAAAGTTTGTTATTTCGGTCATGGTTGATGACGGAATGAAATGGCTTGGTATTCACATCATGTAAACCATGCAAGTAAATAAACACAAATCAAACTTTGCATCCGATATAAATACACTTTTATATTTTTGCCGTGGCTTATCAAAAGAGTGCATTCTTACTTGGCCAGTTTCTTAAATCCAATGGCTTTCTTTTTGGTGGGTGTTCCGTTGTTCGCTGCCTTCCACACATAGTCTTTCCAGGCATCTGTCTGTTTCAGATAAGGAGAAGGCACAGAGACACTGGTGTGAAGCTTAACTAGGTATCTAGTACTGCACACGAAAAAAACACCCTGTACATGTACTGTAGCATGACAAATCATCCATCCCTCATGACTATAATGTCTGTTTGCATTCCCTCACCTGGTACTCGAAGGAGGGAGTAAGGTGATAGTTTAGCATCTCCTGGCCGAACACTGGTGTGATGCTCCCCGACATGGGGGGCACGACCCACACCCAGTCTGCAGGACAGCCTCCCCGGAGCTTGTGCTCATTGTCCATGTGTTTCATGAAGGTCTCCGCAGCTGTGTGGTGGTCTACTATCGTCACTTTGGATATCTGGAGACAGAGGGCAGCAGGGATGTCATGTATGATTGTTGACTGTCAGAGAGCTCTCAGCTGAATGATTCATCAGAAGAGATTATTACATCTGCCAATGTTACGTATCGTTAGCCTCATAGCATTTTCCATTTTCCGTTTTCAGGGAACAAATAAAAAATCACTTTCTGCCTAAGTCATCTAGGTGACTTAGGCAATCATGAGTAAAAAACACATCTTGCCTAAGTCATGTTTACTGCCTTTATTTATATCTGCCTAACTCTACTCTCCTACCACTGCTGATTCATTCTGCCTTATTGCCAATGTTCTCAGACAGATCAGAATTCTTGTTAAACTCAAAAACTAATTTAGCCCAAGTAAAAAAGTTTACTTAAAAGCACTTTCTGCTTAAGTCATTTTGGAATGTAACAAGCGTTCTGATTGGCTTAGGACATAGGCAATAAGTCACAATGATGCAGCAGCGATAGGAGAGTAGCGCTCGGCAAAAATGTCAATTTGACCAAAAAGTGACATAGGCAATTATGCTATGAGGCTAATGTTATGTATTCTATATTCTGAGAGCATGTGTATGTGCTGCTGACACTTGTCAACTTGTGAATTTATAAATTGTTCTCCACTAGCTGGAATTCGCCTCTGAACTGTATTTGTACTGTGTTGCACCACGGGAATCAGGCAATGTTATGTTGACCAAAGACATAAATGATGTGTAGCCGGTGAGCAAAGTTCAGGCAGAGACACTGGAGTGGGTTACGTGCCTCCTCTGTGGGTTATATAACTGTAACGGGGGTGGGGGCTTTATCTCCGTGCTCTGAAATGGCTGTCTTCTAATTATGTTGAGCAGGGAGTAATATGTACAGTAGCAGAGCCTGAATGACAAGATCAAATATAATACTGACACCTGTGTTTACACTATAAATGCTACAAATACCGCATTCAAATCTCATCAGTTGAATGAAGAGGAGCCCACCTGGAAACTGTAGAGAACAGCAATGTTGATCTCCACCAGCGCTGTGTCCTTCCATAGGGAAGAGATCTTCCTGATGTCCAAGCCCATCCTCATACCTACTTCCTACATGGCAAGGAACGTAAGGACAGCATCATTTCATTGCAGACGTAATATGACAATGACACAGTATGATGTTCTGTAGTATTCTGAGGGTTGCGAGATGGCCATCATAGTTTGCATTAAGGCCTTTGTAGAATCTGTCACTACTTGAGGTGAAGGTGTTAGGTGTGATTAGAATAATAGGAAAAGCATCAAACTCCAGATAAAAGATTTCCCCCTTGCAATTATGGCTATGCAACATGCAAATGTGTTGGGTCTCCTGACTCTTGCCAGTACTGCTGTTTTCACAGCAGAACTGGCCACAGTTATGAAAATAAATTGCCTCCAACACAAAGTCATGCTGCATTGCTCTAAAATCCTTTACAGTATGTGAGCACACTGTAATGCGTGTCCTAGCTAACATGCTGTAGTCTAGTGTGCTATGACTCATGTGCCCTGACTAATATACTTTGCTATTTTGATTACTATTGTTGCTATTCTTTATTACTGTATTTCTTTAATTGTTGCTATTGCTGTAACAATGTTGAGGAACCAAAACCAAATAATTTTACTCTTCTGTACTCGTTAATAAGATGTAAAAATATTTGTATTTTTAAGATTTGAATAATAAGAATGCATATGATTTGGTCAGAATTTATTGAGAGGATAGCCCCTTGAGATGAAGCATCTCATTTTAGAGGGGGTCCTAAATTTAGATTAGTGTAAGGCATTCATGTGTGGAGTTGTTAAAATCATAAAAATACCATCCACGGCACGTCGAACACATTGGCTTTGAAAATGAAGAGTACCTTGGTCTTACATGGCTTACTGGCACTAATTGCAACTCAATCAATTAATTTCTTAGTTGTACTGTTATATTCTTCAAAAGAGGGTTATTATTAATTCATAGCATCATGTGCTACTGTAGCTGTGGTTTTCTATTGCAGTTTTGCTAAGCAAAATGTTGTAGATGGGTAAAGGGGGGCATTTGGATTTACAGTAGAAATCAGGGAAAGGAGGTGCTGAAGCCAAAACAGTTTGAGAATGATTGTTATACACAAACATTACCTCCAAAATATTATAACGTGAGCTGTCACAGAAGTCCCTCGCACCAATCTCTGATCCCATGTACCAGCCGCTGAAGGGGCAGGCAGTGAACTGAATTCCCCCAACATCCAGCATCATGTTGGACACTGCTGGTAGAACGAACCATTTCAGGGCCAGCTCCTTAAACCACTCAAACCTGGGCAAGGAAACAACGTTTATTCAACATACTGTACCTGAATAAAGGGTTTTGTGACATGCAACTCAATCCAATACAATACAGTGTTGTCTCACAAATTCCCAGGCCCAGAGATAAAAAACAGTGAAAGGCATTAAGTTCAATCTATGAGTGTTCCTTCAGTGAATATACAATATACATTTCTTACCCTGCAAACCTAGAATAGGGCATCCATGCTTTTAGCTCCTCCAGATTTTACTATTGTAATGCACTTTATTCACTTATCAGCAAGTGCAATTATACAAAGACTGCAACTGATACAAAACGCTGCTGCCAGGCCTTTTACACACACTAAGATAAATGCGTAACAACGAAAATCGCCTATTTTACTAGCTCCAAAGTTTTTGTTCCACTAATCCTCATTATGCAGTGTCCTGATGCTCATTCAGTGCATGTTTGAGTGTCAGGACACTGCATAATGAGGACTAGTGAAAAAAAAAAAAGCCAAAATAGCAGATTTACAAGCTCATAGAGCTTGTACAGTATATCTGCTATTTTTGAATAGCCAAAGAAATCTTAAAATGATACAGATGTGTTCAAGGTCTTAATGGCTTAAGAGTGAAGCACATGTTTGAACATTCTTTAAACTCACCTGGGGTGTATGATGTCCACCTCCAGGATGTCCTCTGGAGGGATCTCATACATCTCCGGATCTTGCCCGTTGGCTTGCAGAAGGAGGGGCAGGACGTCAAATTTCCCCATTGGGGGCTTCCATCCCTGCTGGATGCAGAGCTAAGGACAGAGACCAAAAGGGAAGTGATCGGACGACATTGATCAAAAATATGTTTTATTGCAACTTCACTGCAACTACCCATCATTCCTACCTCAGTGAACTCTACACTGGCAGGATCTCCAATGATCTTTCCATCAGGCAACTTGTAGCCTGCGTACTTTACTAGCTGACCGTTCCATACCCGGAAGTCATGTAGACCATCTGTTCTCTGAGGAAATATGGTAATAGCTGACCTGCACACACACACACACACACACACACACACACACACACACACACACACACACACACATTAGCATGTTGATATCTGAACATGATATACTACTGTAGATTAGATTTTTGCTAGCTAGGGATTTTCACATTGCAAAGAAAATAAAACATACTCTCTCGCCATGCCTTTCGGCCTGGCGGAGATAATAATAGCTCTGTAGCTCTGGTCCATAGCGTTCTCCTTAGTGCTATGGACCAGAGCAAATAGATAACCGACATACCATATCTGAGCGTGTTTGATGGCATTGCAGATCGTAAAAAAACAAAGAACAGCTGGTGTGAGGGCAGTGGTGATATGCAGCACCAAACAACTTCTAGAAATCTCTTAGCTCGACTCGAGACACTGTAAAATGTTAATTTAACTCTGACAGTGTGCAAAGGAGAGTGTGCCAAACGGACCCTTACGGTAAAAAATTAAAAAGATCTATGGCAGAACCAAGTATGGCTGTCAAAGCTCTAAGCTTTAGAATGTTTTTGCAAAACATCTTTTCAACTTTCACATACTATGCTACTGACCGAATCAAACCTGGCAAAAGTAGTGACAGACGTGCTAGCTACAGCACAGTAGCCCCCATCAACATACTGTAGATATCAGGGATATCACGTGCAGTAATGACCCTGTCAGCCAGTAGTGTAAATGTGAGGTGTCACCGGTGGGCGAGCCAACACTGTCTGCGGGTGTGCCAAGCGTGACTGCTCGCTAGCGGGGTGTGTTGCCAAGCCAGCGAACAATGGTTAGTACACAAAGAGACTGACACATGGGAGAGGCAATACACAGTGTCAGAGAAAGCGCTAAGAGACGGTGCACACGCTGACAGATGGACAGTGGGTTGAGAGAGGGTAGTGACAGAGAGGAGTTGATGAGATACTATACATGGAATGACAGATGGGAAAAAGGGAGATGTATAAAGCATTACTAAAGGATTCCCACCTAATGTTTCCTTTATTGGTGGCATATTTGACGTGATTGCAGATGTAGTTGGACATTTCATGAGGAGTTGTGCAGTCCCTAGCGTCAAACACCTGAAAAACAAATGTCATGATGAAGCACAAACTCTGGAGCAGCTCAAATCTGGTTAAAACACAGCAGAAATATATCATTGGGTATGAACTGAATTGGTTCAACTTTTTATTTTACTTTTATGTGTGACTGTGTTGGGTCATCAGCCATGTGATGTGTACAACACTAGTCTAAAGTCTACTATAGCATCGAGTTAATTTTAAGGAAAGAGCGTTATGAATTCATGAAATCTTTAGTCAGCTTCACAAAAAATAACAGTGATTTAATAGATACAGAGTATCTATACTCTATAAGTATCTATAAGTGCCCTACTTCCACGTTCACAGCCACCTAATTGCTGGGGGACCCGATAACGCTTATTGTTATAGATACCATTCAATCCACCGTAACACAAAAAACGTGCCACAGAGGCACGATTGGTTACCTCCTCTGGCTTTTTGACACAGAAGCAGAGCACATGCTATTTGAAATGGCCATTCTATACTGTTCTAAATCTATGGTTGATCGCAGTACGGTAGCTTTTGACCAATATCTCTAGAATGACTACAACCAACCAACCAACCAAGCACAGATGGAGCGCACAGTTGAATTGTAGGCTACTGTAGTTTGTGTAGTAGCCTGGAAACAAAAAGAGTGGGCACCTCGATGTAAAATTGGCTATTTTGTCCAAAATAATACAATATTTGAAAAATGGTCTGAAGTAATGTAAAATATACTTGATGTGACACATGCACGGTACATCATTATCAGACTTAATTTTATCATTCAACTTCTTGTTTATGGCCCAAAATGACTGGATATACAGGTTTTGTAGCAATGTGTAGCAATTGTAGAAATATTAGACCTTAGTTGTCGAATGTTTAAGCATATTCTCATCATGAATACTTTACATTATGTAAAAAACATTGTCCAAATATTTAATTTTTCAACATTTTGGACAAAACACTCTTCCTTAGTGCCCACTCTTCCTGTTACCAGTGGTGGAAAAAGTACTCATAGTTTTTTACTTAAGTAAAAGTATCAATCCTGCAATGTAGAAGTACTACGTTAGAAGTACAAATCCGGAATTCAGAATGTTCTTGAGTTAAAGTACAAAAGTATTGGTATCAAAATGTACTTAAAGTACCAAAAGTTAAAGTACTAAACTTTTGAAAATAGCAGATCTACAAGCTCACAACGTGTCGCGATGCGACACGTTGTGAGCTTGTAGATCAGCTATTTTCAAATAGCCTAGGTATAAAATAAGGCTAAAGTGGTTAATGTATGTTTCATAATGTAATCATTTATATCTGCAAAGTTACTAGTAATTAAAGTCTACAAATAATTGTAGTGGAGTAAAAGTACAATATTTGCCTCTGAGATGTAATTTTAAATACTCCATTAAAGTAAAAGTACCTCAAAATTGTACTTAAGTACAATACTTGAGTAAATTGACTTGAGTTACTTGAGTTACTTGAGTTACTTTACACCACTGCCTGTTACCAGTAGCCCCACCTGTAATTTGGACCACTGAATCCTCCCGATACAGCGGGCAGAATTTCTCCAGGCTTGCTTGGCACCATAAATGAGCTCAGTGCTCTTCAGTTGGTAGGTTCCCGTATCCCCAATCTCCTTGATCACCTCCTCCAGTCTTTCCACGTGGGGCTTGGAGCCAGCCCTGAACCCAGCACAGTCACACCATGGAAGACATAGAAAATCAGTTACAAGTCATTCAAAGTGATAGAAAATCAAAGCGAACCTTTTGAACTCAAATCTTTGCTTCTGGGGGTCCCTGGAACAAATATTTTGAGATGGGGGTCGGCGGCCAAATACATATAATTGTGGGGGTCCTTGACATGAAAACATTTGAGCGCCACTGATATAGAAACATACGTTTTTTTCAGAATACTGTTGGGATTTAGAAAACATTTGTAGAATCGGCTTCAGGTCTTAATGGGTTAATGGAGAGGTAGATTGGTCTATGAAGCTGTGTGCTTGCCTTTTAATGGAGGTGAAGTATTCGTTTATGAAGTCAGTGGCCAGCGGGATCACCTCGTCTTGGGTTCTCATGCGGAGACAGTAACTTTGCCGTTGGGGCATCATCTTTGAACCCCAACACACCTCCTTGGCGCATACAGGCATCTGGAGAGAGACATCACATTACACATGATGACTATTCCTTCTTTCATAGATTACAGAGGTGCCTATTCTGTCTTTCATAGAGAAATACATTACACACAATACACACAATGACTATTCTTTCTTTTATAGAGAGCAGTGGTGGAAAAAGTACTTAAAAGTGAAAATATCAATACAACATTGTAAAAAATAAATAAGTAAAGGTTTTGTACTTTTAATCAAAATTCACTTGAGTGAAAGTACAAACGTTTTGGCATCAAAATATGTGCCAAAAGTAAAAAGTATTCATTATGCAGAATGGGTAGGCCACCCAACCTATAGAAAGATATGCACCCGGTAACAATGTTGCTTTGTAGTTTGTAGCATAATCTCACCTCGGTGCACTTCTGGTGGAGGATATCATTGTACACGTTGCCAGTTTCCAAGTTCTTGACCATCAGGAACTTTGGGCCTTTGATTTCTGGACCGTGAACTGGAAGCTGCGGGGAGGAACAGAGACATGTGACAGTGAGTCGCTCCAACAAGGGGATTGTAGAGGCCTTATCTACTCATCTAACTCAAACTTTATTGTAACATAATATTTACTGGTAAAAGTGGGTGAAATAGGGTTTGTGCAGGCTCTCAATATGCAGTAATGGGGGGGTTATAAAAGAAACAAAGAGGAAACAAAGTGCATTAAATAGAAGCAAGATTAAAATCAGTGTCATGTGGATTAAAAGTAATTTTACAAACCACTATGCTTGCAGATATGATCAAAGACCATTGTGTCATAAAGAGGGGCCATAATACTCAGGCAACCATATGTGGACAATAACCACACAAGTAAAAGGGAAAAGTGTGACAGAAAGGGAAATGGAAGGTACATTTAAATATGAGTTCATAGGGTTTCATAGAAATAAAAAAGTGCCATAAAAAATAATAAACTATAACAGATGGTTTGTCTGTCTGTCTCCTTGAGTCTTATTCAGCGACAATGAAACAGTAGGGAGAAGGAGACGGGAACGGGAACTGTCTGGCACGGTAGCCTGTTCTCTGATCCTGAATGGATCATCAAAGGTGTCAGAGAACTCGAGGACAGATAGGACTGACTGAACATTCTGCACTTCTCCAGGCAGCTCAAGGCACAATAGTCCCTTGTTGAGGTGATAAAATGGCCTTCTCAACCAGAGTTACTTGCCAGAAACAGAAAGTTTATCATTTAGTTTCCTACCATGTCGTTCTCAGCAGGAGGATCGGTGTGCTCTGTTGGCGTGGGTTCCTTCTTTGGTTCCTCACCTGCGCCGGCATCATTATCCAACACCTGCGGGGGAGGCGTGTCGTTTCCCACACCAAGGTCCCTGAAAGTCAAACACAGGCTCCTCAGCAGCTCATTGTTGTCCTCCACCCCGTTGACCAGCACCCCGCGGCCACCCGCATCCCTCATCAGGATCAACACGGCGTGGCTCTCGGTCGATACGTTCTTCAGGGTCTCCAGCGCCCGCTCGTAGGACAGGTCCACCAGGGGCTTGTTGTTGACGGCCAGGACGATGTCTCCCACCTGCACCAGGCCACATTCCTCGGCTACACCGCCACGGATCAGGTCCGACACGACGATGGGCGGCTTGGACACCCTCTGTTTGAGCAGGAAGCCCAGGCCACCCACTTTCCTCTTGAACAGGCGCACCGAGATGATGTTGGGTTGCAGCTGACAGACTGTAGGCTCCGACTTATGCATGGTGCCGGTGTGTGCTCTGACGTGTGTATGTAAGTGCGGAAATTGTGCGTCCCCAGGGATATGGCTCTGTAGGAAGAGGAGGGGGAGAAGAGTATTAGTTTTGGAGGAAATTGCCTTTACAGGATTATTTGTTTACAAAGTGCTGATTTATCATCAGCTAAAAAGGGCATGCGAGTCAAAGCCTGATTAATGCTCAGTTGCGCATCGTGTCCCTCACCGGAAATGGCAGATCTACAAGCTCACAACGTGTCCCAGTGCATGTGTTGGGAGCTTGAAGGTTGGCTATTTTTGGTGCAGGACACCGGCGCACAACTAAATAAGGCATCACTCAGACTGCTTTCAGAAGGGGTGATAATACCAGGTCATGAAGATGTATTGGAGACCGATGAGGAATATTGTCAGTGTCAAAGTATATCATGATCTATTTGATGTCCCCTGTGGGCCTTTATTTTTGTCTCGATATCTGTACCACAGTGTCCAGAATAGGGCCTGGATCAATCTTAAAGGGCAAGACCACTTTGGTAGAGGTTTTGGTTGTGTAGTTACCTTGTCATGATGTTATCTAAAGTAATTGCTCATTGATTAGAAATTGATCATTCAAAATATTGTTTTTGTTTTGTTTTGTTTTTATTCAGGAGCCGATTACAGTAAAGAGTAGGCAATATTCAGAGGCTTAACCAAGGTGTTACTTCTCTAGTTCCACTGGCAAAAAAGTAAAAGTATCAATACTGCATGTAGAAATACTCTGTAACAAGTAATAGTCCGGAATTAAACATTTTCTTAAAACTACTAAATCAAAATGTACTTAAAGTACCAACAGTAGAAAGTACTCCTTATGCAGAATGTCCCATTTCACAAGTTTTCAAATGTATAAAAATCTTTTGAAAATAGCAGATCTACAAGCTCACAATGCGTCGCATTATGAGCTTGTAGGCCTAGCATCTAAATAGTGAGACAAAGTTAATAAACAAAAAGCAGGACAGTGCTGAAAAAGAGCATGGGTAACATTCAGTGCTCAGTTCACACAAATAAGGTTTCATGAATGCATATCAGTCTGAACAGCATGAAGAAACTTACTGTGACAGCTGGCCTTAGAAGAGTGTGGTTTCAGTAGAATGATCTGACAGGTTTGAAACTGTACAATTTATCTAGCCAGTCGCACAAGTAATGCAACTAATACCCTTGTAAAGGGTATTGGAGCAACAGAGTTAGCGGACACAACTCAAACCTAGGAAAGGAAACATAAACAACAACTCAACAACAAATTACTGACATGAAATATACACACAACACTGTAAAACATATCAGAAACACATACATTCATCGTTGTGTAAACACTGTCAATTCTTACCGTCAGTCTCTCGGAGCTCGCAATGGAAAATGGCGAATGCAGCAATAACACCCTGTCAACTAGTAACACTGATGCCTTTAGGACACTTTGTACTGACTAGTGAGCATCCACTCTATTTATATGGGTTTGGTATATCCATGTGGGTGAAACCTTCTGTTGATTAATCATGTGACTTGGTACTGTCTTAAATGATGCAACTCAGGCTCCAGCACTGTTCTCCAACAGTGGCTACTGTCCTTATCTGATCAAATCAATCAACTCTCTCAACACTCTCATGTGACGTGTACAAAGTCCCCTGGTTTCAACAGTGTAGTCACAGCTGTATTTCTTAGAATTGCATATATTTGTACTTATTATAGCTAAATATCCTGAAACATTCTGAAAATAAGATACAGGCAGGCGCTAGAAGGCCACATGTGCAGGTAACATGCCGATACAAACGCCACCGTTACATCATAATAATGGATTATTCTGTTCAACACCATGTCAGATTATAGCTTTTCTGTTGCTTCATTTCTGCTACTGTCAGAAAACGTAACCAGTTTAAAACCTCTCCATCAGGTCTTTAACATTACTTCTATGTTTTCCTGGCAATAATTTGGATCATAAACGTTTTATACATTAGTCATATTTACAACAGTGTGGGTCAAATAACTGAATGACTGTTTTACAGTGTGTTCTTAAAATTGACTGTCCTGCCATAATCTCTGATATGGTGGGAGAAATGCACAGCCTGGGGCTGCTGGAGTTGCATATTAGATTCTTCATTTCTGTGTCATACACCAAAAGGTGCCCAGCCCACATGGACTTACAGGACACAACATGTAAAAATATATAAATCACTACATTACATAGGATTACACTATAACTACTTTTTTGTTTCTTCTTTTCAAACATAAAGAACACTCTGTCTTTTTTTCCCAAGCCTTACTTATAAAAGCTGCCAAAAGGAAAATACCTTTACTAAAACACAATTAAAGTTTTTCATAATCATCCGACCAGAGAAAGTTAACACAAATAGATGTCATTTTAGAAAATAATTGATGTCTTATCTCATCATAGAGGACAATAAAACAAAAAATGTATCTCACTTTCAATTTCCTCCAAGTCACAGAGTAAACAAATTCTGTCCTCCTCAGGCATACCAATGAATCTACCTGTTTCTAAAGCTAATGGTAAGGTCCCAGAATGTAACTGTGCACACAACGACCTTTGACTCTTAGATACATTCCGCATGACATATGGTTCAGGACTATAATCCTTCTTAATGAGACGATATGTTCTTAATTTTGGTTTGCACCATAATTCAATCGACCAACTGTCTTTATATTTGAGAAACATGTAATTCTGCATGTCATTGACATTACAAGATAATCTGTTTAAATAAATGAACGAAGAATTATTCATAAAAAATAAAGATTTTACTTCAGTGACCCATGGGTAACCATTAGAAATGTCCCAATTAAAAATCTTTTTTGTTAATCTGTCGTCAGACATTTTAACAAGCCTATTCCAAAATCTCAACATCTCACCTTTGTCTGATATTTACTGGCGTCCATCCCATATCTCCGCTAATAGCCAAAATTGGCGTAAGCTTATGAACTCCAAGAAATGAACGTATAGCTCTATTTTGAATTGTGTTGCAACTTACATTTTCATGGAAACCCCATACACCAGAAGGCATAATCTGAAACAGGACATACACACGATTGATAAAATTGTGTATATGTATGATAACCTAAGTCTTTACAAGCTTTCACCTTATTCAGTACTGACCCCAAGGCTCTACCAGCTGAATCAGCTAAAACCTGTATCCCTTCTTTAAAATTCATATGTTCATCTAAGGTTAGGCCCAGATATTTATACGTCTTTGTGTAAATCAATACAGTTGTCCCAAACATAAATGAAAATAAACTCCTTTTTACAGATGGTTTCCTAAAATGAACAATTTGTGTTTTGTCATTATTTACTACAAGCCTCCACTTCAAACACCAATCAGCAGCAATATTAAGCATATTTTGCAGATCCTTTTCGCAATCTGCAAGTAGAATTATGTCACCGGCATACAAAAGTATACCTACAGTCATATCAGCTACTGTAACCCCCAATTTGGAGTTTCTGATCTTAAGAGCCAAATCATTAACTTACATGGAGAACAGTGTTGGTGATAAAACATCTCCTTGTTTCACACCAAAGTGTGTAGGAAACCATCCTGTTCTAAAATTATTCACTTGAACACAAGCAATAGGTGCTCGATAAAGAGCCTTAATGGCAGCATAGAATTTCCCATTTACACCTGATGTTATTAAACTGTATTCAAGAAGCTCTCTGTTTACCCAATCCAAAGGCCTTCTGAAAATCAATAAAACACGCATATGTTGATTTGTTTTCTTGAAGCCTTGCTTGTACAATAGTAGTAACTGAGTAGATATGGTCAACACAAGATCTTGCTTTACGGAAACCGTTCTGTTCATCAACCAGTAGGCCAGACCTTTCAAAATGATCTGTAAGTCTATTATTTAAAAGTGAAGAATATAATTTATAAACATTACTAATAAGACTAATGCCTCGATAACTACGCGGTAGTTTGGGGTCACTCTTGGAGGACTTTGGAATAGGCTTTATAATTGTTTTATACCGCTGGGAAGGAACAATACCACTATCGAAACAGGTTAACAGGGTAACTTCTTTCAAGAAAGACTCATCAAATAAAGAGCGATTACACCCAGAAAACAAATCTGTAAAATCCTTCTCCCATTTTTGTAGCACTATTCCTACATCAGAGCAACATTCCCCATTTTCCAATGTTACAACCATAGGAATCTCTTTCTTTTTACGGGGACCCAATTTATTAATTTCATTCCAAAATGTCTGGGGGTTATGAGTTTGTAGTTGTTCAATATGCAATGACATTCCTCTGTTGAATTTATGCTTCACTGCACTTAACCTTTTATCAAATTCACCTTGACACTTTTTAAATTCCTTTCTCAAATCCCCTCTCAAATCTTTATTTTTACACTTTAAGAAATTATTTTCTACTACTCTTAAATGGTCCCATAGCCTTTGTAAATCCTGATTCCAATATGGTTTACATATTCTTCTTGACCCTTTTTGAGTATTGATTTTAACACATTTATCCAATTCTGTGTATAAACACTCACAAAAGTTATCATACCAAACGTCCATATGAACTTGGTCATTTGTGTTTAACTTCAGCTGATCAGTAAGCCCCAATACATTAATATTACAAGCATTAGTAGACAAAAACAGTTTAGGGAATCTTCTTATTTGGGATCTTAAAGTTGTTGTCTGACTCTCGGGTACTTGCACGTCTTTATTAAAATTAAATCTCATCTGAAATGATAACATCACTATAGAGTGATCAGGCATTTTACATCTGTCTCCCAATAAAGAAATAGCCTCTAATCCTAAACTCTCCAATAACTCATTTGGGGTCCAAACAATAAACATAGTACAATTATGTAATCCTTCATGGGGGACAATAATGTAATCTACCACAGCTCTCCCTCTGGTGGAGACTGAGGTGAAATTATCAGTACCTGGCAATCTCCCATTCAACACACAGCATTTTGCATCTCTCAAAAATTCAATTAAAACATCTCCATATTTATTTACTGAAGTATCTAAATTATTTCTGGGAGGTACATTATCAACCTCTGGTATGTAATCATTAAGATTACCAATACGTCCATTATAGTCCCCACGTAAATACATTTCATCCACATCAGACAGACTATATATCTGAGCCAATAAATGATTGAAAAATAAATGAGAGGCAATTGTTCTTGAAGATCCCTCAGGTGGCAAACAACAAGTAAAAAATATAGCTGCAAGCAGCGATAATACGGGGCCAGTGAATAGAGAGAGAGAGACATGGAAATGGAATAGATTGAAGAGAGAGAGAGTGACATGGAAACAATAGATTGATGAGAGAGAGAGATGGAAACATAATGGTTTGATTGGACATCTCAACCTATTGCCATTAACAGGATTCGAACTCTCAACCTTCAGACTAATAGGCTGCAACACTACCTATAGTGCTATAGCTTTGTCCAGGCTGATATTGTCTGTTGAAGATCATAAACTCTTGCCTTATTTCATGAACCAAGCCCCTGTTTCACTAACACTAAGATCACTCGTTCACAAACCATTTACCAATGAAGAAATTGTACCAAACCATGAAAAGTTGTGAGATTGTATCAGCTATTTTCAGAATGAAGTATGTCATACGTTGAAAAAACGTACTCTCAAATAAGCATTTCAGGTTATCTTTACCATTTGCAGATGTATTCATTGATACAGTCATGTTGTTTGCAATTCAACTTAAATGAAGTCTGCATCAAGTGAGGCTTGAACTGGCAACCTTGAGATTGTGAGGCATTCATTTAAGGGAGACGCCATTGGCCCAACAGACAAGTAACTGTGAAAAAGGAGATCACACAGATGATACAGTTCCACGCAAATAGCTGAGAAATCCTGGGTTTAAGTGTTTTTCAAACTGCTCAAAATTGCGGACAATCTAAGGGCGGAGCTTACTGGTCAAAGCGATACGTGTGTTCCTCATGAGTCAAGGCACATGTGTAAGCAAGTTTCACGACTTTCGGCCAAATGAGGCATGACTTATGCCTGTTTAAAGTCTGCCTTTTCAAAAAATTGCTATAGCGCCCCCTTTTGGCCAATTGGAGTGAGATTGGTTTCAGTGATATTTGGAATGACCCTGTACATTTCTGCCAAGTTTCAAAGAAATGTGAGTCTGCATGTATGTTTTAGGCACAGATGAATAATTTTCATAAAACTGTAATAGTTAAAATCTATCTCCTCCTGGGATTTTTGAGCAATCTGCACGAAACATTTTACACATGAACTTTGGACCACTGCCTACAAAAATTTCCAACGGATTTTCCATAAGTGAAAAAATGCAGAAGTTAGGAGCCAATGACTGTTTTTCATATAATTCAAAATGGTGGGCGATCTAAAGGTCAGAGGTCAAAAGTCAGACCACGAAAGTTGTCGGGCATGAAGAGACGCATGTGTGTATCGAAGTTTCATGGTTGTAGGTCAAACAGGGCATGAGTTGTACCTGTTCAAAGTTGGCACTTTCAATTGAGTGCTATAGCGCCACCCTTTGACGAATGAGTGTGAGAACTATTTCTTGGTAGTTTTTCATGAGCATCTACCATATGGCCGAGTTTCGTAAAAAGCGTATGCACGGTTAAGCCAGAACTGGCAAAAACAAGTATTTTTCAAACTGCTCAAAATTGCGGAAAGTCTAAGGGCGGAGCTTAATGGTCAAATCGATACGTGTGTTCCTCATGAGTCAAGGCACATGTGTAAGCAAGTTTCACGACTTTCGGCCAAACGAGGCATGACTTATGCCTGTTTAAAGTCTGCCTTTTCAAAAAATTGCTATAGCGCCCCCTTTTGGCCAATTGGAGTAAGATTGGTTTCAGTGATATTTGGAATGACCCTCTACATTTCTGCAAAGTTTCAAAGAAATGTGAGTCTGCATGTATGTTTTAGGCACAGATGAATAATTTTCATAAAACTGTAATAGTTAAAATCTATCTCCTCCTGGGATTTTTGAGCAATCTGCACGAAACGTTTCACACTTGAACTTTGGACCACTTTCTACAAAAATTTCCAACGGATTTTCCATAAGTGAAAAAATGCAGAAGTTAGGAGCCAATGACTGTTTTTCATATAATTCAAAATGGTGGGAGATCTAAAGGTCAGAGGTCAAAAGTCAGAGTGTGAAAGTTGTTCAGCGTGAGGAGACGCATATGTGTATCCAAGTTTCATGGCTGTAGGTCAAACAGGGCATGAGTTGTACCTGTTCAAAGTTGGCATTTTTCAATTGAGTGCTATAGCGCCACCTTTTGACGAATGAGTGTGAGAATTATTTCTTGATCGTTTTTCATGACCATCTACCATATGGCCGAGTTTCGTAAAAAGCGACTGCACGGTTCAGCCAGAACTGCGAAAAGTGGCAGAAGAAGAAGTGACAGAATAATGCGAATAACAATACGTGTCCAGAGCAGAGCTCTGGCCCCGTAATAACAAAACAATTCATTGAAGACCTATTCTTAAAACGTATTCCCAATATTCCCTCCACTGTATTATCAATTACTCTAACTTCATAACCTTCAAATAATGTGTTCTTTATAAAAATACCAACTCCCCCTGAACCTTTTACAGCTCTCATATGTATTTTTCGATTTTGCCCAAACCAAGTGTACCCTTTAAGTTCTATTACCTGCCAACCTGTCAAATTAGTCTCATTTAGAGAGATAATGTCAGGGTTAATATTTAGTAGTATTACTTTTCTAAGCTCACAATTCCAAGTTGTCCAACCATTTACATTCCAATGCACTAATGTGCAATTTTCAAGTTGTGCGGGGTGGGCATTTACCGATCATGACGCCGGATTGTTTCTTCTCTGCCAGGGCCCCCCTCGTCCCCAGGGGCTCCAGGGCCCCCCTCGTCCCTGGGGGCTCCAGGGCCCCCCTCGTCCCTGGGGGCTCCAGGGCCCCCCTCGTCCCTGGGGGCTCCGTGCATCCCGTGCGTCATGATTCCCCCGTCCCCTGGGGCTTGGTGCGTCACGAGGATGTGTAGATCTATCACTGTTCTCCTCCTCCTGATAGTCTCTCCACTGCCAATGCCCCCGTCCCCGGGGGCTTCGGGCTTCACGGGGATATGTGCGTCTGTCAGTCCCACTGCCCTCAGCCTCCGTCTGGGCACGTCTTGACAGTCGCCCACTACCTGTGAAAAAGTAGTCTTGTCCACAAGGAAGCTCTTTGAGGAGAGTTCTGAAGTGTATCTCAATAAGCCTCTCTGCATGTGACTTGGCATTATGAATGTAGACACGTTGAAAGTCTTCATTTTCCCGCAGGCTTCGCTTGCGACGGAGCACAGCCACTTTCTCCTCTACTGAGCGGAACTCTGCTTTGATGATTCCTGACCCTTGTCCTCTCGGTATCAGGCGCTCCACATTCACCAGCTCTGGTACTGGGTCACACCGCAGACCATCGGCCAGGAGCGTTGCCACCCGTTGCGCCACATCTTCACCTTCAGCAAAAGGCAGACCCACAATAATAATGGATACATCTGGGTTGAATTTGGAGATTGGCCGCTTTACTTCCTCCATTTTCTCTTCAACTCGATCAATTCTAGCAGAGAGCCGCCCAATATCCAAATCATGATTGTCTTGCACTTGTTTAATTTCAGTTTTCAGCTCTGCTTATAACTCATCTCGGTTTTCATTAATGAGTCTCTCCAATCGCTTTACATTACTGTCCAGCTGCTTCTCAATGTTTCAAGAGAAGTATTGGTTTTATCAAGAGAAGTATTCACCTCTCCAATCTGTGATTTGATCAGTGCTTTGAACTCCTCTCTATGCGAGCCGAGTTCCACCATGATAGAGTTATAATCACACATTTCAGCATCCATCTTTTCCCTTTGTCTCGTGCTATGGCCTCCTTTTTCCATATTAATCACTTAAAACTCCCTGTATTTGTAAGTAAACAATACAATAAATAAAAGTAAAGTAAAGTAAGTAAACCTTATCTTGGAGTGGGTGCAGATAAGCAGGTTAGCTGGGCTGCTCCTGAGGCCTGGATGGTAGCTGGGGTTGGCTGGATAGCTAGGCTGCTCCAGAGGCCTCAGTCTGAACTGAATGGTGGCTGGAGTTGGCTGGTTAGCTGGGCCTGGCCTGGATGGTGGCTGTAGTTATAGTTGAGCTGCTCCTAAGGCCTATGTCTGGCCTGGATGGTGACTGAAGCCTTCACTTGACTAGTCAGCCAAGCTACTCCCTCAGTCCTGGTCCTTGCCTTGCTGCCTGGTTAGCTGTAGTTATAGTTGAGCTGCTCCTAAGGCCTGTGCCTGGCCTGGATGGTGACTGAAGTCTTCACTTGACTGGTTAGCCAAGCTACTCCCTCAGTCCTGGTCCTTGCCTTGCTGCCTATGTAGCTGTAGTTATAGTTGAGCCGCTCCTGAGGCCTGTGTCTGGCCTGGATGGTGGCTGAAGTCTTCACTTGACTGGGTAGCCAAGCTACTCCCTCCGTCCTGGTCCTTGCCCTGCTGCCTGGTTAGTTGGGCATCCACCTAAAACCAAGGCCTGACTTGTGGTGTTTGGCCTGGTGTTAGCTGACCTGCAGCACACTCTCCATTCAGTTGTCAAATTTCATTTTTGGTTGCAAATTTAGAGAATAATAACTAAATAAAGTACCTAAAAATACACTGGTAACCTTTAGGTTGCAGATTAAGTAAGGATGTATTTATTTCTTTGACAGGTAGAGACACAGCTCTCACAGCAAACCAGCACTGTCGGCCATCTTGGATCTCTCTCTATCCATACAGTGCTGCCATCTACAGGTTACATTGAAAGTTCACTTGTTAAATAAAGACTGTCACTAATATTGACACAAACATATTTCAATTGTTGAGGTCTAGGAGTCATGCTTTTTCAAATAGTTTGTTAAAGTGTGCTGTAGTGAGTCAATAATTGAGCCCATATTTGATATTTTCCATTTCAAAATTGTCAACTCTTTAATAGTACTTGGCATAATTGTTGCAGTGATATTTAGATGGTGTCATGAAGCCCAAAAGAGTGAATGGATTTGTTTTAATCTTTGAAACCAGATTGAGGATGAGATCAAAGGCTGCCTGGACTTCCTGCGTGTGCATACTTTATTTTCCTTTGTTGAGAACTGCAACCTGGGCACTGAAGTGGATGTGTGTGGACTAGCTTTATATTAAACAGAGGAAACACTGAAAAATGAAAAATGACCTTTACCGGTCTCCCATTGTATGTCTTTCCTAGATGTCCTGCACCTCCCTGTGTGTAAAAAGGAGGTTTCCCCTGAAGAGGAGAGGAGCCCCAGTCTGGTCCAGGAAGAACCAGAGCCTCCACACTTCAAAGAGGAGCAGGAGGGGCTATTTCAGAGACGAGAAGAGGTTGATAGGCAAATGCTAACATTACAAGCAGTGAAAAGTGAAGATGAGACATGTAGCCAGCACCTCAACTGAACACTTGAAAGCACAAGTTGATGTAGAGGATTGTGGAACATCACATCCAACTAGTGATGACCAGAACCTCCCTTCACACTGTTCTGAATCTGACATTACTGAAGACAGTGAAGCATGGGATACCAGTGTAGATCAGTCACACTGAAGTCACACAAGGTAGGCCTACACGTGAAAGGACATATATTGTCTTTGAGGGAGCTGTCCCAGGACCTGAGATCATCGAAAGAAACTCACTCCATGCGGACTCACACAGGGAAGAAAGGTTTTAGTTTAGGTTTTAGTCCAGTCTGTTGCAAAATGTTTAATGGCAAGGGAAATCTGAAGGCGCACATGATGACTCATACAGGAGTAAAGTCATTTACTTGTAAAGTTTGTAGCAAAGGCTTTAGTCGGATGGGTCATGTAAAACAACACATGAGGTTTCATACAGGAGAAAAGCCAGACACTTGTACAGTTTGTAGCAAAGACTTTAGTGATTTGAGTAATCTAAGAAAACACACAAAGACCCATACAGGGGAAAAGTCCTTTACTTGTTCAGTTTGTAGCAAAGGCTTTGGTGACAAAAGTCATTTAAAAATACACATGAGGACTCATACAGGGGAAAAGCCATTTACTTGTAAAGTTTGTAGCAAGGGCTTCAGTCAGATGTGTCATGTAAAACTACACATGAGGTCTCATACAGGAGAAAAGCCATACACGTGTACAGTTTGTAGCAAAGACTTTAGTGATTTGAGTAATCTAAGAAAACACACAAAGACCCGTACAGGGGTAAAGTCCTTTTCTTTGAGCAAAGGCTTTGGTCGGATGGGTCATGTTAAAAAACACATGAGGACTCATACAGGGGGGGAAACCCTTTAGTTGCAGTTTATGGTACATACAGGGGGAAAAAAAAACTTTAGTTGCAGTTTATGGTACATACAGGGGGAAAAAAACCTTTAGTTGCAGTTTATGGTGCATACAGGGGGAATGAAACCTTTAGTTGCAGTGTATGGTACATACAGGGGGGGAAACCTTTAGTTGAAGTTTATGGTACATACAGGGGGAAAACAACTTTTAGTTGCAGTTTATGGTAAACACTTTGATCCAAATGCACATCTGAAGATATCTCACTGCGGGGTGAAAATCTTGTTTGTCCAACTCTGTTTCTTTTTTATGATTATTTTAAAAACATCTTAAACAATGAAAATATCAGATATACAAGCTCACGTGTTGCGCAATGCATTGTGAGCTTGTAGATCTGCTATTTTCACTACATTTGTGCAACACTATTGTATGATGAAGTAGAGCATAAATGTACGTAAAAAAACATTAAAAAGTTCAAATATGGAGATACAAGGTTTCTGCCGGACAGTGACAATATGAGGATTCATGTGCAGAGAAGATGTTAGTTGATCAGAAACATGTTTTTTTTTTTTCCCCCCAAGAAGCATGGGAGTTGAAATGACACGACACATGTATGATCTAGGGGTGGGCCATATGACTTCATATCAATATCACCATTATTTATGACTTTATGACTTCGATTATGATTAATAATCATGCAATGCATTTGTGTACGCCACCATTGTAGGGGTTAACGGTGCACTTCACTCATGTTTAACCTTTCTTCATATCCTCACTAATGCTCATTTTGAGATGGTACCATTTTTTTGTCTAATCACTGTGTCTCAGAGGAGGGCTGTGGACCTAATGGTGCATGGTTGGTCATTTCAAACAATACTTAAAAGTTTCCGGGAAGAGAACGGCTGTATTTTTTTTTCTCGCTTGGATTCCCCATCGAGGATGTCACTGGAAGGCAGGTTTCTGAACTGTCCATAGCCCACCCATGAATGAGACGGAATTGAGTGAGTAGACGGACTTTGTGTCATGTTGATGTTAAAATGAGCATTAGTATGAAGATGAGGTTGAAAATGGGTAAAGTGTTAAACTATCTGGGGGGCTGACAAAAGCCTGAGTAGACGATAAAATGACCAAACCTATTTTTGAAAGTGAAATATCCCTTTAATACGTTAATCTATCATGCAAATGGTAACTGGTAAAAGGTCATTATGGAATCACATCTTGAATCTACAGGTATGGTACTTGAGGTGTGCACTTTGAATAAAGTCTCTGCCACAGAATATATACTATTCATACAGTTCGGTTCTTTGCTAGTTCGTAGTTTAATATTTGTGACGTGAGCCTGAGTTTAGCATCATGCCCTCTATGCAGCCTGTTACCCCGTCTGTTTGCCATGATGTTTTTGTTGTTTGGCCTCTAAAGCCTTTGGAAACCTGTTTTTTGGGAACCTGCCTACTGTATGTTTTGCCAGTTTTTGGAAAAACCTTTGTTGTTGAATAAATATTTTAAGTTGAACCATGGCTGCCTTTAGTCATCCTGCGTGTGGTTCCATTTCCTCACTCACCTTAACATGGACACAAGCCTCTGGCTTTTTGTGTCTCATCCATTTGGCGTGCTTTTAACTCAAGTTGCACTGCCTGTACCTTTAAAGATATTCAGTCAATCATTCTGTGTAAACATGCCGGATTAACTAGAAGCTCATTTCCATCCGTAATCCCCCACACTATTTGGCTTATGTGGACTCTGAACTGTCCAGGTTTTAAATGTGCTGTACAAATAGTGTTGTGCGTATATTCATTATTAGCGAATGTGTGATTGTTATGTGGAGCTTAAGCAGACACAGGATCAGACAGTAGCTGAAGGTATCTGTAGAGCTTCAGACACAGGAGCAGACAGTGGCTGAAGGTATCTGTAAAGCTTCAGACAGAGCAGACAGCAGGATGAAGATGGTACTGTGGCTGAGTGTGACCTCTCTGCTCACTGGTAAAGGCTAATTTATTCATCATTTATCCACTTGCCAACTAGAACATTATCTGCAGTATAGCATCACAACCATTTAAACGACTTTAACCTTTTATACTTTGGCTATTCAAAAATAGCAGATCTACAAGCTCATAGCACGGCACAATTCGTACACAATTGTGTACGATGCAACGCATTATTACAACAATGTGTTATCTTAACTTTACACGCGAGTACAAACAACAATAGTTTGTTTGTTGTTGTTGTCGTCTTCTTCGTCGGTCTCAACGCAGAGCGGCCGTGTGCTGGCTCCGGAAACAGGAAACCACACTACTACTTCTAGTTGCGCTACAGAAAAATAGTCCTTTGATTGTAACGTCAGAAATCTAACATGAAATAAGTTCTCGAAAAATGACGGCCCCCTCACGCATTAGAAGGATTATATCTGACTAGAGTTTCATGGACGTGTTTTAAAAATAAGTCTAAGGTGGAGTTTGAAGATGAATGGGCTTAAATGAGCCTAAATCATTTTCACCGAACCAACATGGCAACCCTGTTTGCCATGTTGACATGGAGACCTATGGAGCTTTATGATTGGGTAGTGGGAAAGGCCTCACGTGATTGGCTCTCAGACCCCGGAAGTGCAGAATGCCAAAAATAAAGTTTGAGCATCTGAACAACCGATCTGCACGCGAGCAAATTGTTATTTTTTCTGGTCACAATGTTCATTGAGAATGTAATTCAACAATTACAACATGTTTAACACAATGTTATAAACACCCCCAAAAAATATACAGCAAATCTTTTTTTTTTTTTCAAAGACAAATCTTTTATTTATGAATACAAATCTTGTATTTACGAATACAAATCTTTTTTTTTACAAATGTAAAATTTGTTCACAAATACAAGTTATTTTTACAAGTACAAAATAATATTGGCATTAATTTGAGCCCATAAAACAAGCACAGAAAAAGAAGGCAGTCGCTCGCTTTGACTCTAATCCTGATTCTTAGCACTGCAGGCTCTCTAATTCTATGGTTACACATGTCTGCATTTTTTGGGGTTGAAACCATGGGTGACGTCTTATCTGTGTTTCCAACACTACAGGTCCTTCCTTCAGTGTAGAGCTTAACACAAATAATAAACAAATAAACATAGAAAATACTGGAGCTGCAGAACACACTGAAGACAAAGCAATGGCAGAAAGCACTCACTCGTCCGAGTCTTTTTTGCTGCTCTCCTCAATGTTGGCAATGGATTCAGAACGCAGTCGGTTGGTGACCTCATTTGTGCGCAGCGTGACACCGAATATGTCCTCATGGTAGCGTCCATCATCCTGGTGGTGGGAGGTGGAGGTGCAGAGAGGGAGGAAAGGTGAATGACATGGTTGCTTTGAACTAGGTAAAACTAGGTAAGAACTAGGTAAAAAAAACACATTCGTTTTCAAATTACAATTCAATTGTTTCAGACTACCATTGTATATTATGATTCTGACTTGCTTTGACTGTAAAAAATACAAATAAATGTTCATAACCTCAGATGTTTGTATTTATTCTTCTTATTTATTCTTCCTTTCACCTTAAAATATCCGCACTGATACAGACATATGATGTCATGCACTATAATAATGTCAGCAGTGCACAAATACCTTACAATCACATTTGTGTGTTCAGTGTGAAGATAGAACTTCTGCCCTTTCCTCTAACTCTTTCCTTCCACAAAAACAAAAAAAAGTACCAATGTACCAAATTGACAAGCCGGTAGTGTATTGAAGTGCTTGGCTAAGTGCTTGGTTAAGTGTGGACCCCCCATTCTCTTCCCTCATTGACGTAGAGAAGCCAGTGGGTGATAATGTGTTGACAGTGTCGGCAGCCAGCATACGGTGGACATCTTTCATGCCTACATGATACATCATTGTGCAATAGAGTAATTCAAGCCTTACTCTGAGTTTGCTCATGAAGAAGCTGGCGTCCTCCAGGCTTATGTTACCCTGCACCTTGATGATCTGCTGGATCGTCTTCAGGACGTCATCCGCCATGGTCACGTCCCCGCACACGTAGATGTGTCCCCCCTCGTCCCTCAGGCAGTGGTACATCCTCTCTGACAGCTGCTCGCGCAGCACGTCCTGGACATATTTCTGATGGAGGTGGCAGGAGGTAACAGTGAGCGAGACAGAGTGCATGGGCATTAAGCGTGAGCAAAGAGAAAGGAGAGGAGATGACAGACAAGGCAAGAAAGATGAGGGGGAGTGGGGGACAAAGAGTGAGAATCAAACACAGTGAAGTGAAATTGCACCTTGCGTGGAGCTGTTCACTTTTGAGCTGAACATCTGCATTTTGTCTTTGGCACCTGGCACCACACAGTTAAAAAGAGATGAGGCCATTAAATGGAAAAAGATAAGGAATTGACTAACTCATATCTACTGTATGTGGGGATGCTGTATCCTGTTCATACGAGTATGTTCTGTAGCATTTAGAGTATTCTAAAGATCTGTGACAAACGCAATCATCCGTTGAATTTGTTGTGGTACCTTTGGCATGCCGGGCTCTCTTGAGTAGGCTGTATAGAGTCCCTTGAACACCTTCTTGTTCAAGGCATCAACGGTCTCGTCCTTGTAGATGTGGTCCGTCTCAGACTGGCGGCAGCCAAACACCAGATACAGGGGACTCGTCTCAATCCCTGGGGAGGGGACATACCTTGACTTTACTTTGCTGAATGGTACAGCAACAAGAGTTAACTTACAGTGTCTTGTTTAACTATGGCCTAAGATTGTGCCTCAGATTTAATCAGAATACTATTGTTACACAATTATGCACACTGTAGCAGCACTTTGCACTTCATCTCGGGTATGATTTTAATCAACCACATCATGCATAGTGTTAAAATCATTTTACGATGTGGATTTCACATGAACCTCTCTGTGAGGTGACAATAGGTAGGACTAGTCTCTGAAAATCAGACCAACCCATTTTCCGCTCAAAGAGTTTCTGTTGCCAGAAGCTTCTGAAGGGAGCGATGCCTGTTCCTGGCCCAATCAGGAAGCAGGGGGACTTGTTCTCCTTGGGAAGATGGAACGACGTCGCCCTAGAAGAATCAACATAACTGACTTTAACCAAATAAACCTTCAATTATTGATGATGCTAATGAATAAAATGAATCGGTTTAATTAACAGAACTGACTGAAATAGGAAATTAATTAATCACATAATGACAAACCACACAATACAGCACAAAATATATTGTTGGATATATTCTTAAGAGAAACAAGTTTACCCTCTGACGAAACACGGCACCATCTCGTCCTTCTTTATTCTGTTGAGCCAGGATGAACACACTCCATGGTGTTCGGGACCCTCTCCATCTGAATGACAGTTATCAAACGGGATAATTAGACTTCCTGACTCCTCCCATTTGCACCCTTTAAATGAGTGGTTCTCAAACTTTTTGACATCATTACGAAATGATATATTTGGTCATGGACCAGAAATATAGGTACATGTCCACATTTTCTCAAGATTGTTTTGAAAATAGCAGATCTACAAGTTCACAACGCGTCACACACGTTGTGAGCTTGTAGATGGGCTATTTTCAAATAGCCGATGCGGGTTAAACTGGTTAAACCAATTTTGCTGGGGACACCCTGGAACACAGGTAGACTACCCACAATGCAATGTTCAATGTATCTGCGCTATAGAGGAAATAACTGTAATTCAACTACTTAAAGTCATCAGTGCACACTCATGGGCATGCACGCATAACTAATAAGAGGAAAGAGGGGAAAATGAAGACAAATTTTAGTTGCAGTGAGTTGCAGCTGGTGATGTTTGCTCACTACTTGTTGGTCTAAGGGCTTGGAAGCTGTTAAGTACAACCTATTAGATGTATGCTGTAGATGTGAAAGCCTTGTCAAACCGTACTGTATGTGCTAACGTAAACATTTGAGAGAGAGCCAGCATAGAAAACACCATTTAGAACAAAGTGGTACAGTATGTACATACAGCACAGTGTTTTGGAGATAAAAACAAATATATATATATTATATATATTGGACCAAATCCTGCTGGCAAAACACAGTCAATAGAAATTCCCCAGATACTGTAGTTCCAATTTCAGGTCTCATGTTGGCCCTATGGATTAGACTGGTGTTGCCAAAATAACTTTCAAGCCTATAAGTCCTCTGAACCACCAGAATATTTCCTCAGACAGGCTGACTCAATTGACTTTTTCAGTCATCAGTGGCGACTTTCAAGCAGTGACATCAAAAGAAGCACTGTGCGGGTACGAGGTACCCTGTCTGCCAGCAAAAAAAAAAAAAAAATCAATCACATGATTTAAATTTAAATTATATTTTAAAAACTCTGCTCTATGCCATCGGCCGTGCTCGAGCTTAATTGTCTTGCTAATGGAATGTCAAGAATACAGCCATTTGAGGCCTCCCTGTAGGAACCTGACAGGGAGGCCAGACAAACAGAATGAATTGCTCCTCAAGGCCTTGAAAAAAAAAGCTAGAGCAAGCAAACTTCTTTAATGGGAACACCTAGCATCCCCTGTCAATCAGTCACAGTAAAAGGAATTTTACCTAAGTAGCACTTTAAATCAGAAGGAGGAGAGTGCTTGTATTCGAATGACTCTTGAATGGATCACGGAGCCCCAGGTAAGCCTGTCATAATTATTACATAATCGCCTAATCGCTATTTTTTGCAAAATCGTCATAATCGTTTCAAGTTGAAAAAGTTCATACTCTTTCCAATATTTTGAAAAATAGTGGAAATAGCAGATCTACAAGCTCACTACAGCTTGTAGATCGGCTATTTTGCATAGTAGGCCTACATCATTTATTTTGATTATTAGTATCAATCATTGTCAGTCGTTTCTTTGTATATTAGAGTTATTTGTCATATCTGGCCTGTGCCATTTTTGTTTACATTTTTAGTATTGATCATTGTCAGTCATTTCTTTGAATATTGAAGTTATTTGTCATATCTGGCCTGTGCAATTTTTGTTTACAAAGCCAAACAGAAATCGAGCGTTCCTGCAGCTGTCTGTTATAAAACTCCCTCCACCTCCCCAGCCTCCTCCAGTGGTGTGCCATCTAAGTTAAATGTATGATTCTGTGGGTTGCATGATGTTACATCTGTGTATTTGTATGACAATTCATCGTCCAGTAAAACGTCACGATCGTCGACAGCCCTATAGCTCCAGCATTGAGGCAGTGCGTACGGTATAGTACCTCGGGTTCGGTAGGAGACCACGGCCACGGTGAGGTGGACCTCATTGGGATGCGCGTCCAGTGAGGAGCTGATGGAGTAGTAGCGAGGCTGCAGCAGAGGCAGCTGAGTGAGCAGCAGGGTGGTTGGCATCTGAATGGACGGGAACTCCTCCAGCACCTCCACCAACGTGGAGTTGTTGTACCACTTCCACTGCTCATACTCCTGCAGGCCCTGGGGGGGTCAAGGAGGAAGGGGGATTGCAGAGGTGTCACTTGGTCTCACAGGTAGTGGTGGAAAAAGTACTCAACTTCTTTACTTAAGTAAAAGTACCAATACTGCAATATAGAAAATACTTTGTTACGTGTTAAGTAAAAGTCCAGAATTCTAAATTTACTTGAGTAAAAGTACAAAAGTATTGGCATCAAAATGTACTTAAAGTACCAAAAGTAAAAGTACTAAAATATTTGAAAATACAAGCTCACAACGTGTCGCGATGCGACGCGTTGTGTGCTTGTATATCGGCTATTTTCAAATAGCCCAGGTATAAAATAGGGCTAAAGTGGTTAATGTATGTTTTATCAAAATCTTAAAAGCAACTAGTAACTGAAGTTTTCAAATAATTGTAGTGTAGTAATGTTGAACAAATTGTTGAACAAATTGCCAGCAGAATACAACAGAATAAACAACTTTTTCCTCACAAAAAAAGCTAAACCAAACAATTTGCCTATTTTCAAAACTTGCAGCAAGTTCAACACAAGAGCATGGCCCACGAGAGAGCACGGAGAAGGAGCGCTAATGATTGAGCTGAATGCTAAATGAATTACCTTACTGAGGAGCTCTAGTTTCTCCTTTTGTTTCTCATCGGTTGCCAGGTTAGCAAACTGCTGCAGCAGCACAGGGCTGGGCGGGGAGGTGATGTCCAGGAAGTCCTTGAAGGCTTGGAATATGGTGCAGGCAGGGATACGACTTTCCGGTGACCAGTTACTGATCGTACCTGTAGTGACAGAAGAACATGAAGGTAGTTTATTACACCAGTGGTTCTCAAAGTGGATTCCAGGGACTCTCTGGGTTCCTTTAGGGGTTCTAAATTGACCGTTACAAGTCTGTGACTCTGACAATGGAACTGAAAAAGAAAATCTGTACTTAAGTAGCACATGTACTTAGTTACTTTACACCACTGCCAAACAGACACATTACCCACCCGAGGCAGTGTTCCTCTCCTCCACGAACTCCAATTGGAAGATTTGATCAGCGGGTGGACCATCCTCCAGCTTCTTTATGAGAGCTGTCACCAGGTCCACTTGGTTGCTAGCGAAGACGCCCACATGGTCACCGGGCAGGTATTTCAGGCCCTCGTGGTTATTTGTGTTGAGCCGAATAAACGCAGTGGTACGACTGTGAAAGAGTAGAGGGGTGAATAGTGACACACCATTTTCAGTCCCTTCCAGATTGCTATAATGCGCTATTTGATAAATAATGTTTCACAATTTGCTGTTTAGCGTAACCAACTCAATTTCTTCTTTTGTTTTCACATCATGAAAATGTTTAAATCCCAGTCCCATGAAACCATAAACTTACTCAGATTTAGGACTTTGCAAATTTAGAGATTCCACCATCTTGGCGCCGTACACCTTCTTCTTGTGAATTGCGTACAATGCTGTTGGCAGTCACATTCACAGTTATCACATTAAGCCTTGTATTCTAACCTCAAGATTTCTTTGCCTGAAAATCGAGTAATCAATGGTGTATAGTGGTTTTGTCATCACTGGGCCAGTGAGTACCTTCCGTGAGGACCGGGGCCTCTTTGACGTAGGTCAGGCGGTACTTGCTCTTCTTCCAGCTGCGGTCATTGACGATCAAGGAGTTGTTTGCTTGGTCCATGTTCACGTCTCCGACACAGAACACCTCACAGGCCGCCTTTGACATGCAACAAAAGTAAGCCATGGAAAAGATGAGTGCACTGTAAAAAAATATGTGTAAAAACACAGAACTTCCCCACGACCGTAATCAGCATAAAGACCTGAAGCCCAAAGGGCGACTGTGTGTAAGGCACCGACCTTAAAAACGTTCTTGGCCCAGGTTCTGAAGGACTCCTCCTGGCCAGACAGCTCGTCCCCCTCTCCCATTTTTAGGATGCGCTCGCCCCCCAGTTCTTCAAACAGAGTGTCAACAGTGTGGGCAAAGGCACAGAAGTGTGGATAGGCCCTAGAGCCAAGGCCAAACACTGAGTACCTACAAAGAGGAAGAAAGAGTGAAGATCAGTGGTGACTGGGGCTAGAGAAATGGCCCTCAAGTCGGCCCTTTTTAAACAGTGCAATCTTTTATTTTTTTTGTGATTTTCGTTTTTTTTCCATATTTACACAGTTTGAATGTTGAAGAAGGTTTTAATTCCAACAGAACTGTTTTAGGGTCATTAAATGGTTAAAATTGGGATTGTGGGTTAGAGGTGTGTTTTTTTCTGAGATAATTCCATGTCCTAGAGAAATGTAGGACATGGAATCACACTCTGAGAGTGGTGCGATGCGGTGCGCACTACAAATATACCAAACCTATGAGTCAACCTATGACCTATTGAGGTCCATGCATGATTTCTGTTTTGATTACCTGACATTGGCGAAGGGTCCGGTACTTCCGAACATACCTGCCTCGTCACTGGAGGACTTTCGAGGGTCCGAGTGGGAGGAGACACTGTTGAAACGCACCTTGTAGGACCTAGAAGACAGGTGGAAACACAGAAACAAGAGGTTGGAAACTGAACTGAAAGCTTGAAACTCCACATACCAACTACTGCCCACACAGTTCAACTCACTTCACTTCTTCTGTGTCAAGTGTTGGGCAGCTCAGCTCCATCAAGCCAGCTCCAAATTTCTACAAAGATGCAAACGACAGGTTGTTTTTGATACATATGCATAATCAATGTGTTGTATGAATCCTGAGGTATGTTGGTGTGGTTTGTTAAACATGCATGCAAATATTCAGTGGTGGACAAAGCTTTATTAACATGCTTGTTAACAGTGCAGGTCGTACAGTCAAATGTTATGCTAGATGTTATCCTTCCTAGAATTAGAATTGAGTCAAAAGTACAATATTTGTCTTTGAAATAGGCTACAGTGATGTATCCAAAATACAAATACTCATGTAAAAAATAAAAAAAACTTACTGTAAGTAGGCCTACAGTACTCAAGTAAATATACGTTGCTATTGTCCACCACTGCAAATTTACGCACGCACGCACGCAGGCACACACACACACACACACACACACACACACACACACACACACACACACACACACACACACACACACACACACACACACACACACACACACACACACACACACACACACCTCTCCATTTTCTGGTGGATCTCCGTTGCCAAAGGTACTGGTCACCACTAACACCAATGTCTCATGCTCCAGGTGCACCATGTCATATTCTTCCATGGACATTACCTGCAGACAACAGAAGAAGAAAAAAGCTCTTTACATATTTGAAAAAATGTAATTGCAGAAAAAAGGGTTGTAGGGTCCCTCAAAGATAACACATGAATATAATATGATAATCAACAAAACGGCTATTTTCTGCAAAGGCTAGGTTTGGTGTAGGGGGGAAAAGCTGACAAAGTACAAGTTTTCTAAGTATTGAGGGTTTAAATGGTTGACTGTCTGAAAATACACATTAACATGAATCAAACACAACGCTACACATTGACAGTGCTGTCAAACAAGTCTATGAAGCTATCTATGAAATCTATGAAAAAGTTGAATCTGCAACACTTTGTTGCAGAGCGTCTTCGTTGAAGACCACCGCACAATGCTGTAATGAACACTCTGCCCAGGCAACAAGTTGATAATGTACTCGCTGCTTCCATATAATTAATTAGCACTCAGCACTATAATGTCAGTGTGCCACACAATCAGTGTGAAGAGACAACTATCCTCATCTACATGACAAGCAGGAATGGCCCCTGGCATTCTCATCTGTCCCTGAACCAGAACCACACACACGCGTACACACTCATGCATGCAACACAATCGCTTGTTGCATGATTGATCACATTGGGAACAAGGAAAATGAAGCAAAATGTCCTGGAGCCAAAACACTACATGATTGAGAGAGCTACTCATGTTATTATTCTTCGTCCAAAGTCATTTACACCGCCAGGGGTGCTTTCAGATCTCATCTTAAACTACAGCTCAATGCCTGGCTGGATGAATCTCAATTCAGACGCCCCGCACTTTCATGCATGTGAGCAGAAGAAAATGTGACAAAAGCCTTATTTGCTTCCTCTCTGCCCTTTATTCATTCTACTTGCTGGGCCATGTCGGATTCAGGACCAGGGCTGGGCCCTGGGGCTGGGCCCAGACCGAGATCCAACTGCTCCCCTTCCCATCAGACAACAGCACAAATACAGGTAGACATTACCCATCTCTCTTGAGTATTCTAATGGTACCTTTGCGTCAAAAGCGTGATTGAAGATTTGACAGAGGGTTTTGGCGTAGTCTTGGGACTTGCCCGTCTCAGTGGCATACAATATGGAGGCCTTGACTCTCTTGGCCATTGCTTTACCAAATAACCTGTTTGCGAACTGCACAGCCCTGCAGAGAAGGGGAGAGAGAGACAGAGAGGAAGGGGGAGTATAGAATGATAGATGGAAAAAAGTATAGAAATAGATTAAAGTCAAGTCAATTTTATTTATATAGCACCAAATCACAACGAAAGCTCTCATGATGACGCTTTACAAAGAGCAGGCCTAAACCATACTCTTTAATTTACATGAACCCCACAATTACAGCATGAGCGAGCAAAGAAAAACTCCCCTGTAGTGAATGAATGTGAGGGGAAAAAACTGATGAGAAACTGCATCATTGAAGAACTAGAAATGTGAGAGCGAACACAACCGCCCCGGTCATGGCAAAAGCCTTGGCAAAAGTCTGGCTTCATGGCTTTAACCCATTGAGACCTGAAGCCGATTCTACAAATGTCTTCTAAATTCTAACTGTTTTTTTGAAAAAACTAATGTTACTATGTCAGTGGTTCTCAATCGTTTTAAAATATTTTGTTCAAGGGACCCCCAGAAGCAAAGATTTGAGTTACAAATGTTCGCTTTAAAAAATATATATTCAAAGATTTGCACACATTTTCACGATTTCTCAAAAATAGCAGATCTACAAGCTCATAGCGTGGCACTCGGTATTGCGCTATGAGCTTGTATATCTGCTATTTTTCAATAGCCAAAGTGTAAAATGATGCTTTTTAGGTCAAATCTAAAAATGACACAGATGCTTCTCCCGGTCATGTGATTCATTTCAGCAGACACTGCAGATCAAGTCAAAAGTAGCGGATGGATGGCACAGTAGCTACAGACATACTTGGGGGGGGGGGGGCGCAATGTTAAGTCAACCTGTTTATACCCCCCAAAGATGTCCGCCGCTACCAAATGACACTTGTTGACGCCCCCTTCAGTTTTTTTTGGCACGCTCTATAGGTAAGAGCAATACTAAAAAGGTGGGTCTCAAGATTTCTTTCAAAAATGTCAACTGATTCAGTGAATCAGTTGACATAAAGTTGAATTCTCCACTGAATAAATAGGTGTGAATCAGAATCAGAATCAGAACAGAATGTGTGCTCAGTGGCAAAGATTTCAGCACTTGTGCAGGTGAGCCCAAAGTTTGTTATTTCGGTCATGGTTGATGACGGAATGAAATGGCTTGGTATTCACATCATGTAAACCATGCAAGTAAATAAACACAAATCAAACTTTGCATCCGATATAAATACACTTTTATATTTTTGCCGTGGCTTATCAAAAGAGTGCATTCTTACTTGGCCAGTTTCTTAAATCCAATGGCTTTCTTTTTGGTGGGTGTTCCGTTGTTCGCTGCCTTCCACACATAGTCTTTCCAGGCATCTGTCTGTTTCAGATAAGGAGAAGGCACAGAGACACTGGTGTGAAGCTTAACTAGGTATCTAGTACTGCACACGAAAAAAACACCCTGTACATGTACTGTAGCATGACAAATCATCCATCCCTCATGACTATACTGTCTGTTTGCATTCCCTCACCTGGTACTCGAAGGAGGGAGTAAGGTGATAGTTTAGCATCTCCTGGCCGAACACTGGTGTGATGCTCCCCGACATGGGGGGCACGACCCACACCCAGTCTGCAGGACAGCCTCCCCGGAGCTTGTGCTCATTGTCCATGTGTTTCATGAAGGTCTCCGCAGCTGTGTGGTGGTCTACTATCGTCACTTTGGATATCTGGAGACAGAGGGCAGCAGGGATGTCATGTATGATTGTTGACTGTCAGAGAGCTCTCAGCTGAATGATTCATCAGAAGAGATTATTACATCTGCCAATGTTACGTATCGTTAGCCTCATAGCATTTTCCATTTTCCGTTTTCAGGGAACAAATAAAAAATCACTTTCTGCCTAAGTCATCTAGGTGACTTAGGCAATCATGAGTAAAAAACACATCTTGCCTAAGTCATGTTTACTGCCTTTATTTATATCTGCCTAACTCTACTCTCCTACCACTGCTGATTCATTCTGCCTTATTGCCAATGTTCTCAGACAGATCAGAATTCTTGTTACATTCAAAAACTAATTTAGCCCAAGTAAAAAAGTTTACTTAAAAGCACTTTCTGCTTAAGTCATTTTGGAATGTAACAAGCGTTCTGATTGGCTTAGGACATAGGCAATAAGTCACAATGATGCAGCAGCGATAGGAGAGTAGCGCTCGGCAAAAATGTCAATTTGACCAAAAAGTGACATAGGCAATTATGCTATGAGGCTAATGTTATGTATTCTATATTCTGAGAGCATGTGTATGTGCTGCTGACACTTGTCAACTTGTGAATTTATAAATTGTTCTCCACTAGCTGGAATTCGCCTCTGAACTGTATTTGTACTGTGTTGCACCACGGGAATCAGGCAATGTTATGTTGACCAAAGACATAAATGATGTGTAGCCGGTGAGCAAAGTTCAGGCAGAGACACTGGAGTGGGTTACGTGCCTCCTCTGTGGGTTATATAACTGTAACGGGGGTGGGGGCTTTATCTCCGTGCTCTGAAATGGCTGTCTTCTAATTATGTTGAGCAGGGAGTAATATGTACAGTAGCAGAGCCTGAATGACAAGATCAAATATAATACTGACACCTGTGTTTACACTATAAATGCTACAAATACCGCATTCAAATCTCATCAGTTGAATGAAGAGGAGCCCACCTGGAAACTGTAGAGAACAGCAATGTTGATCTCCACCAGCGCTGTGTCCTTCCATAGGGAAGAGATCTTCCTGATGTCCAAGCCCATCCTCATACCTACTTCCTACATGGCAAGGAATGTAAGGACAGCATTATTTCATTGCAGACGTAATATGACAATGACACAGTATGATGTTCTGTAGTATTCTGAGGGTTGCGAGATGGCCATCATAGTTTGCATTAAGGCCTTTGTAGAATCTGTCACTACTTGAGGTGAAGGTGTTAGGTGTGATTAGAATAATAGGAAAAGCATCAAACTCCAGATAAAAGATTTCCCCCTTGCAATTATGGCTATGCAACATGCAAATGTGTTGGGTCTCCTGACTCTTGCCAGTACTGCTGTTTTCACAGCAGAACTGGCCACAGTTATGAAAATAAATTGCCTCCAACACAAAGTCATGCTGCATTGCTCTAAAATCCTTTACAGTATGTGAGCACACTGTAATGCGTGTCCTAGCTAACATGCTGTAGTCTAGTGTGCTATGACTCATGTGCCCTGACTAATATACTTTGCTATTTTGATTACTATTGTTGCTATTCTTTATTACTGTATTTCTTTAATTGTTGCTATTGCTGTAACAATGTTGAGGAACCAAAACCAAATAATTTTACTCTTCTGTACTCGTTAATAAGATGTAAAAATATTTGTATTTTTAAGATTTGAATAATAAGAATGCATATGATTTGGTCAGAATTTATTGAGAGGATAGCCCCTTGAGATGAAGCATCTCATTTTAGAGGGGGTCCTAAATTTAGATTAGTGTAAGGCATTCATGTGTGGAGTTGTTAAAATCATAAAAATACCATCCACGGCACGTCGAACACATTGGCTTTGAAAATGAAGAGTACCTTGGTCTTACATGGCTTACTGGCACTAATTGCAACTCAATCAATTAATTTCTTAGTTGTACTGTTATATTCTTCAAAAGAGGGTTATTATTAATTCATAGCATCATGTGCTACTGTAGCTGTGGTTTTCTATTGCAGTTTTGCTAAGCAAAATGTTGTAGATGGGTAAAGGGGGGCATTTGGATTTACAGTAGAAATCAGGGAAAGGAGGTGCTGAAGCCAAAACAGTTTGAGAATGATTGTTATACACAAACATTACCTCCAAAATATTATAACGTGAGCTGTCACAGAAGTCCCTCGCACCAATCTCTGATCCCATGTACCAGCCGCTGAAGGGGCAGGCAGTGAACTGAATTCCCCCAACATCCAGCATCATGTTGGACACTGCTGGTAGAACGAACCATTTCAGGGCCAGCTCCTTAAACCACTCAAACCTGGGCAAGGAAACAACGTTTATTCAACATACTGTACCTGAATAAAGGGTTTTGTGACATGCAACTCAATCCAATACAATACAGTGTTGTCTCACAAATTCCCAGGCCCAGAGATAAAAAACAGTGAAAGGCATTAAGTTCAATCTATGAGTGTTCCTTCAGTGAATATACAATATACATTTCTTACCCTGCAAACCTAGAATAGGGCATCCATGCTTTTAGCTCCTCCAGATTTTACTATTGTAATGCACTTTATTCACTTATCAGCAAGTGCAATTATACAAAGACTGCAACTGATACAAAACGCTGCTGCCAGGCCTTTTACACACACTAAGATAAATGCGTAACAACGAAAATCGCCTATTTTACTAGCTCCAAAGTTTTTGTTCCACTAATCCTCATTATGCAGTGTCCTGATGCTCATTCAGTGCATGTTTGAGTGTCAGGACACTGCATAATGAGGACTAGTGAAAAAAAAAAAAAGCCAAAATAGCAGATTTACAAGCTCATAGAGCTTGTACAGTATATCTGCTATTTTTGAATAGCCAAAGAAATCTTAAAATGATACAGATGTGTTCAAGGTCTTAATGGCTTAAGAGTGAAGCACATGTTTGAACATTCTTTAAACTCACCTGGGGTGTATGATGTCCACCTCCAGGATGTCCTCTGGAGGGATCTCATACATCTCCGGATCTTGCCCGTTGGCTTGCAGAAGGAGGGGCAGGACGTCAAATTTCCCCATTGGGGGCTTCCATCCCTGCTGGATGCAGAGCTAAGGACAGAGACCAAAAGGGAAGTGATCGGACGACATTGATCAAAAATATGTTTTATTGCAACTTCACTGCAACTACCCATCATTCCTACCTCAGTGAACTCTACACTGGCAGGATCTCCAATGATCTTTCCATCAGGCAACTTGTAGCCTGCGTACTTTACTAGCTGACCGTTCCATACCCGGAAGTCATGTAGACCATCTGTCCTCTGAGGAAATATGGTAATAGCTGACCTGCACGCACACACGCACACACACACACACACACACACACACACACACACACACACACACACACACACACACACACACACACACACACACACACACACACACACACACACACACACACACACACACACACACACACACACACACACACACACACACATTAGCATGTTGATATCTGAACATGATATACTACTGTAGATTAGATTTTTGCTAGCTAGGGATTTTCACATTGCAAAGAAAATAAAACATACTCTCTCGCCATGCCTTTCGGCCTGGCGGAGATAATAATAGCTCTGTAGCTCTGGTCCATAGCGTTCTCCTTAGCGCTATGGACCAGAGCAAATAGATAACCGACATACCATATCTGAGCGTGTTTGATGGCATTGCAGATCGTAAAAAAACAAAGAACAGCTGGTGTGAGGGCAGTGGTGACATGCAGCACCAAACAACTTCTAGAAATCTCTTAGCTCGACTCGAGACACTGTAAAATGTTAATTTAACTCTGACAGTGTGCAAAGGAGAGTGTGCCAAACGGACCCTTACGGTAAAAAATTAAAAAGATCTATGGCAGAACCAAGTATGGCTGTCAAAGCTCTAAGCTTTAGAATGTTTTTGCAAAACATCTTTTCAACTTTCACATACTATGCTACTGACCGAATCAAACCTGGCAAAAGTAGTGACAGACGTGCTAGCTACAGCACAGTAGCCCCCATCAACATACTGTAGATATCAGGGATATCACGTGCAGTAATGACCCTGTCAGCCAGTAGTGTAAATGTGAGGTGTCACCGGTGGGCGAGCCAACACTGTCTGCGGGTGTGCCAAGCGTGACTGCTCGCTAGCGGGGTGTGTTGCCAAGCCAGCGAACAATGGTTAGTACACAAAGAGACTGACACATGGGAGAGGCAATACACAGTGTCAGAGAAAGCGCTAAGAGACGGTGCACACGCTGACAGATGGACAGTGGGTTGAGAGAGGGTAGTGACAGAGAGGAGTTGATGAGATACTATACATGGAATGACAGATGGGAAAAAGGGAGATGTATAAAGCATTACTAAAGGATTCCCACCTAATGTTTCCTTTATTGGTGGCATATTTGACGTGATTGCAGATGTAGTTGGACATTTCATGAGGAGTTGTGCAGTCCCTAGCGTCAAACACCTGAAAAACAAATGTCATGATGAAGCACAAACTCTGGAGCAGCTCAAATCTGGTTAAAACACAGCAGAAATATATCATTGGGTATGAACTGAATTGGTTCAACTTTTTATTTTACTTTTATGTGTGACTGTGTTGGGTCATCAGCCATGTGATGTGTACAACACTAGTCTAAAGTCTACTATAGCATCGAGTTAATTTTAAGGAAAGAGCGTTATGAATTCATGAAATCTTTAGTCAGCTTCACAAAAAATAACAGTGATTTAATAGATACAGAGTATCTATACTCTATAAGTATCTATAAGTGCCCTACTTCCACGTTCACAGCCACCTAATTGCTGGGGGACCCGATAACGCTTATTGTTATAGATACCATTCAATCCACCGTAACACAAAAAAACGTGCCACAGAGGCACGATTGGTTACCTCCTCTGGCTTTTTGACACAGAAGCAGAGCACATGCTATTTGAAATGGCCATTCTATACTGTTCTAAATCTATGGTTGATCGCAGTACGGTAGCTTTTGACCAATATCTCTAGAATGACTACAACCAACCAACCAACCAAGCACAGATGGAGCGCACAGTTGAATTGTAGGCTACTGTAGTTTGTGTAGTAGCCTGGAAACAAGAAGAGTGGGCACCTCGATGTAAAATTGGCTATTTTGTCCAAAATAATACAATATTTGAAAAATGGTCTGAAGTAATGTAAAATATACTTGATGTGACACATGCACGGTACATCATTATCAGACTTAATTTTATCATTCAACTTCTTGTTTATGGCCCAAAATGACTGGATATACAGGTTTTGCAGCAATGTGTAGCAATTGTAGAAATATTAGACCTTAGTTGTCGAATGTTTAAGCATATTCTAATCATGAATACTTTACATTAAGTAAAAAATATTGTCCAAATATTTAATGTTTCAACATTTTGGACAAAACACTCTTCCTTAGTGCCCACTCTTCCTGTTACCAGTGGTGGAAAAAGTACTCATAGTTTTTTACTTAAGTAAAAGTATCAATCCTGCAATGTAGAAGTACTACGTTAGAAGTACAAATCCGGAATCCAGAATGTTCTTGAGTTAAAGTACAAAAGTATTGGTATCAAAATGTACTTAAAGTACCAAAAGTTAAAGTACTAAACTTTTGAAAATAGCAGATCTACAAGCTCACAACGTGTCGCGATGCGACACGTTGTGAGCTTGTAGATCAGCTATTTTCAAATAGCCTAGGTATAAAATAAGGCTAAAGTGGTTAATGTATGTTTCATATGTAATCATTTATATCTGCAAAGTTACTAGTAATTAAAGTCTACAAATAATTGTAGTGGAGTAAAAGTACAATATTTGCCTCTGAGATGTAATTTTAAATACTCCATTAAAGTAAAAGTACCTCAAAATTGTACTTAAGTACAATACTTGAGTAAATTGACTAGTTACTTTACACCACTGCCTGTTACCAGTAGCCCCACCTGTAATTTGGACCACTGAATCCTCCCGATGCAGCGGGCAGAATTTCTCCAGGCTTGCTTGGCACCATAAATGAGCTCAGTGCTCTTCAGTTGGTAGGTTCCCGTATCCCCAATCTCCTTGATCACCTCCTCCAGTCTTTCCACATGGGGCTTGGAGCCAGCCCTGAACCCAGCACAGTCACACCATGGAAGTCATAGAAAATCAGTTACAAGTCATTCAAAGTGATAGAAAATCAAAGCGAACCTTTTGAACTCAAATCTTTGCTTCTGGGGGTCCCTGGAACAAATATTTTGAGATGGGGGTCGGCGGCCAAATACATATAATTGTGGGGGTCCTTGACATGAAAAAATTTGAGCGCCACTGATATAGAAACATACGTTTTTTCAGAATACTGTTGGGATTTAGAAAACATTTGTAGAATCGGCTTCAGGTCTTAATGGGCTAATGGAGAGGTAGATTGGTCTATGAAGCTGTGTGCTTGCCTTTTAATGGAGGTGAAGTATTCGTTTATGAAGTCAGTGGCCAGCGGGATCACCTCGTCTTGGGTTCGCATGCGGAGACAGTAACTTTGCCGTTGGGGCATCATCTTTGAACCCCAACACACCTCCTTGGCGCATACAGGCATCTGGAGAGAGACATCACATTACACATGATGACTATTCCTTCTTTCATAGACATCACATTACACATGATGACTATTCCTTCTTTCATAGATTACAGAGGTGCCTATTCTGTCTTTCATAGAGAAATACATTACACACAATACACACAATGACTATTCTTTCTTTTATAGAGAGCAGTGGTGGAAAAAGTACTTAAAAGTGAAAATATCAATACAACATTGTAAAAAAATAATAAGTAAAGGTTTTGTACTTTTAATCAAAATTCACTTGAGTGAAAGTACAAACGTTTTGGCATCAAAATATGTGCCAAAAGTAAAAAGTATTCATTATGCAGAATGGGTAGGCCACCCAACCTATAGAAAGATATGCACCCGGTAACAATGTTGCTTTGTAGTTTGTAGCATAATCTCACCTCGGTGCACTTCTGGTGGAGGTTATCATTGTACACGTTGCCAGTTTCCAAGTTCTTGACCATCAGGAACTTTGGGCCTTTGATTTCTGGACCGTGACCTGGAAGCTGCGGGGAGGAACAGAGACATGTGACAGTGAGTCGCTCCAACAAGGGGATTGTAGAGGCCTTATCTACTCATCTAACTCAAACTTTATTGTAACATAATATTTACTGGTAAAAGTGGGTGAAATAGGGTTTGTGCAGGCTCTCAATATGCAGTAATGGGGGGGGGGTTATAAAAGAAACAAAGAGGAAACAAAGTGCATTAAATAGAAGCAAGATTAAAATCAGTGTCATGTGGATTAAAAGTAATTTTACAAACCACTATGCTTGCAGATATGATCAAAGACCATTGTGTCATAAAGAGGGGCCATAATACTCAGGCAACCATATGTGGACAATAACCACACAAGTAAAAGGGAAAAGTGTGACAGAAAGGGAAATGGAAGGTATATTTAAATATGAGTTCATAGGGTTTCATAGAAATAAAAAAGTGCCATAAAAAATAATAAACTATAACAGATGGTTTGTCTGTCTGTCTCCTTGAGTCTTATTCAGCGACAATGAAACAGTAGGGAGAAGGAGACGGGAACGGGAACTGTCTGGCACGGTAGCCTGTTCTCTGATCCTGAATGGATCATCAAAGGTGTCAGAGAACTCGAGGACTGATAGGACTGACTGAACATTCTGCACTTCTCCAGGCAGCTCAAGGCACAATAGTCCCTTGTTGAGGTGATAAAATGGCCTTCTCAACCAGAGTTACTTGCCAGAAACAGAAAGTTTATCATTTAGTTTCCTACCATGTCGTTCTCAGCAGGAGGATCGGTGTGCTCTGTTGGCGTGGGTTCCTTCTTTGGTTCCTCACCTGCGCCGGCATCATTATCCAACACCTGCGGGGGAGGCATGTCGTTTCCCACACCAAGGTCCCTGAAAGTCAAACACAGGCTCCTCAGCAGCTCATTGTTGTCCTCCACCCCGTTGACCAGCACCCCGCGGCCACCCGCATCCCTCATCAGGATCAACACGGCGTGGCTCTCGGTCGATACGTTCTTCAGGGTCTCCAGCGCCCGCTCGTAGGACAGGTCCACCAGGGGCTTGTTGTTGACGGCCAGGACGATGTCTCCCACCTGCACCAGGCCACATTCCTCGGCTACACCGCCACGGATCAGGTCCGACACGACGATGGGCGGCTTGGACACCCTCTGTTTGAGCAGGAAGCCCAGGCCGCCCACTTTCCTCTTGAACAGGCGCACCGAGATGATGTTGGGTTGCAGCCGACAGACTGTAGGCTCCGACTTATGCATGGTGCCGGTGTGTGCTCTGACGTGTGTATGTAAGTGCGGAGATTGTGCGTCCCCAGGGATATGGCTCTGTAGGAAGAGGAGGGGGAGAAGAGTATTAGTTTTGGAGGAAATTGCCTTTACAGGATTATTTGTTTACAAAGTGCTGATTTATCATCAGCTAAAAAGGGCATGCGAGTCAAAGCCTGATTAATGCTCAGTTGCGCATCATGTCCCTCACCGGAAATGGCAGATCTACAAGCTCACAATGTGTCCCAGTGCATTTGTTGGGAGCTTGAAGGTTGGCTATTTTTGGTGCAGGACACCTGCGCACAACTAAATAAGGCATCACTCAGACTGCTTTCAGAAGGGGTGATAATACCAGGTCATGAAGATGTATTGGAGACCGATGAGGAATATTGTCATGATCTATTTGATGCCCCCTGTGGGCCTTTATTTTTGTCTCGACATCTGTACCACAGTGTCCAGAATAGGGCCTGGATCAATCTTAAAGGGCAAGACCACTTTGGTAGAGGTTTTGGTCGTGTAGTTACCTTGTCATGATGTAATTCCAAAGGTGGTCAAGAAATCTAAAATAATTGCTCATTGATTTTATTCAGGAGCCGATTACAGTAAAGAGTAGGCAATATTCAGAGGCTTAACCAAGGTGTTACTTCTCTAGTTCCACTGGCAAAAAAGTAAAAGTATCAATACTGCATGTAGAAATACTCTGTAACAAGTAATAGTCCGGAATTAAACATTTTCTTAAAACTACTAAAGTATTGGTATCAAAATGTACTTAAAGTACCAACAGTAGAAAGTACTCCTTATGCAGAATGTCCCATTTCACACGTTTTCAAATGTATAAAAATCTTTTGAAAATAGCAGATCTACTACTTGTAGGCCTAGCATCTAAATAGTGAGACAAAGTTAATAAACAAAAAGCAGGACAGTGCTGAAAAAGAGCATGGGTAACATTCAGTGCTCAGTTCACACAAATAAAGTTTCATGAATGCATATCAGTCTGAACAGCATGAAGAAACTTACTGTGACAGCTGGCCTTAGAAGAGTGTGGTTTCAGTAGAATGATCTGACAGGTTTGAAACTGTACAATTTATCTAGCCAGTCGCACAAGTAATGCAACTAATTAGATCTCCCCTTGTAAAGGGTATTGGAGCAACAGAGTTAGCGGACACAACTCAAACCTAGGAAAGGAAACATAAACAACAACTCAACAACAAATTACTGACATGAAATATACACACAACACTGTAAAACATATCAGAAACACATACATTCATCGTTGTGTAAACACTGTCAATTCTTACCGTCAGTCTCTCGGAGCTCGCAATGGAAAATGGCGAACGCAGCAATAACACCCTGTCAACTAGTAACACTGATGCCTTTAGGACACTTTGTACTGACTAGTGAGCATCCACTCTATTTATATGGGTTTGGTATACCCATGTGGGTGAAACCTTCTGTTGATTAATCATGTGACTTGGTACTGTCTTAAATGATGCAACTCAGGCTCCAGCACTGTTCTCTAACAGTGGCTACTGTCCTTATCTGATCGAATCAATCAACTCTCTCAACACTCTCATGTGACGTGTACAAAGTCCCCTGGTTTCAACAGTGTAGTCACAGCTGTATTTCTTAGAATTGCATATATTTGTACTTATTATAGCTAAATATCCTGAAACATTCTGAAAATAAGATACAGGAAGGCGCTAGAAGGCCACATGTGCAGGTAACATGCTGATACAAACGCCACCGTTACATCATAATAATGGATTATTCTGTTCAACACCATGTCAGATTATAGCTTTTCTGTTGCTTCATTTCTGCTACTGTCAGAAAACGTAACCAGTTTAAAACCTCTCCATCAGGTCTTTAACATTACTTCTATGTTTTCCTGGCAATAATTTGGATTATAAACGTCTTATACATTAGTCATATTTACAACAGTGTGGGTCAAATAACTGAATGACTGTTTTACAGTGTGTTCTTAAAATTGACTGTCCTGCCATAATCTCTGATATGGTGGGAGAAATGCACAGCCTGGGGCTGCTGGAGTTGCATATTAGATTCTTTATTTCTGTGTCATACACCAAAAGGTGCCCAGCCCACATGGACTTACAGGACACAACATGTAAAAATATATAAATCACTACATTACATAGGATTACACTATAACAACTTTTTTGTTTCTTCTTTTCAAACATAAAGAACACTCTGTCTTTTTTCCCAAGCCTTACTTATAAAAGCTGCCAAAAGGAAAATACCTTTACTAAAACACAATTCAAGTTTTTCATAATCATCCGACCAGAAAAAGTTAACACAAATAGATGTCATTTTAGAAAATAATTGTTGTCTTATCTCATCATAGAGAGGACAATACAAAAAATGTATCTCACTTTAAATTTCCTCCAAGTCACAGAGTAAACAAATTCTGTCCTCCTCAGGCATACCAATGAATCTACCTGTTTCTAAAGCTAATGGTAAGGTCCCAGAATGTAACTGTGCACACAACGACCTTTGACTCTTATATACATTCTGCATGACATATGGTTCAGGACTATAATCCTTCTTAATGAGACGATATGTTCTTAATTTTGGTTTGCACCATAAGTCAATCGACCAACTGTCTTTATATTTGAGAAACATGTAATTCTGCATGTCATTGACATTACAAGATAATCTGTTTAAATAAATGAACAAAGAATTATTTATAAAAAATAAAGATTTTACTTCAGTGACCCATGGGTAACCATTAGAAATGTCCCAATTAAAAATCTTTTTCGTTATTCTGTCGTCAGACATTTTAACAAGCCTATTCCAAAGTCTCAACATCTCACCTTTATGTCTGATATTTACTGGCGTCCATCCCATATCTCCGCTAATAGCCAAAATTGGCGTAAGCTTATGAACTCCAAGAAATGAACGTATAGCTCTATTTTGAATTGTGTTGCAACTTACATATTTGCAACATATTTTGCAGATCCTTTTAGCAATCTGCTAGTAGAATTATGTCATCGGCATACAAAAGTATACCTACAGTCATATCAGCTACTGTAACCCCCAATTTGGAGTTTCTGATCTTAAGAGCCAAATCATTAACGTACATGGAGAACAGTGTTGGTGATAAAACATCTCATTGTTTCACACCAAAGTGTGTAGGAAACCATCCTGTTCTAAAAATATTCACTTGAACACAAGCAATAGGTGCTCGATAAAGAGCCTTAATGGCAGCATAGAATTTCCCATTTACACCTGATGTTATTAAACTGTATTGAAGAAGCTCTCTGTTTACCCAATCAAAGGCCTTCTGAAAATCAATAAAACACGCATATGTTGATTTGTTTTCTTGAAGCCTTGCTCGTACAATAGTGGTACTGTAACTGAGTAGATATGGTCAACACAAGATCTTGCTTTACGGAAACCGTTCTGTTCATCAACCAGTAGGCCAGACCTTTCAAAATGATCTGTAAGTCTATTATTTAAAAGTGAAGAATATAATTTATAAACATTACTAATAAGACTAATGCCTCGATAACTAAGCGGTAGTTTGGGGTCACTCTTGGAGGACTTTGGAATAGGCTTTATAATTGTTTTATACCACTGGGAAGGAACAATACCACTATCGAAACAGGTTTGAAACAATTGAAACAAAATAACAACTCGGGTGATTTCAGTACCTCATATGAAATCTCATCAATTCCAGTAGCTTTTCTTGATTTACTTTTTTCTACCACTCTCTTTACTTCCTCAATAGTGAAATTAACATTTAAATAGAAATTACAATTATAAGTATCTGAACTCATTTCACTTTCCATTATTCTCTTTCGGCCGCTAACTTCTTTCAAGAAAGAATCATCAAATAAAGAGTGATTACACCCAGAAAAAAAATCTGTAAAATCCTTCTCCCATTTTTGTAGCACTATTCCTACATCAGAGCAACATTCCCCATTTTCCAATGTTACAACCATAGGAATCTCTTTCTTTTTACGGGGACCCAATTTATTAATTTCATTCCAAAATTTCTGGGGGTTATGAGTTTGTAGTTGTTCAATATGCAATGACATTCCTCTGTTGAATTTATGCTTCACTGCACGTAACCTTTTATCAAATTCACCTTGACACTTTTTAAATTCCTTTCTCAAATCCCCTCTCAAATCTTTATTTTTACACTTTAAGAAATTATTTTATACTACTCTTAAATGGTCCCATAGCCTTTGTAAATCCTGATTCCAATATGGTTTACATATTCTTCTTGACCCTTTTTGAGTATTGATTTTAACACATTTATCCAATTCTGTGTATAAACACTCACAAAAGTTATCATACCAAACGTCCATATAAACTTGGTCATTTGTGTTTAACTTCAGCTGATCAGTAAGCCCCAATAAATTAATATTACAAGCATTAGTAGACAAAAACAGTTTAGGGAATCTTCTTATTTGGGATCTTAAAGTTGTTGTCTGACTCTCGGGTACTTGCACGTCTTTATTAAAATTAAATCTCATCTGAAATGATATCACTATAGAGTGATCAGGCATTTTACATCTGTCTCCCAATAAAGAAATAGCCTCTAATCCTAAACTCTCCAATAACTCATTTGGGGTCCAAACAATAAACATATTACAATTATGTAATCCTTCATGGGGGACAATAATGTAATCTACCACAGCTCTCCCTCTGGTGGAGACTGAGGTGAAATTATCAGTACCTGGCATTCTCCCATTCAACACACAGCATTTTGCATCTCTCAAAAATTCAATTAAAACATCTCCATATTTATTTACTGAAGTATCTAAATTATTTCTGGGAGGTACATTATCAACCTCTGGTATGTAATCATTAACATTACCAATACGTCCATTATAGTCCCCACGTAAATACATTTCATCCACATCAGACAGACTATATATCTGAGCCAATAAATGATTGAAAAATAAATGAGAGGCAATTGTTCTTGAAGATCCCTCAGGTGGCAAATAACAAGTAAAAATAACAAAACAATTAATTGAAGACCTATTCTTAAAACGTATTCCCAATATTCCCTCCACTGTATTATCAATTACTCTAACTTCATAACCTTCAAATAATGTGTTCTTTATCAAAATACCAACTCCCCCTGAACCTTTTACAGCTCTCATATGCATTTTTCGATTTTGCCCAAACCAAGTGTACCCTTTAAGTTCTATTACCTGCTGACCTGTCAAATGAGTCTCATTTAGAGAGATAATGTCAGGGTTAATATTTAGTAGTATTACTTTTCTAAGCTCACAATTCCAAGTTGTCCAACCCTTTACATTCCAATGCACTAATGTGCAATTTTCAAGTTGTGCGGGGTGGGCATTTACCGATCATGACGCCGGATTGTTTCTTCTCTGCCAGGGCCCCCCTCGTCCCCGGGGGCTCCAGGGCCCCCCTCGTCCCTGGGGGCTCCGTGCATCCCGTGCGTCATGATTCCCCCGTCCCCTGGGGCTTGGTGCGTCACGAGGATGTGTAGATCTATCACTGTTCTCCTCCTCCTGATAGTCTCTCCACTGCCAATGCCCCCGTCCCCGGGGGCTTCGGGCTTCACGGGGATATGTGCGTCTGTCAGTCCCACTGCCCTCAGCTTCCGTCTGGGCACGTCTTGACAGTCGCCCACTACCCGTGAAAAAGTAGTCTTGTCCACAAGGAAGCTCTTTGAGGAGAGTTCTGAAGTTTATCTCAATAAGCCTCTCTGCAAGTGACTTGGCATTATGAATGTAGACACGTTGAAAGTCTTCATTTTCCTGCAGGCTTCGCTTGCGACGGAGCACAGCCACTTTCTCCTCTACTGAGCGGAACTCTGCTTTGATGATTCCTGACCCTTGTCCTCTCGGTATCAGGCGCTCCACATTCACCAGCTCTGGTACTGGGTCACACCGCAGACCATCGGCCAGGAGCGTTGCCACCCGTTGCGCCACATCTTCACCTTCAGCAAAAGGCAGACCCACAATAATAATGGATACATCTGAGTTGAATTTGGAGACTGGCCCCTTTACTTTCTCCATTTTCTCTTCAACTCGATCAATTCTAGCAGAGAGCCGCCCAATATCCAAATCATGATTGTCTTGCACTTGTTTAATTTGAGTTTTCAGCTCTGCTTTTAACTCATCTCGGTTTTCATTAATGAGTCTCTCCAATCGCTTTACATTACTGTCCAGCTGCTTCTCAATTTTTTCAAGAGAAGTATTGGTTTTATCAAGAGAAGTATTCACCTCTCCAATCTGTGATTTGATCAGTGCTTTGAACTCCTCTCTATGCGAGCGGAGTTCCACCATGATAGAGTTATAATCACACATTTCAGCATCCTTCTTTTCCCTTTGTAAATAAAAGTAAAGTAAAGTAAGTAAACCTTATCTTGGAGTGGGTGCAGATAAGCAGGTTAGCTGGGCTGCTCCTGAGGCCTGGATGGTAGCTGGGGTTGGCTGGATAGCTAGGCTGCTCCAGAGGCCTCGGTCTGAACTGAATGGTGGCTGGAGTTGGCTGGTTAGCTGGGCCTGGCCTGGATGGTGGCTGTAGTTATAGTTGAGCTGCTCCTAAGGCCTGTGCCTGGCCTGGATGGTGACTGAAGCCTTCACTTGACTAGTTAGCCAAGCTACTCCCTCAGTCCTGGTCCTTGCCTTGCTGCCTGGGTAGCTGTAGTTATAGTTGAGCTGCTCCTGAGGCCTGTGTCTTTCCTGGATATCGGCTGAAGTCTTCACTTGACTGGTTAGCCAAGCTACTCCCTCAGTCCCGGTCCTTGCCTTGCTGCCTAGGTAGCTGTAGTTATAGTTGAGCTGCTCCTGAGGCCTGTGTCTGGCCTGGATGGTGGCTGAAGTCTTCACTTGACTGGTTAGCCAAGCTACTCCCTCAGTCCTGGTCCTTGCCCTGCTGCCTGGTTAGTTGGGCATCCACCTAAAACCAAGGCCTGACTTGTGGTGTTTGGCCTGGTGTTAGCTGACCTGCAGCACACTCTCCATTCAGTTGTCAAATTTCATTTCTGGTTGCAAATTTAGAGAATAATAACGAAATAAAGTACCTAAAAATACACTGGTAACCTTTAGGTTGCAGATTAACTAAGGATTTATTTATTTCTTTGACAGGTAGAGACACAGCTCTCACAGCAAACCAGCACTGTCGGCCATCTTGGATCTGTCTCTATCCATACATAGCATACAGTGCTGCCATCTACAGGTTACATTGAAAGTTCACTTGTTAAATAAAGACTGTCACTAATATTGACACAAACATATTTCAATTGTTGAGGTCTAGGAGTCATGCTTTTTCAAATAGTTTGTTAAAGTGTGCTGTAGTGAGTCAATAATTGAGCCCATATTTGATATTTTCCATTTCAAAATTGTCAACTCTTTAATAGTAGCCTACTTGGCATAATTGTTGCAGTGATATTTTAGATGGTGTCATGAAGCCCAAAAGAGTGAATGGATTTGTTTTAATCTTTGAAACCAGATTGAGGATGAGATCAAAGGCTGCCTGGACCTCCTGCGGACCGTGTACAATGTGTTTGGATTCACATTCAAACTCAACTTGTCCACGAGACCAGAGAGGTTCCTCGGCGAGCCTGAGCTCTGGGACCAGGCAGAGAAGGTAAGAGGTTTAATATAGTATGAGGGCCCTCAGAATGTTTATTGTACTATTTTCTGTATACAATATCTGAATATGAGTGTGAGGAACACAAAAAAACGAACTATTTCAAGAAAGAGATTTCTTTACCTGACAGTTATTTTCACTAATCAAACCACAGAGTGATTCTAAACCCTTAAATCAACACAAATTGATGCAAAAACTAGAAAAAGTGCTCCTCGGAGCACAGGACTCCGCCAGGTCAGGTAGGTTATTGTGGCCTCCTGGTGGCGCTATAATAGGCCAATGTGAAAAGGGTGACATTTGCTCCTCAACATAGTGTGAATGTGCGTGCAGTTTGACCGCAATCGGACGCTGCGTTCATGATTTGCGGCATTTTGTTCAAAACAAGCCACTACTCCAAACTTTAGATGTCAATCTTAGTCAATCAGGATGGAATATGAAAAATCAAACACATCCGTCTTGATCACATGACTATGAGGTCATGTGTACCGATTTGCGTGAAATTTGGATAAAATGGGAAGGAGTAATATAAAGAAATGTGTTTTATATAAGTCGGCCTCCTGGTGGCGCTATAAAAGGCAGATGTGAAAAATGCAGGGCAAAGGTTTTTCCTTGACCTCTAGGGAGTGCGCTTACAAAGTTTTACACAGATCGGTGCAGTTATAGGAAAAACAGGAATCGGCCTGTTATAGCGTCACCATGAGGCTGATTAGAACATTTTCAAGTGGCATTTCTTCCTCGGCATAGTGGAAATATGCGTGCAAAATTTCAAGAAAATTGCATGCTGTGTTTATGATTTGAGGCATTTTGTTCAAAACGGAGCACTCCTAGAAACTTTGGAAGCCATTTTTAGCCAATCAGGAAAAATCTGAAAGACCCGTTTCGTTTAATGACTATAGAGATACCGATTTGCGGGATCTTTGGACAAAATCTGTAGGAGTACTGTCAAAAAATATGTTTTGCACAAATCGGCCTCCTGGTGGCGCTAAAAAAGGCCCATGTGAAAAAATTTGGGCAGAGGTTCTGCTGTGGCATCCAGGGAGTGTGTG
>NC_139943.1:33936381-34003881 GCF_963454915.1 Gymnoscopelus microlampas
TGTTATTTTTTCTGGTCACAATGTTCATTGAGAATGTAATTCAACAATTACAACATGTTTAACACAATGTTATAAACACCCCAAAAAAATATACAGCAAATCTTTTTTTTTTTTTAAAGACAAATCTTTTATTTATGAATACAAATCTTGTATTTACGAATACAAATCTTTTTTTTTACAAATGTAAAATTTGTTCACAAATACAAGTTATTTTTACAAGTACAAAATAATATTGGCATTAATTTGAGCCCATAAAACAAGCACAGAAAAAGAAGGCAGTCGCTCGCTTTGACTCTAATCCTGATTCTTAGCACTGCAGGCTCTCTAATTCTATGGTTACACATGTCTGCATTTTTTGGGGTTGAAACCATGGGTGACGTCTTATCTGTGTTTCCAACACTACAGGTCCTTCCTTCAGTGTAGAGCTTAACAAAAATAATAAACAAATAAACGTAGAAAATACTGGAGCTGCAGAACACACTGAAGACAAAGCAATGGCAGAAAGCACTCACTCGTCCGAGTCTTTAGAGTCTTTTTTGCTGCTCTCCTCAATGTTGGCAATGGATTCAGAACGCAGTCGGTTGGTGACCTCATTTGTGCGCAGCGTGACACCGAATATGTCCTCATGGTAGCGTCCATCATCCTGGTGGTGGGAGGTGGAGGTGCAGAGAGGGAGGAAAGGTGAATGACATGGTTGCTTTGAACTAGGTAAAACTAGGTAAGAACTAGGTAAAAAAACACATTCGTTTTCAAATTACAATTCAATTGTTTCAGACTACCATTGTATATTATGATTCTGACTTGCTTTGACTGTAAAAAATACAAATAAATGTTCATAACCTCAGATGTTTGTATTTATTCTTCTTATTTATTCTTCCTTTCACCTTAAAATATCCGCACGGATACAGACATATGATGTCATGCACTATAATAATGTCAGCAGTGCACAAATAGCTTACAATCATATGTGTGTGTTCAGTGTGAAGATAGAACTTCTGCCCTTTCCTCTAACTCTTTCCTTCCACAAAAACAAAAAAAAGTACCAATGTACCAAATTGACAAGCCGGTAGTGTATTGAAGTGCTTGGCTAAGTGCTTGGTTAAGTGTGGACCCCCCATTCTCTTCCCTCATTGACGTAGAGAAGCCAGTGGGTGATAATGTGTTGACAGTGACGGCAGCCAGCATATGGTGGACATCTTTCATGCCTACATGATACATCATTGTGCAATCGAGTAATTCAAGCCTTACTCTGAGTTTGTTCATGAAGAAGCTGGCGTCCTCCAGGCTTATGTTACCCTGCACCTTGATGATCTGCTGGATCGTCTTCAGGACGTCATCCGCCATGGTCACGTCCCCGCACACGTAGATGTGTCCCCCCTCGTCCCTCAGGCAGTGGTACATCCTCTCTGACAGCTGCTCGCGCAGCACGTCCTGGACATATTTCTGACGGAGGTGGCAGGAGGTAACAGTGAGCGAGACAGAGTGCATGGGCATTAAGCGTGAGCAAAGAGAAAGGAGAGGAGATGACAGACAAGGCAAGAAAGATGAGGGGGAGTGGGGGACAAAGAGTGAGAATCAAACACAGTGAAGTGAAATTGCGCCTTGCGTGGAGCTGTTCACTTTTGAGCTGAACATCTGCATTTTGTCTTTGGCACCTGGCACCACACAGTTAAAAAGAGATGAGGCCATTAAATGGAAAAAGATAAGGAATATCAACACTTGACTAACTCATATCTACTGTATGTGGTGGGGATGCTGTGTCCTGTTCATACGAGTATGTTCTGTAGCATTTAGAGTATTCTAAAGATCTGTGACAAACGCAATCATCCGTTGAATTTGTTGTGGTACCTTTGGCATGCTGGGCTCTCTTGAGTAGGCTGTATAGAGTCCCTTGAACACCTTCTTGTTCAAGGCATCAACGGTCTCGTCCTTGTAGATGTGGTCCGTCTCAGACTGGCGGCAGCCAAACACCAGATACAGGGGACTCGTCTCAATCCCTGGGGAGGGGACATACCTTGACTTTACTTTGCTGAATGGTACAGCAACAATGAGTTAACTTACAGTGTCTTGTTTAACTATGGCCTGAGATTGTGCCTCAGATTTAATCAGAATACTATTGTTACACAATTATGCACACTGTAGCAGCACTTTGCACTTCATCTCGGGTATGATTTTAATCAACCACATCATGCATAGTGTTAAAATCATTTTACGATGTGGATTTCACATGAACCTCTCTGTGAGGTGACAATAGGTAGGACTAGTCTCTGAAAGTGCATCAGACCAACCCATTTCGCGCTCAAAGAGTTTCTGTTGCCAGAAGCTTCTGAAGGGAGCGATGCCTGTTCCTGGCCCAATCAGGAAGCAGGGGGACTTGTTCTCCTTGGGAAGATGGAACGACGTCGCCCTAGAAGAATCAACATAACTGACTTTAACCAAATAAACCTTCAATTATTGATGATGCTAATGAATAAAATTAATCGGTTTAATTAACAGAACTGACTGAAATAGGAAATTAATTAATCACATAATGACAAACCACACAATACAGCACAAAATATATTGTTGGATATATTCTTAAGAGAAACAAGTTTACCCTCTGACGAAACACGGCACCATCTCGTCCTTCTTTATTCTGTTGAGCCAGGATGAACACACTCCATGGTGTTCGGGACCCTCTCCATCTGAATGACAGTTATCAAACGGGATATTTAGACTTCCTGACTCCTCCCATTTGCACCCTTTAAATGAGTGGTTCTCAAACTTTTTGACATGCTTACGAAATGATATATTTGGTCATGGACCAGAAATATAGGTACATGTCCACATTTTCTCAAGATTGTTTTGAAAATAGCAGATCTACAAGTTCACAACGCGTCACACACGTTGTGAGCTTGTAGATGGGCTATTTTCAAATAGCCGATGCGGGTTAAACTGGTTAAACCAATTTTGCTGGGGACACCCTGGAACACAGGTAGACTACCCACAATGCAATGTTCAATGTATCTGCGCTATAGAGGAAATAACTGTAAATCAACTACTTATAGTCATCAGTGCACACTCATGGGCATGCACGCATATCTAATAAGAGGAAAGAGGGGGAAATGAAGACAAATTTTAGTTGCAGTGAGTTGCAGCTGGTGATGTTTGCTCACTGCTTGGTAGTCTAAGGGCTTGGAAGCTGTTAAGTACAACCTATTAGATGCTGTAGATGTGAAAGCCTTGTCAAACCGTACTGTATGTGCTAACGTAAACATTTGAGAGAGAGCCAGCATAGAAAACACCATTTAGAACAAAGTGGTATGTACATACAGCACAGTGTTTTGGAGATAAAAACAAATATATATATATAATATATATTGGACCAAATCCTGCTGGCAAAACACAGTCAATAGATATTCCCCAGATACTGTAGTTCCAATTTCAGGTCTCATGTTGGCCCTATGGATTAGACTGGTGTTGCCAAAATAACTTTCAAGCCTATAAGTCCTCTGAACCACCAGAATATTTCCTCAGACAGGCTGACTCAATTGACTTTTTCAGTCATCAGTGGCGACTTTCAAGCAGTGACATCAAAAGAACCACTGTGCGGGTACGAGGTACCCTGTCTGCCAGCAAAAAAATAATAATAATCAATCACTCATGATTTAAATTTAAATTATATTTTAAAAACTCTGCTCTATGCCATCGGCCGTGCTCGAGCTTAATTGTCTTGCTAATGGAATGTCAAGAATACAGCCATTTGAGGCCTCCCTGTAGGAACCTGACAGGGAGGCCAGACAAACAGAATTAATTGCTCCTCAAGGCCTTGAAAAAGAGCAAGAGAGCAAGCAAACTTCTTTAATGGGAACACCTAGCATCCCCTGTCAATCAGTCACAGTAAAAGGAATTTTACCTAAGTAGCACTTTAAATCAGAAGGAGGAGAGTGCTTGTATTCGAGTGACTCTTGAATGGATCACGGAGCCCCAGGTAAGCCTGTCATAATTATTACATAATCGCCTAATCGCTATTTTTTGCAAAATCGTCATAATCGTTTCAAGTTGAAAAAGTTCATACTCTTTCCAATATTTTCAAAAATAGTGGAAATAGCAGATCTACAAGCTCACTACAGCTTGTAGATCGGCTATTTTGCATAGTAGGCCTACATTATTTATTTTGATTATTAGTATCGATCATTGTCAGTCATTTCTTTGAATATTGAAGTTATTTGTCATATCTGGCCTGTGCAATTTTTGTTTACAAAGCCAAACAGAAATCGAGCGTTCCTGCAGCTGTCAGCTGTTATAAAACTCCCTCCACCTCCCCAGCCTCCTCCAGTGGTGTGCCATCTAAGTTAAATGTATGATTCTGTGGGTTGCATGATGTTACATCTGTGTATTTGTATGACAATTCATCGTCCAGTAAAACGTCACGATCGTCGACAGCCCTATAGCTCCAGCATTGAGGCAGTGCGTACGGTATAGTACCTCGGGTTCGGTAGGAGACCACGGCCACGGTGAGGTGGACCTCATTGGGATGCGCGTCCAGTGAGGAGCTGATGGAGTAGTAGCGAGGCTGCAGCAGAGGCAGCTGAGTGAGCAGCAGGGTGGTTGGCATCTGAATGGACGGGAACTCCTCCAGCACCTCCACCAACGTGGAGTTGTTGTACCACTTCCACTGCTCATACTCCTGCAGGCCCTGGGGGGGTCAAGGAGGAAGGGGGATTGCAGAGGTGTCACTTGGTCTCACAGGTAGTGGTGGAAAAAGTACTCAACTTCTTTACTTAAGTAAAAGTACCAATACTGCAATATAGAAAATACTTTGTTACGTGTTAAGTAAAAGTCCAGAATTCTAAATTTACTTGAGTAAAAGTACAAAAGTATTGGCATCAAAATGTACTTAAAGTACCAAAAGAAAAAGTACTAAAATATTTGAAAATACAAGCTCACAACGTGTCGCGATGCGACGCGTTGTGTGCTTGTATATCGGCTATTTTCAAATAGCCCAGGTATAAAATAGGGCTAAAGTGGTTAATGTATGTTTTATCAAAATCTTAAAAGCAACTAGTAACTGAAGTTTTCAAATAATTGTAGTGTAGTAATGTTGAACAAATTGTTGAACAAATTGCCAGCAGAATACAACAGAATAAACAACTTTTTCCTCACAAAAAAAGCTAAACCAAACAATTTGCCTATTTTCAAAACTTGCAGCAAGTTCAACACAAGAGCATGGCCCACGAGAGAGCACGGAGAAGGAGCGCTAATGATTGAGCTGAATGCTAAATGAATTACCTTACTGAGGAGCTCTAGTTTCTCCTTTTGTTTCTCATCGGTTGCCAGGTTAGCAAACTGCTGCAGCAGCACAGGGCTGGGCGGGGAGGTGATGTCCAGGAAGTCCTTGAAGGCTTGGAATATGGTGCAGGCAGGGATACGACTTTCCGGTGACCAGTTACTGATCGTACCTGTAGTGACAGAAGAACATGAAGGTAGTTTATTACACCAGTGGTTCTCAAAGTGGATTCCAGGGACTCTCTGGGTTCCTTTAGGGGTTCTAAATTGACCGTTACAAGTCTGTGACTCTGACAATGGAACTGAAAAAGAAAATCTGTACTTAAGTAGCACATGTACTTAGTTACTTTACACCACTGCCCAACAGACACATTACCCACCCGAGGCAGTGTTCCTCTCCTCCACGAACTCCAATTGGAAGATTTGATCAGCGGGTGGACCATCCTCCAGCTTCTTTATGAGAGCTGTCACCAGGTCCACTTGGTTGCTAGCGAAGACGCCCACATGGTCACCGGGCAGGTATTTCAGGCCCTCGTGGTTATTTGTGTTGAGCCGAATAAACGCAGTGGTACGACTGTGAAAGAGTAGAGGGGTGAATAGTGACACACCATTTTCAGTCCCTTCCAGATTGCTATAATGCGCTATTTGATAAATAATGTTTCACAATTTGCTGTTTAGCGTAACCAACTCAATTTCTTCTTTTGTTTTCACATCATGAAAATGTTTAAATCCCAGTCCCATGAAACCATAAACTTACTCAGATTTAGGACTTTGCAAATTTAGAGATTCCACCATCTTGGCGCCGTACACCTTCTTCTTGTGAATTGCGTACAATGCTGTTGGCAGTCACATTCACAGTTATCACATTAAGCCTTGTATTCTAACCTCAAGATTTATTTGCCTGAAAATCGAGTAATCAATGGTGTATAGTGGTTTTGTCATCACTGGGCCAGTGAGTACCTTCCGTGAGGACCGGGGCCTCTTTGACGTAGGTCAGGCGGTACTTGCTCTTCTTCCAGCTGCGGTCATTGACGATCAAGGAGTTGTTTGCTTGGTCCATGTTCACGTCTCCGACACAGAACACCTCACAGGCCGCCTTTGACATGCAACAAAAGTAAGCCATGGAAAAGATGAGTGCACTGTAAAAAAATATGTGTAAAAACACAGAACTTCCCCACGACCGTAATCAGCATAAAGACCTGAAGCCCAAAGGGCGACTGTGTGTAAGGCACCGACCTTAAAAACGTTCTTGGCCCAGGTTCTGAAGGACTCCTCCTGGCCAGACAGCTCGTCCCCCTCTCCCATTTTTAGGATGCGCTCGCCCCCCAGTTCTTCAAACAGAGTGTCAACAGTGTGGGCAAAGGCACAGAAGTGTGGATAGGCCCTAGAGCCAAGGCCAAACACTGAGTACCTACAAAGAGGAAGAAAGAGTGAAGATCAGTGGTGACTGGGGCTAGAGAAATGGCCCTCAAGTCGGCCCTTTTTAAACAGTGCAATCTTTTTTTTTTGTTGTGATTTTCGTTTTTTTTCCATATTTACACAGTTTGAATGTTGAAGAAGGTTTTAATTCCAACAGAACTGTTTTAGGGTCATTAAATGGTTAAAATTGGGATTGTGGGTTAGAGGTGTGTTTTTTTCTGAGATAATTCCATGTCCTAGAGAAATCTAGGACATGGACTCACACTCTGAGAGTGGTGCGATGCGGTGCGCACTACAAATATACCAAACCTATGAGTCAACCTATGACCTATTGAGGTCCATGCATGATTTCTGTTTTGATTACCTGACATTGGCGAAGGGTCCGGTACTTCCGAACATACCTGCCTCGTCACTGGAGGACTTTCGAGGGTCCGAGTGGGAGGAGACACTGTTGAAACGCACCTTGTAGGACCTAGAAGACAGGTGGAAACACAGAAACAAGAGGTTGGAAACTGAACTGAAAGCTTGAAACTCCACATACCAACTACTGCCCACACAGTTCAACTCACTTCACTTCTTCTGTGTCAAGTGTTGGGCAGCTCAGCTCCATCAAGCCAGCTCCAAATTTCTACAAAGATGCAAACGACAGGTTGTTTTTGATACATATGCATAATCAATGTGTTGTATGAATCCTGAGGTATGTTGGTGTGGTTTGTTAAACATGCATGCAAATATTCAGTGGTGGACAAAGCTTTATTAACATGCTTGTTAACAGTGCAGGTCGTACAGTCAAATGTTATGCTAGATGTTATCCTTCCTAGAATTAGAATTGAGTCAAAAGTACAATATTTGTCTTTGAAATAGGCTACAGTGATGTATCCAAAATACAAATACTCATGTAAAAAATAAAAAAAACTTACTGTAAGTAGGCCTACAGTACTCAAGTAAATATACGTTGCTATTGTCCACCACTGCAAATTTACGCACGCACGCAGGCACACACACACACACACACACACACACACACACACACACACACACACACACACACACACACACCTCTCCATTTTCTGGTGGATCTCCGTTGCCAAAGGTACTGGTCACCACTAACACCAATGTCTCATGCTCCAGGTGCACCATGTCATATTCTTCCATGGACATTACCTGCAGACAACAGAAGAAGAAAAAAGCTCTTTACATATTTGAAAAAATGTAATTGCAGAAAAAAAGGGTTGTAGGGTCCCTCAAAGATAACACATGAATATAATATGATAATCAACAAAACGGCTATTTTCTGCAAAGGCTAGGTTTGGTGTAGGGGGGAAAAGCTGACAAAGTACAAGTTTTCTAAGTATTGAGGGTTTAAATGGTTGACTGTCTGAAAATACACATTAACATGAATCAAACACAACGCTACACATTGACAGTGCTGTCAAACAAGTCTATGAAGCTATCTATGAAATCTATGAAAAAGTTGAATCTGCAACACTTTGTTGCAGAGCGTCTTCGTTGAAGACCACCGCACAATGCTGTAATGAACACTCTGCCCAGGCAACAAGTTGATAATGTACTCGCTGCTTCCATATAATTAATTAGCACTCAGCACTATAATGTCAGTGTGCCACACAATCAGTGTGAAGAGACAACTATCCTCATCTACATGACAAGCAGGAATGGCCCCAGGCATTCTCATCTGTCCCTGAACCAGAACCACACACACGCGTACACACTCATGCATGCAACACAATCGCTTGTTGCATGATTGATCACATTGGGAACAAGGAAAATGAAGCAAAATGTCCTGGAGCCAAAACACTACATGATTGAGAGAGCTACTCATGTTATTATTCTTCGTCCAAAGTCATTTACACCGCCAGGGGTGCTTTCAGATCTCATCTTAAACTACAGCTCAATGCCTGGCTGGATGAATCTCAATTCAGACGCCCCGCACTTTCATGCATGTGAGCAGAAGAAAATGTGACAAAAGCCTTATTTGCTTCCTCTCTGCCCTTTATTCATTCTACTTGCTGGGCCATGTCGGATTCAGGACCAGGTCTGGGCCCTGGGGCTGGGCCCAGACCGAGATCCAACTGCTCCCCTTCCCATCAGACAACAGCACAAATACAGGTAGACATTACCCATCTCTCTTGAGTATTCTAATGGTACCTTTGCGTCAAAAGCGTGATTGAAGATTTGACAGAGGGTTTTGGCGTAGTCTTGGGACTTGCCCGTCTCAGTGGCATACAATATGGAGGCCTTGACTCTCTTGGCCATTGCTTTACCAAATAACCTGTTTGCGAACTGCACAGCCCTGCAGAGAAGGGGAGAGAGAGACAGAGAGGAAGGGGGAGTATAGAATGATAGATGGAAAAAAGTATAGAAATAGATTAAAGTCAAGTCAATTTTATTTATATAGCACCAAATCACAACGAAAGCTCTCATGATGACGCTTTACAAAGAGCAGGCCTAAACCATACTCTTTAATTTACATGAACCCCACAATTACAGCATGAGCGAGCAAAGAAAAACTCCCCTGTAGTGAATGAATGTGAGGGGAAAAAACTGATGAGAAACTGCATCATTGAAGAACTAGAAATGTGAGAGCGAACACAACCGCCCCGGTCATGGCAAAAGCCTTGGCAAAAGTCTGGCTTCATGGCTTTAACCCATTGAGACCTGAAGCCGATTCTACAAATGTCTTCTAAATTCTAACTGTTTTTTTGAAAAAACTAATGTTACTATGTCAGTGGTTCTCAATCGTTTTAAAATATTTTGTTCAAGGGACCCCCAGAAGCAAAGATTTGAGTTACAAATGTTCGCTTTAAAAAATATATATTCAAAGATTTGCACACATTTTCACGATTTCTCAAAAATAGCAGATCTACAAGCTCATAGCGTGGCACTCGGTATTGCGCTATGAGCTTGTATATCTGCTATTTTTTAATAGCCAAAGTGTAAAATGATGCTTTTTAGGTCAAATCTAAAAATGACACAGATGCTTCTCCCGGTCATGTGATTCATTTCAGCAGACACTGCAGATCAAGTCAAAAGTAGCGGATGGATGGCACAGTAGCTACAGACATACTTGGGGGGGGGCGCAATGTTAAGTCAACCTGTTTATACCCCCCAAAGATGTCCGCCGCTACCAAATGACACTTGTTGACGCCCCCTTCAGTTTTTTTGGCACGCTCTATAGGTAAGAGCAATATTAAAAAGGTGGGTCTCAAGATTTCTTTCAAAAATGTCAACTGATTCAGTGAATCAGTTGACATAAAGTTGAATTCTCCACTGAATAAATAGGTGTGAATCAGAATCAGAATCAGAACAGAATGTGTGCTCAGTGGCAAAGATTTCAGCACTTGTGCAGGTGAGCCCAAAGTTTGTTATTTCGGTCATGGTTGATGACGGAATGAAATGGCTTGGTATTCACATCATGTAAACCATGCAAGTAAATAAACACAAATCAAACTTTGCATCCGATATAAATACACTTTTATATTTTTGCCGTGGCTTATCAAAAGAGTGCATTCTTACTTGGCCAGTTTCTTAAATCCAATGGCTTTCTTTTTGGTGGGTGTTCCGTTGTTCGCTGCCTTCCACACATAGTCTTTCCAGGCATCTGTCTGTTTCAGATAAGGAGAAGGCACAGAGACACTGGTGTGAAGCTTAACTAGGTATCTAGTACTGCACACGAAAAAAACACCCTGTACATGTACTGTAGCATGACAAATCATCCATCCCTCATGACTATACTGTCTGTTTGCATTCCCTCACCTGGTACTCGAAGGAGGGAGTAAGGTGATAGTTTAGCATCTCCTGGCCGAACACTGGTGTGATGCTCCCCGACATGGGGGGCACGACCCACACCCAGTCTGCAGGACAGCCTCCCCGGAGCTTGTGCTCATTGTCCATGTGTTTCATGAAGGTCTCCGCAGCTGTGTGGTGGTCTACTATCGTCACTTTGGATATCTGGAGACAGAGGGCAGCAGGGATGTCATGTATGATTGTTGACTGTCAGAGAGCTCTCAGCTGAATGATTCATCAGAAGAGATTATTACATCTGCCAATGTTACGTATCGTTAGCCTCATAGCATTTTCCATTTTCCGTTTTCAGGGAACAAATAAAAAATCACTTTCTGCCTAAGTCATCTAGGTGACTTAGGCAATCATGAGTAAACAAGGAAAAAATGACATCAAGAATGATGTCATGGTGGGCAGAGAGAATCAGAATCAGGTTTATTGTCACATCACAGGTTTACAAGGTAAAAAAGTGGGTGAAATTCGTTTTTGTACATCATTCCCATCGCAACGTTAATTTCCATAGAAAGAAGAGTGGGGAGAGAGAAGAAGAAGAGGGGTGGGGGGCAAGTGGGAAGGAGATCAAACAGGAAAACAATAGAAGGCCAAACAAGTTTTGGCCTTCTATTCTAACAAGAGTTGGCAGCAGCTGGTTACTTGTAGGATGCAGGTTTGTGAGGGTGTGTGATTTCTGCTATGTAGGTGATTGATGTGTTTGGCATTGGTAGTTATAACATAGTATATTATGCATATGTTATATATTATATATAAATGTATTATATTGTCGCTGTCCAGCAGGAACCAGCTAACTAAAAAGATGAGTGTTTTGGAGGTAGCTGGTTCCTGTTGGACAGCAGAGATATATTAAATTAATTATTGTAATAAAATGTTAGATTATAATTTGATATATTATAATAATATGTAGTATAATGTATATGATATATGATAATATAATAAATATTGTATTAATGATGTAATCTATTATATTGTTATATCTTTTTAAATATAATAATATATTATTATAATGTTTTATGATATTGTATATATATGATATAACAACAATTAGATCATATGCATATAATATAAATAATGTTATGAGATATAAATATAAAAATATGTATATATTTATATACATTTATATATGTTTTAAATATACAAATGAGCCATAAATGAGCCAGTCTTTTGAACGGCTCTGTAAAAGGAACGAATTCCTTAAAAGAGCCATACATCCCATCTCTATTGTGCTGGTGATGTACGTGGAATGTGAATACTGATTAAGTGTAACATATCTATTGGTAAACATACGTGTGAACTACTGCGAAACTTGCATATGCTGTGATTAGCACCACTTCAATAGCACAGAAAGGCATCACCTTGAAGCACCATTATTACCTGAAAAGCTGTTTGAACAGCAATTATAGGTTACTAAATTATGTATAGGCGATATGTTTTGGCAGTGGTGGAAAAAGTACTCAAAGTGGTAACTTAAGTTAAGTACCAATATTGCAATATAGAAATACTCTGTTACAAGTTTAAATCCATACAACTTAGCAAGACACATTTTTGGAACAAAATGCCTCAAATCATGAATGAAGTGTCCGTTTGCCGTAAAAGGCCTAAGAAGAAATGCCACCCTTTTCACATTGGCCTATTATAGCGCCACCAGGAGGCCATAATAACCTACCTGACCTGGTGGAGACCTGTGCTCCGAGGAGCACTTTTTCTAGTTCTTAATATTATTACTAGTGGTGGTGGTAGTAGAAAATAGCAGATCTACAAGCTATCAACATAAATATGAAATGAGCCATAAATGATATGCCAAATATCAACAACGTTTTAGAGACAGGGGCAAAGCCCAACCACCAGTCTTTACAAGTACCTTCACAGAAAAACATGGGAGAGGTCTATATCAAAGAAATCTGTCATTTACTCCTAAATGTATTCAAATATTCTGTATTGGGCCCTAAATGTACTGTAATTGAGGGGGGGGGGGGGTATTATATGTATTTAGCCCCTCATTTGTAATGGAAATGTATGCTGTTAGGGACTGTTTGTTATTTAGTTGGGGGGGGGGGGGGGGGGGTTTCCAGATGTAATGTATTTCTTTTTATTTCCTTGCCCCCTCCCCCCCGACCTCCAAATACTTGTCTGTACCCCCCGCCCCGAGTGACTGGAGGAAAATGCATGCCCCCCCCCCCCACCCAATAAACCATATTTTTTTATATTGACACCAACAATAGGAGTAGAACATAAAATGAATGCTGATCTTTTCTGAAGTTATTATAGGCGAATTTAGCGCCCTATTTCACGTCGGGGTCCATTTGGTTCCATATGTGTCCTCTTGAGGTTACAGAAACAGCGTAAACGAAAGAAAGTCTGCAACACAGTTTTATACAAGCCTATGTAGTCTACTGGGGGTCCCTGCTTGATCTCTCTCTCAGCTAAGGGGTCCTTGACCTGAAAAACGTTGAAGACCCTGGACCTGGGTCCTGGATTGTATCATTATATACATTTAATCCAGTATGCTATTTTTATGTATTTATTATGTTTTAAAAACATAGCAGACCTACAAGCTCACAATGCGTCGCATCCACGACGCGTTGTCAGCTTGTAGGTCTGCTATTTTAACTGCGGTCACGCTGGCCGCTCTTCAGAGAGACCGCAGTCTATTTTAGGAATCAAGTAAGCTATAGCCCTTCTGTCGGCAGCAGACAAATAGCTGCATTAACAGTGAAAAGTTGTGAAGCAGAATTTGTTTTAAACGCAAGCAGTACACCCAGAAACGCCATTGTGGTATGTGTGTGTGTGTGTGTGTGTGTGTGTGTGTGTGTGTGTGATGGGGGGGATCTCAATCGCGAGGGAGAGCGGTCCGAACGGAACCGACAAAACATTCTAAAATACTGGACCCGGCCCGAAACGGGACCGAGGAAAACTGGACCCGTTCCGAAACGATCCGAGGTTAATCCAAATGTACTACACCCGGTCTGACCGGGTCTCGTACCCAACTGGAGTAACCCACCATCAATCTAGTCTTACCATTTGCGCCTGGCAATCTCTGCTTCTCACCCATTGACTTGCATGTTAAATGATGGCTGTTTCCCTTAAAAATAATCGATCATTTCAGGAGCAAGAGCTTCAAAATCTCTTCTAAATCTAGTCAACAAGGCCTGTAGTAGGCTATGCACTGGACAAATGTGCATGACATTATTTCAATAAACTAAAAACATGGGAAATGTTAAGAGGGAGTAATGGATACACAACGGTCGACTGTCACGACCGTCATGGATGAACTTCAACCTGGTGTTTACACTTTCTCCATTTATGGCCCGTACATCTACATAAACGTTCATATTTCAAATATAAAGTGCTTATCCCATGGCGACGGATGTTACATGTATACGGACTCTCAAGTACCTGTATCATTCGTATTGTTCAATAAAAAGCATTTTAATCTGATCGGTGGCCATTTTCTCCACATGCTTTCAGCTGAGTGACCCTTTCGGTTGGTAGGTGTATTGCCCTCCGATACATTATGAAAAAATGGCCACTGATCGGATTAAAATGATTTTCATTGAACAATACAGAATATACGGGTACTTTTGAGAGTCCCGTGCATAATTGTAACATCCGTGGCCATGGGATAAGCACTTTATATTTGAAATCTGAACGTTTATATAGATGTACGGACCGTAAATGGAGAAAGTGCAAACACCAGGTTGAAGGTGATCCTTGACTGTAACAGGAGTTTTCATGTACCACAGGCTACAGACTGCACTGCAGTAGCAGACGCAGTTAGTAAATAGACGAACAAATTAATTCATTACTTAAACGTGCGGAATCCGAAACAGGCAGCGCTGTGATTCTGAATTGTGTTACGATTACGGTGATTAGTAGCCTATTATTAACACCACCTGGGCGAGTAAGTCGACTCGTGTAACTTTCCTGACGACAGAAACACACACACGCTGTTAAGAGAGAGAGAAAGAAAGAGCGAGCGAGAGAGAGAGCTTCCAAAGCCGAGCACAGCGCGTCTCCGCAACACAGACTGGTGTTAAGTCAGTGTTGTGTTCTAGTTTTTTTGCGGAAGGTATACGCTACGATACGATGAGTACATTTACTCGAGTACTGTACTTAAGTACAATTCACAGTCACTTTTCGCCTCGCTGTATATATACATACTATATAAAAAATACCGGAGTAACGCACCATGTAATAACGGTAACTGAGTTACTGAATTAAAAAAAGAATGTGTTAGAGTACTAGTTACTGAAAAAAATAACGGCGTTACAGTAACACGTTCAACACTGAGCACAACATACTTAATTGCACAATGGTGTTGCGTGCTGTAAATAGCAGATCTACAAGCTCACAACGCCTCCTATTCATGACAAGTTGTGAGCTTGTAGATCTGCTATTTACTGCGCACGACACCGACACACTCCTAAGTCCAGCTGAGCCCAGCACTTGGGTGTCGGGTTAAGATCTTGATATGATTTAACTGGGGATGGATGCTTTGTAGTTTGGAGATCGTTGTGTGTGTGTGTGTGTGTGTGTGTGTGTGTGTGTGTGTGTGTGTGTGTGTGTGTGTGTGTGTGTGTGGAAAGGGGTGGGGCTAGGCCGTAGCTGTTACACAGAGCTCTGCTGAGGAGCTCTGCTTCTATCAGTGTCTGCAACTCAAATGGCCATTCTGTGTGTGTGGAATGTCTGACGTTGAATTGGGGGCGTGCACTCGGCAGAATGCTTTATAGGTGGGCGGAGCTAAGAGGAAATTCCTGGCATAACTTGCCGCACGATCCATTAGGTCAGAGATGTTCCATCTCTGCCCAAAAACACATCTTGCCTAAGTCATGTTTACTGCCTTTATTTATATCTGCCTAACTCTACTCTCCTACCACTGCTGATTCATTCTGCCTTATTGCCAATGTTCTCAGACAGATCAGAATTCTTGTTACATTCAAAAACTAATTTAGCCCAAGTAAAAAAGTTTACTTAAAAGCACTTTCTGCTTAAGTCATTTTGGAATGTAACAAGCGTTCTGATTGGCTTAGGACATAGGCAATAAGTCACAATGATGCAGCAGCGATAGGAGAGTAGCGCTCGGCAAAAATGTCAATTTGACCAAAAAGTGACATAGGCAATTATGCTATGAGGCCAATGTTATGTATTCTATATTCTGAGAGCATGTGTATGTGCTGCTGACACTTGTCAACTTGTGAATTTATAAATTGTTCTCCACTAGCTGGAATTCGCCTCTGAACTGTATTTGTACTGTGTTGCACCACGGGAATCAGGCAATGTTATGTTGACCAAAGACATAAATGATGTGTAGCCGGTGAGCAAAGTTCAGGCAGAGACACTGGAGTGGGTTACGTGCCTCCTCTGTGGGTTATATAACTGTAACGGGGGTGGGGGCTTTATCTCCGTGCTCTGAAATGGCTGTCTTCTAATTATGTTGAGCAGGGAGTAATATGTACAGTAGCAGAGCCTGAATGACAAGATCAAATATAATACTGACACCTGTGTTTACACTATAAATGCTACAAATACCGCATTCAAATCTCATCAGTTGAATGAAGAGGAGCCCACCTGGAAACTGTAGAGAACAGCAATGTTGATCTCCACCAGCGCTGTGTCCTTCCATAGGGAAGAGATCTTCCTGATGTCCAAGCCCATCCTCATACCTACTTCCTACATGGCAAGGAATGTAAGGACAGCATTATTTCATTGCAGACGTAATATGACAATGACACAGTATGATGTTCTGTAGTATTCTGAGGGTTGCGAGATGGCCATCATAGTTTGCATTAAGGCCTTTGTAGAATCTGTCACTACTTGAGGTGAAGGTGTTAGGTGTGATTAGAATAATAGGAAAAGCATCAAACTCCAGATAAAAGATTTCCCCCATAACTGTGGCCAGAACTGGCCACAGTTATGAAAATAAATTGCCTCCAACACAAAGTCATGCTGCATTGCTCTAAAATCCTTTACAGTATGTGAGCACACTGTAATGCGTGTCCTAGCTAACATGCTGTAGTCTAGTGTGCTATGACTCATGTGCCCTGACTAATATACTTTGCTATTTTGATTACTATTGTTGCTATTCTTTATTACTGTATTTCTTTAATTGTTGCTATTGCTGTAACAATGTTGAGGAACCAAAACCAAATAATTTTACTCTTCTGTACTCGTTAATAAGATGTAAAAATATTTGTATTTTTAAGATTTGAATAATAAGAATGCATATGATTTGGTCAGAATTTATTGAGAGGATAGCCCCTTGAGATGAAGCATCTCATTTTAGAGGGGGTCCTAAATTTAGATTAGTGTAAGGCATTCATGTGTGGAGTTGTTAAAATCATAAAAATACCATCCACGGCACGTCGAACACATTGGCTTTGAAAATGAAGAGTACCTTGGTCTTACATGGCTTACTGGCACTAATTGCAACTCAATCAATTAATTTCTTAGTTGTACTGTTATATTCTTCAAAAGAGGGTTATTATTAATTCATAGCATCATGTGCTACTGTAGCTGTGGTTTTCTATTGCAGTTTTGCTAAGCAAAATGTTGTAGATGGGTAAAGGGGGGCATTTGGATTTACAGTAGAAATCAGGGAAAGGAGGTGCTGAAGCCAAAACAGTTTGAGAATGATTGTTATACACAAACATTACCTCCAAAATATTATAACGTGAGCTGTCACAGAAGTCCCTCGCACCAATCTCTGATCCCATGTACCAGCCGCTGAAGGGGCAGGCAGTGAACTGAATTCCCCCAACATCCAGCATCATGTTGGACACTGCTGGTAGAACGAACCATTTCAGGGCCAGCTCCTTAAACCACTCAAACCTGGGCAAGGAAACAACGTTTATTCAACATACTGTACCTGAATAAAGGGTTTTGTGACATGCAACTCAATCCAATACAATACAGTGTTGTCTCACAAATTCCCAGGCCCAGAGATAAAAAACAGTGAAAGGCATTAAGTTCAATCTATGAGTGTTCCTTCAGTGAATATACAATATACATTTCTTACCCTGCAAACCTAGAATAGGGCATCCATGCTTTTAGCTCCTCCAGATTTTACTATTGTAATGCACTTTATTCACTTATCAGCAAGTGCAATTATACAAAGACTGCAACTGATACAAAACGCTGCTGCCAGGCCTTTTACACACACTAAGATAAATGCGTAACAACGAAAATCGCCTATTTTACTAGCTCCAAAGTTTTTGTTCCACTAATCCTCATTATGCAGTGTCCTGATGCTCATTCAGTGCATGTTTGAGTGTCAGGACACTGCATAATGAGGACTAGTGAAAAAAAAAAGAGCCAAAATAGCAGATTTACAAGCTCATAGAGCTTGTACAGTATATCTGCTATTTTTGAATAGCCAAAGAAATCTTAAAATGATACAGATGTGTTCAAGGTCTTAATGGCTTAAGAGTGAAGCACATGTTTGAACATTCTTTAAACTCACCTGGGGTGTATGATGTCCACCTCCAGGATGTCCTCTGGAGGGATCTCATACATCTCCGGATCTTGCCCGTTGGCTTGCAGAAGGAGGGGCAGGACGTCAAATTTCCCCATTGGGGGCTTCCATCCCTGCTGGATGCAGAGCTAAGGACAGAGACCAAAAGGGAAGTGATCGGACGACATTGATCAAAAATATGTTTTATTGCAACTTCACTGCAACTACCCATCATTCCTACCTCAGTGAACTCTACACTGGCAGGATCTCCAATGATCTTTCCATCAGGCAACTTGTAGCCTGCGTACTTTACTAGCTGACCGTTCCATACCCGGAAGTCATGTAGACCATCTGTCCTCTGAGGAAATATGGTAATAGCTGACCTGCACACACACACACACACACACACACACACACACACACACACACACACACACACACACACACACACATTAGCATGTTGATATCTGAACATGATATACTGCTGTAGATTAGATTTTTGCTAGCTAGGGATTTTCACATTGCAAAGAAAATAAAACATACTCTCTCGCCATGCCTTTCGGCCTGGCGGAGATAATAATAGCTCTGTAGCTCTGGTCCATAGCGTTCTCCTTAGCGCTATGGACCAGAGCAAATAGATAACCGACATACCATATCTGAGCGTGTTTGATGGCATTGCAGATCGTAAAAAAACAAAGAACAGCTGGTGTGAGGGCAGTGGTGACATGCAGCACCAAACAACTTCTAGAAATCTCTTAGCTCGACTCGAGACACTGTAAAATGTTAATTTAACTCTGACAGTGTGCAAAGGAGAGTGTGCCAAACGGACCCTTACGGTAAAAAATTAAAAAGATCTATGGCAGAACCAAGTATGGCTGTCAAAGCTCTAAGCTTTAGAATGTTTTTGCAAAACATCTTTTCAACTTTCACATACTATGCTACTGACCGAATCAAACCTGGCAAAAGTAGTGACAGACGTGCTAGCTACAGCACAGTAGCCCCCATCAACATACTGTAGATATCAGGGATATCACGTGCAGTAATGACCCTGTCAGCCAGTAGTGTAAATGTGAGGTGTCACCGGTGGGCGAGCCAACACTGTCTGCGGGTGTGCCAAGCGTGACTGCTCGCTAGCGGGGTGTGTTGCCAAGCCAGCGAACAATGGTTAGTACACAAAGAGACTGACACATGGGAGAGGCAATACACAGTGTCAGAGAAAGCGCTAAGAGACGGTGCACACGCTGACAGATGGACAGTGGGTTGAGAGAGGGTAGTGACAGAGAGGAGTTGATGAGATACTATACATGGAATGACAGATGGGAAAAAGGGAGATGTATAAAGCATTACTAAAGGATTCCCACCTAATGTTTCCTTTATTGGTGGCATATTTGACGTGATTGCAGATGTAGTTGGACATTTCATGAGGAGTTGTGCAGTCCCTAGCGTCAAACACCTGAAAAACAAATGTCATGATGAAGCACAAACTCTGGAGCAGCTCAAATCTGGTTAAAACACAGCAGAAATATATCATTGGGTATGAACTGAATTGGTTCAACTTTTTATTTTACTTTTATGTGTGACTGTGTTGGGTCATCAGCCATGTGATGTGTACAACACTAGTCTAAAGTCTACTATAGCATCGAGTTAATTTTAAGGAAAGAGCGTTATGAATTCATGAAATCTTTAGTCAGCTTCACAAAAAATAACAGTGATTTAATAGATACAGAGTATCTATACTCTATAAGTATCTATAAGTGCCCTACTTCCACGTTCACAGCCACCTAATTGCTGGGGGACCCGATAACGCTTATTGTTATAGATACCATTCAATCCACCGTAACACAAAAAAACGTGCCACAGAGGCACGATTGGTTACCTCCTCTGGCTTTTTGACACAGAAGCAGAGCACATGCTATTTGAAATGGCCATTCTATACTGTTCTAAATCTATGGTTGATCGCAGTACGGTAGCTTTTGACCAATATCTCTAGAATGACTACAACCAACCAACCAACCAAGCACAGATGGAGCGCACAGTTGAATTGTAGGCTACTGTAGTTTGTGTAGTAGCCTGGAAACAAAAAGAGTGGGCACCTCGATGTAAAATTGGCTATTTTGTCCAAAATAATACAATATTTGAAAAATGGTCTGAAGTAATGTAAAATATACTTGATGTGACACATGCACGGTACATCATTATCAGACTTAATTTTATCATTCAACTTCTTGTTTATGGCCCAAAATGACTGGATATACAGGTTTTGCAGCAATGTGTAGCAATTGTAGAAATATTAGACCTTAGTTGTCGAATGTTTAAGCATATTCTAATCATGAATACTTTACATTAAGTAAAAAATATTGTCCAAATATTTAATGTTTCAACATTTTGGACAAAACACTCTTCCTTAGTGCCCACTCTTCCTGTTACCAGTGGTGGAAAAAGTACTCATAGTTTTTTACTTAAGTAAAAGTATCAATCCTGCAATGTAGAAGTACTACGTTAGAAGTACAAATCCGGAATTCAGAATGTTCTTGAGTTAAAGTACAAAAGTATTGGTATCAAAATGTACTTAAAGTACCAAAAGTTAAAGTACTAAACTTTTGAAAATAGCATATCTACAAGCTCACAACGTGTCGCGATGCGACACGTTGTGAGCTTGTAGATCAGCTATTTTCAAATAGCCTAGGTATAAAATAAGGCTAAAGTGGTTAATGTATGTTTCATAATGTAATCATTTATATCTGCAAAGTTACTAGTAATTAAAGTCTACAAATAATTGTAGTGGAGTAAAAGTACAATATTTGCCTCTGAGATGTAATTTTAAATACTCCATTAAAGTAAAAGTACCTCAAAATTGTACTTAAGTACAATACTTGAGTAAATTGACTAGTTACTTTACACCACTGCCTGTTACCAGTAGCCCCACCTGTAATTTGGACCACTGAATCCTCCCGATGCAGCGGGCAGAATTTCTCCAGGCTTGCTTGGCACCATAAATGAGCTCAGTGCTCTTCAGTTGGTAGGTTCCCGTATCCCCAATCTCCTTGATCACCTCCTCCAGTCTTTCCACATGGGGCTTGGAGCCAGCCCTGAACCCAGCACAGTCACACCATGGAAGTCATAGAAAATCAGTTACAAGTCATTCAAAGTGATAGAAAATCAAAGCGAACCTTTTGAACTCAAATCTTTGCTTCTGGGGGTCCCTGGAACAAATATTTTGAGATGGGGGTCGGCGGCCAAATACATATAATTGTGGGGGTCCTTGACATGAAAAAATTTGAGCGCCACTGATATAGAAACATACGTTTTTTCAGAATACTGTTGGGATTTAGAAAACATTTGTAGAATCGGCTTCAGGTCTTAATGGGCTAATGGAGAGGTAGATTGGTCTATGAAGCTGTGTGCTTGCCTTTTAATGGAGGTGAAGTATTCGTTTATGAAGTCAGTGGCCAGCGGGATCACCTCGTCTTGGGTTCGCATGCGGAGACAGTAACTTTGCCGTTGGGGCATCATCTTTGAACCCCAACACACCTCCTTGGCGCATACAGGCATCTGGAGAGAGACATCACATTACACATGATGACTATTCCTTCTTTCATAGACATCACATTACACATGATGACTATTCCTTCTTTCATAGATTACAGAGGTGCCTATTCTGTCTTTCATAGAGAAATACATTACACACAATACACACAATGACTATTCTTTCTTTTATAGAGAGCAGTGGTGGAAAAAGTACTTAAAAGTGAAAATATCAATACAACATTGTAAAAAATTAATAAGTAAAGGTTTTGTACTTTTAATCAAAATTCACTTGAGTGAAAGTACAAACGTTTTGGCATCAAAATATGTGCCAAAAGTAAAAAGTATTCATTATGCAGAATGGGTAGGCCACCCAACCTATAGAAAGATATGCACCCGGTAACAATGTTGCTTTGTAGTTTGTAGCATAATCTCACCTCGGTGCACTTCTGGTGGAGGTTATCATTGTACACGTTGCCAGTTTCCAAGTTCTTGACCATCAGGAACTTTGGGCCTTTGATTTCTGGACCGTGACCTGGAAGCTGCGGGGAGGAACAGAGACATGTGACAGTGAGTCGCTCCAACAAGGGGATTGTAGAGGCCTTATCTACTCATCTAACTCAAACTTTATTGTAACATAATATTTACTGGTAAAAGTGGGTGAAATAGGGTTTGTGCAGGCTCTCAATATGCAGTAATGGGGGGGGGGTTATAAAAGAAACAAAGAGGAAACAAAGTGCATTAAATAGAAGCAAGATTAAAATCAGTGTCATGTGGATTAAAAGTAATTTTACAAACCACTATGCTTGCAGATATGATCAAAGACCATTGTGTCATAAAGAGGGGCCATAATACTCAGGCAACCATATGTGGACAATAACCACACAAGTAAAAGGGAAAAGTGTGACAGAAAGGGAAATGGAAGGTACATTTAAATATGAGTTCATAGGGTTTCATAGAAATAAAAAAGTGCCATAAAAAATAATAAACTATAACAGATGGTTTGTCTGTCTGTCTCCTTGAGTCTTATTCAGCGACAATGAAACAGTAGGGAGAAGGAGACGGGAACGGGAACTGTCTGGCACGGTAGCCTGTTCTCTGATCCTGAATGGATCATCAAAGGTGTCAGAGAACTCGAGGACTGATAGGACTGACTGAACATTCTGCACTTCTCCAGGCAGCTCAAGGCACAATAGTCCCTTGTTGAGGTGATAAAATGGCCTTCTCAACCAGAGTTACTTGCCAGAAACAGAAAGTTTATCATTTAGTTTCCTACCATGTCGTTCTCAGCAGGAGGATCGGTGTGCTCTGTTGGCGTGGGTTCCTTCTTTGGTTCCTCACCTGCGCCGGCATCATTATCCAACACCTGCGGGGGAGGCATGTCGTTTCCCACACCAAGGTCCCTGAAAGTCAAACACAGGCTCCTCAGCAGCTCATTGTTGTCCTCCACCCCGTTGACCAGCACCCCGCGGCCACCCGCATCCCTCATCAGGATCAACACGGCGTGGCTCTCGGTCGATACGTTCTTCAGGGTCTCCAGCGCCCGCTCGTAGGACAGGTCCACCAGGGGCTTGTTGTTGACGGCCAGGACGATGTCTCCCACCTGCACCAGGCCACATTCCTCGGCTACACCGCCACGGATCAGGTCCGACACGACGATGGGCGGCTTGGACACCCTCTGTTTGAGCAGGAAGCCCAGGCCGCCCACTTTCCTCTTGAACAGGCGCACCGAGATGATGTTGGGTTGCAGCCGACAGACTGTAGGCTCCGACTTATGCATGGTGCCGGTGTGTGCTCTGACGTGTGTATGTAAGTGCGGAGATTGTGCGTCCCCAGGGATATGGCTCTGTAGGAAGAGGAGGGGGAGAAGAGTATTAGTTTTGGAGGAAATTGCCTTTACAGGATTATTTGTTTACAAAGTGCTGATTTATCATCAGCTAAAAAGGGCATGCGAGTCAAAGCCTGATTAATGCTCAGTTGCGCATCATGTCCCTCACCGGAAATGGCAGATCTACAAGCTCACAACGTGTCCCAGTGCATTTGTTGGGAGCTTGAAGGTTGGCTATTTTTGGTGCAGGACACCGGCGCACAACTAAATAAGGCATCACTCAGACTGCTTTCAGAAGGGGTGATAATACCAGGTCATGAAGATGTATTGGAGACCGATGAGGAATATTGTCATGATCTATTTGATGCCCCCTGTGGGCCTTTATTTTTGTCTCGACATCTGTACCACAGTGTCCAGAATAGGGCCTGGATCAATCTTAAAGGGCAAGACCACTTTGGTAGAGGTTTTGGTTGTGTAGTTACCTTGTCATGATGTAACTCCAAAGGTGGTCAAGAAATCTAAAATAATTGCTCATTGAATTTATTCAGGAGCCGATTACAGTAAAGAGTAGGCAATATTCAGAGGCTTAACCAAGGTGTTACTTCTCTAGTTCCACTGGCAAAAAAGTAAAAGTATCAATACTGCATGTAGAAATACTCTGTAACAAGTAATAGTCCGGAATTAAACATTTTCTTAAAACTACTAAAGTATTGGTATCAAAATGTACTTAAAGTACCAACAGTAGAAAGTACTCCTTATGCAGAATGTCCCATTTCACAAGTTTTCAAATGTATAAAAATCTTTTGAAAATAGCAGATCTACAAGCTCACAATGCGTCGCATTATGAGCTTGTAGGCCTAGCATCTAAATAGTGAGACAAAGTTAATAAACAAAAAGCAGGACAGTGCTGAAAAAGAGCATGGGTAACATTCAGTGCTCAGTTCACACAAATAAAGTTTCATGAATGCATATCAGTCTGAACAGCATGAAGAAACTTACTGTGACAGCTGGCCTTAGAAGAGTGTGGTTTCAGTAGAATGATCTGACAGGTTTGAAACTGTACAATTTATCTAGCCAGTCGCACAAGTAATGCAACTAATTAGATCTCCCCTTGTAAAGGGTATTGGAGCAACAGAGTTAGCGGACACAACTCAAACCTAGGAAAGGAAACATAAACAACAACTCAACAACAAATTACTGACATGAAATATACACACAACACTGTAAAACATATCAGAAACACATACATTCATCGTTGTGTAAACACTGTCAATTCTTACCGTCAGTCTCTCGGAGCTCGCAATGGAAAATGGCGAACGCAGCAATAACACCCTGTCAACTAGTAACACTGATGCCTTTAGGACACTTTGTACTGACTAGTGAGCATCCACTCTATTTATATGGGTTTGGTATACCCATGTGGGTGAAACCTTCTGTTGATTAATCATGTGACTTGGTACTGTCTTAAATGATGCAACTCAGGCTCCAGCACTGTTCTCTAACAGTGGCTACTGTCCTTATCTGATCGAATCAATCAACTCTCTCAACACTCTCATGTGACGTGTACAAAGTCCCCTGGTTTCAACAGTGTAGTCACAGCTGTATTTCTTAGAATTGCATATATTTGTACTTATTATAGCTAAATATCCTGAAACATTCTGAAAATAAGATACAGGAAGGCGCTAGAAGGCCACATGTGCAGGTAACATGCTGATACAAACGCCACCGTTACATCATAATAATGGATTATTCTGTTCAACACCATGTCAGATTATAGCTTTTCTGTTGCTTCATTTCTGCTACTGTCAGAAAACGTAACCAGTTTAAAACCTCTCCATCAGGTCTTTAACATTACTTCTATGTTTTCCTGGCAATAATTTGGATTATAAACGTCTTATACATTAGTCATATTTACAACAGTGTGGGTCAAATAACTGAATGACTGTTTTACAGTGTGTTCTTAAAATTGACTGTCCTGCCATAATCTCTGATATGGTGGGAGAAATGCACAGCCTGGGGCTGCTGGAGTTGCATATTAGATTCTTTATTTCTGTGTCATACACCAAAAGGTGCCCAGCCCACATGGACTTACAGGACACAACATGTAAAAATATATAAATCACTACATTACATAGGATTACACTATAACAACTTTTTTGTTTCTTCTTTTCAAACATAAAGAACACTCTGTCTTTTTTCCCAAGCCTTACTTATAAAAGCTGCCAAAAGGAAAATACCTTTACTAAAACACAATTCAAGTTTTTCATAATCATCCGACCAGAAAAAGTTAACACAAATAGATGTCATTTTAGAAAATAATTGTTGTCTTATCTCATCATAGAGAGGACAATACAAAAAATGTATCTCACTTTAAATTTCCTCCAAGTCACAGAGTAAACAAATTCTGTCCTCCTCAGGCATACCAATGAATCTACCTGTTTCTAAAGCTAATGGTAAGGTCCCAGAATGTAACTGTGCACACAACGACCTTTGACTCTTATATACATTCTGCATGACATATGGTTCAGGACTATAATCCTTCTTAATGAGACGATATGTTCTTAATTTTGGTTTGCACCATAAGTCAATCGACCAACTGTCTTTATATTTGAGAAACATGTAATTCTGCATGTCATTGACATTACAAGATAATCTGTTTAAATAAATGAACAAAGAATTATTTATAAAAAATAAAGATTTTACTTCAGTGACCCATGGGTAACCATTAGAAATGTCCCAATTAAAAATCTTTTTCGTTATTCTGTCGTCAGACATTTTAACAAGCCTATTCCAAAGTCTCAACATCTCACCTTTATGTCTGATATTTACTGGCGTCCATCCCATATCTCCGCTAATAGCCAAAATTGGCGTAAGCTTATGAACTCCAAGAAATGAACGTATAGCTCTATTTTGAATTGTGTTGCAACTTACATATTTGCAACATATTTTGCAGATCCTTTTAGCAATCTGCTAGTAGAATTATGTCATCGGCATACAAAAGTATACCTACAGTCATATCAGCTACTGTAACCCCCAATTTGGAGTTTCTGATCTTAAGAGCCAAATCATTAACGTACATGGAGAACAGTGTTGGTGATAAAACATCTCATTGTTTCACACCAAAGTGTGTAGGAAACCATCCTGTTCTAAAAATATTCACTTGAACACAAGCAATAGGTGCTCGATAAAGAGCCTTAATGGCAGCATAGAATTTCCCATTTACACCTGATGTTATTAAACTGTATTGAAGAAGCTCTCTGTTTACCCAATCAAAGGCCTTCTGAAAATCAATAAAACACGCATATGTTGATTTGTTTTCTTGAAGCCTTGCTCGTACAATAGTGGTACTGTAACTGAGTAGATATGGTCAACACAAGATCTTGCTTTACGGAAACCGTTCTGTTCATCAACCAGTAGGCCAGACCTTTCAAAATGATCTGTAAGTCTATTATTTAAAAGTGAAGAATATAATTTATAAACATTACTAATAAGACTAATGCCTCGATAACTAAGCGGTAGTTTGGGGTCACTCTTGGAGGACTTTGGAATAGGCTTTATAATTGTTTTATACCACTGGGAAGGAACAATACCACTATCGAAACAGGTTTGAAACAATTGAAACAAAATAACAACTCGGGTGATTTCAGTACCTCATATGAAATCTCATCAATTCCAGTAGCTTTTCTTGATTTACTTTTTTCTACCACTCTCTTTACTTCCTCAATAGTGAAATTAACATTTAAATAGAAATTACAATTATAAGTATCTGAACTCATTTCACTTTCCATTATTCTCTTTCGGCCGCTAACTTCTTTCAAGAAAGAATCATCAAATAAAGAGTGATTACACCCAGAAAAAAAATCTGTAAAATCCTTCTCCCATTTTTGTAGCACTATTCCTACATCAGAGCAACATTCCCCATTTTCCAATGTTACAACCATAGGAATCTCTTTCTTTTTACGGGGACCCAATTTATTAATTTCATTCCAAAATTTCTGGGGGTTATGAGTTTGTAGTTGTTCAATATGCAATGACATTCCTCTGTTGAATTTATGCTTCACTGCACGTAACCTTTTATCAAATTCACCTTGACACTTTTTAAATTCCTTTCTCAAATCCCCTCTCAAATCTTTATTTTTACACTTTAAGAAATTATTTTATACTACTCTTAAATGGTCCCATAGCCTTTGTAAATCCTGATTCCAATATGGTTTACATATTCTTCTTGACCCTTTTTGAGTATTGATTTTAACACATTTATCCAATTCTGTGTATAAACACTCACAAAAGTTATCATACCAAACGTCCATATAAACTTGGTCATTTGTGTTTAACTTCAGCTGATCAGTAAGCCCCAATAAATTAATATTACAAGCATTAGTAGACAAAAACAGTTTAGGGAATCTTCTTATTTGGGATCTTAAAGTTGTTGTCTGACTCTCGGGTACTTGCACGTCTTTATTAAAATTAAATCTCATCTGAAATGATATCACTATAGAGTGATCAGGCATTTTACATCTGTCTCCCAATAAAGAAATAGCCTCTAATCCTAAACTCTCCAATAACTCATTTGGGGTCCAAACAATAAACATATTACAATTATGTAATCCTTCATGGGGGACAATAATGTAATCTACCACAGCTCTCCCTCTGGTGGAGACTGAGGTGAAATTATCAGTACCTGGCATTCTCCCATTCAACACACAGCATTTTGCATCTCTCAAAAATTCAATTAAAACATCTCCATATTTATTTACTGAAGTATCTAAATTATTTCTGGGAGGTACATTATCAACCTCTGGTATGTAATCATTAACATTACCAATACGTCCATTATAGTCCCCACGTAAATACATTTCATCCACATCAGACAGACTATATATCTGAGCCAATAAATGATTGAAAAATAAATGAGAGGCAATTGTTCTTGAAGATCCCTCAGGTGGCAAATAACAAGTAAAAATAACAAAACAATTAATTGAAGACCTATTCTTAAAACGTATTCCCAATATTCCCTCCACTGTATTATCAATTACTCTAACTTCATAACCTTCAAATAATGTGTTCTTTATCAAAATACCAACTCCCCCTGAACCTTTTACAGCTCTCATATGCATTTTTCGATTTTGCCCAAACCAAGTGTACCCTTTAAGTTCTATTACCTGCTGACCTGTCAAATGAGTCTCATTTAGAGAGATAATGTCAGGGTTAATATTTAGTAGTATTACTTTTCTAAGCTCACAATTCCAAGTTGTCCAACCCTTTACATTCCAATGCACTAATGTGCAATTTTCAAGTTGTGCGGGGTGGGCATTTACCGATCATGACGCCGGATTGTTTCTTCTCTGCCAGGGCCCCCCTCGTCCCCGGGGGCTCCAGGGCCCCCCTCGTCCCTGGGGGCTCCGTGCATCCCGTGCGTCATGATTCCCCCGTCCCCTGGGGCTTGGTGCGTCACGAGGATGTGTAGATCTATCACTGTTCTCCTCCTCCTGATAGTCTCTCCACTGCCAATGCCCCCGTCCCCGGGGGCTTCGGGCTTCACGGGGATATGTGCGTCTGTCAGTCCCACTGCCCTCAGCTTCCGTCTGGGCACGTCTTGACAGTCGCCCACTACCCGTGAAAAAGTAGTCTTGTCCACAAGGAAGCTCTTTGAGGAGAGTTCTGAAGTTTATCTCAATAAGCCTCTCTGCAAGTGACTTGGCATTATGAATGTAGACACGTTGAAAGTCTTCATTTTCCTGCAGGCTTCGCTTGCGACGGAGCACAGCCACTTTCTCCTCTACTGAGCGGAACTCTGCTTTGATGATTCCTGACCCTTGTCCTCTCGGTATCAGGCGCTCCACATTCACCAGCTCTGGTACTGGGTCACACCGCAGACCATCGGCCAGGAGCGTTGCCACCCGTTGCGCCACATCTTCACCTTCAGCAAAAGGCAGACCCACAATAATAATGGATACATCTGAGTTGAATTTGGAGACTGGCCCCTTTACTTTCTCCATTTTCTCTTCAACTCGATCAATTCTAGCAGAGAGCCGCCCAATATCCAAATCATGATTGTCTTGCACTTGTTTAATTTGAGTTTTCAGCTCTGCTTTTAACTCATCTCGGTTTTCATTAATGAGTCTCTCCAATCGCTTTACATTACTGTCCAGCTGCTTCTCAATTTTTTCAAGAGAAGTATTGGTTTTATCAAGAGAAGTATTCACCTCTCCAATCTGTGATTTGATCAGTGCTTTGAACTCCTCTCTATGCGAGCGGAGTTCCACCATGATAGAGTTATAATCACACATTTCAGCATCCTTCTTTTCCCTTTGTAAATAAAAGTAAAGTAAAGTAAGTAAACCTTATCTTGGAGTGGGTGCAGATAAGCAGGTTAGCTGGGCTGCTCCTGAGGCCTGGATGGTAGCTGGGGTTGGCTGGATAGCTAGGCTGCTCCAGAGGCCTCGGTCTGAACTGAATGGTGGCTGGAGTTGGCTGGTTAGCTGGGCCTGGCCTGGATGGTGGCTGTAGTTATAGTTGAGCTGCTCCTAAGGCCTGTGCCTGGCCTGGATGGTGACTGAAGCCTTCACTTGACTAGTTAGCCAAGCTACTCCCTCAGTCCTGGTCCTTGCCTTGCTGCCTGGTTAGCTGTAGTTATAGTTGAGCTGCTCCTGAGGCCTGTGTCTGGCCTGGATGGTGGCTGAAGTCTTCACTTGACTGGTTAGCCAAGCTACTCCCTCAGTCCTGGTCCTTGCCCTGCTGCCTGGTTAGTTGGGCATCCACCTAAAACCAAGGCCTGACTTGTGGTGTTTGGCCTGGTGTTAGCTGACCTGCAGCACACTCTCCATTCAGTTGTCAAATTTCATTTCTGGTTGCAAATTTAGAGAATAATAACTAAATAAAGTACCTAAAAATACACTGGTAACCTTTAGGTTGCAGATTAACTAAGGATTTATTTATTTCTTTGACAGGTAGAGACACAGCTCTCACAGCAAACCAGCACTGTCGGCCATCTTGGATCTGTCTCTATCCATACATAGCATACAGTGCTGCCATCTACAGGTTACATTGAAAGTTCACTTGTTAAATAAAGACTGTCACTAATATTGACACAAACATATTTCAATTGTTGAGGTCTAGGAGTCATGCTTTTTCAAATAGTTTGTTAAAGTGTGCTGTAGTGAGTCAATAATTGAGCCCATATTTGATATTTTCCATTTCAAAATTGTCAACTCTTTAATAGTAGCCTACTTGGCATAATTGTTGCAGTGATATTTTAGATGGTGTCATGAAGCCCAAAAGAGTGAATGGATTTGTTTTAATCTTTGAAACCAGATTGAGGATGAGATCAAAGGCTGCCTGGACCTCCTGCGGACCGTGTACAATGTGTTTGGATTCACATTCAAACTCAACTTGTCCACGAGACCAGAGAGGTTCCTCGGCGAGCCTGAGCTCTGGGACCAGGCAGAGAAGGTAAGAGGTTTAATATAGTATGAGGGCCCTCAGAATGTTTATTGTACTATTTTCTGTATACAATATCTGAATATGAGTGTGAGGAACACAAAAAAACGAACTATTTCAAGAAAGAGATTTCTTTACCTGACAGTTATTTTCACTAATCAAACCACAGAGTGATTCTAAACCCTTAAATCAACACAAATTGATGCAAAAACTAGAAAAAGTGCTCCTCGGAGCACAGGACTCCGCCAGGTCAGGTAGGTTATTGTGGCCTCCTGGTGGCGCTATAATAGGCCAATGTGAAAAGGGTGACATTTGCTCCTCAACATAGTGTGAATGTGCGTGCAGTTTGACCGCAATCGGACGCTGCGTTCATGATTTGCGGCATTTTGTTCAAAACAAGCCACTACTCCAAACTTTAGATGTCAATCTTAGTCAATCAGGATGGAATATGAAAAATCAAACACATCCGTCTTGATCACATGACTATGAGGTCATGTGTACCGATTTGCGTGAAATTTGGATAAAATGGGAAGGAGTAATATAAAGAAATGTGTTTTATATAAGTCGGCCTCCTGGTGGCGCTATAAAAGGCAGATGTGAAAAATGCAGGGCAAAGGTTTTTCCTTGACCTCTAGGGAGTGCGCTTACAAAGTTTTACACAGATCGGTGCAGTTATAGGAAAAACAGGAATCGGCCTGTTATAGCGTCACCATGAGGCTGATTAGAACATTTTCAAGTGGCATTTCTTCCTCGGCATAGTGGAAATATGCGTGCAAAATTTCAAGGAAATTGCATGCTGTGTTTATGATTTGAGGCATTTTGTTCAAAACGGAGCACTCCTAGAAACTTTGGAAGCCATTTTTAGCCAATCAGGAAAAATCTGAAAGACCCGTTTCGTTTAATGACTATAGAGATACCGATTTGCGGGATCTTTGGACAAAATCTGTAGGAGTACTGTCAAAAAATATGTTTTGCACAAATCGGCCTCCTGGTGGCGCTAAAAAAGGCCCATGTGAAAAAATTTGGGCAGAGGTTCTGCTGTGGCATCCAGGGAGTGTGTGTGCACAATTTCACTGCGGGCAAGCCAACGGTGCCGGTGATTAGCTGTCGGACGGACGGACGGACACAAGGACAGGGGGCAAAACATACTCTCTCAAAAAAGTGGATATACATTTGAAGTGATAATTAACAATCACCATGATAGTTTTAATTTCCCACCCACAAGCTTTTATTCAGCGTCTGTTCATTCCCCCTCATTTGCCCGTTTTGCATTAAGCCAGGCATTTGTGACCATATTAAAATGGAAAAAAAATAATAATAAGCCTAAATAAACACATTTCATCTTCAAAAGAAGATCTTCGTCTGCTGACTTGGTAGAGCACAACTATCTAGATAGATACCAATCATTTGTTTATGTTTACAGAAACTGGAGAACAGCCTGAATGAATTTGGAGAGAAGTGGGTTCTCAACCCCGGTGATGGAGCTTTCTATGGACCAAAGGTGAGCAGTACACAACGTAGTGAAGCAATTGACCATTATTCACACAGCGACCACTTTGAACCCTACCCCATCAGGTACATGGAGTGTTGATTCCTCTGGAATACAGGACCGCTACAAGACTGGTTTCATTTACAGTGTGCCGTCTGGTTCACTATATTGACATTTAGATCCATGATGCCACTGGTCGATACCACCAGTGTGCCACTATTCAGCTTGACTTCCAGCTTCCCATCCGCTTCAATCTCACCTACGTCTGGTACTTATGACTTTTTATGAGTTTTATTGTCTCCGCCAGTCCGAAAGGCATGGCGAGAGAGTATGTTTTACCCCCTGTCCGTCCGTCCGCGTGTCCGTGTGTCCTGTCCGTGTGCGACCAGCTAATCTCCGGCACCGTTGGCCCGCTCGCTGCAAAACTGTGCACACACACTCCCTGGATGGCAATTCAGAACCTCTGCCCCAAATGTATCACATGGGCCTGTTATAGCGCCACCAGGAGGCCGATTTGTGCAAAACCCATTTTTTTAATATTACTCCTACAGATTTTATCCGAACATCATGCAAATCGGTACACAGTATCTCTACAGTCATGTGATCAACACAGATCTGTCCGATTTTCCGTATGCCATCCTCATTGCCTATGGTTGGCTTCCAAAGTTTGCAAGATTGGTCCGTTTTGAACAAAAAGCCTCAAACTATGCACGCAGCTTGCGATTTCCGTGAAATTTCACACGCACATTCCCACTAGGCCGAGGAAGAAATGCCACCCTTTTCACATTGGCCTGTTATAGCGCCACCAGCAGGTCTAATTTAGCAAAACACATTTCTGAACAAAATGCCTCAAATCATGAATGCAGTGTCTGATTGCCGTGAAAGACCTAAGAATAAATGGCACCCTTTTCACATTGGCCTATTATAGCACCACCAGGAGGCCAGAATAACGTACCTGACCTGGCGGAGACCTGTGCTCCGAGGAGCACTTTTTCTAGTTTTACTTTATTTTTTATTGTACATTACTTTTTCTTGATTGTTTATATATTTCCTCTTGTGCAGCACTTTGGAAACCTTGTGTTTGTAAAGTTGTTATAAAGTTGATTGGATTGGATAGAAGTTGATGAATTGTACCCGATTGTTTTACTTAACAAGCCATAGCAAATTATATCACTCCGCACATCACAGCCCTGCTTTTCCATGCACAGTAAACTCATCAGTGTTCATTTAAACCAAATAGACCACTTTGACACTTTCCAAACTCTCTTGTAAGTTTTACTGTACGTGTGTCAAAAACAGGTTGAATATTTTGTATTGCTTAAGCCTCTCCCAAGAAACACAAATTAGTGGAGGTCCATTTTGTTTTCTTGCTTATCTCTTTTTGTTGTAACAGCCTTAATAGAGGACCGCGCTGCAAAAGTCTTCTGCTGTAATCTGTAATCCGTAAGCAAACATCTTCTGCCATAATCTGAAGACTCACCTCTTCAAACTCCACCTCAGCCCGTAGCACTTGCCCCAGCCTTGACGACCTTGCAGGATTATGCAAAGGCTAAAATGTAACTTAGATATCATGTTATGTAGACAGATGCCCGGTCATTGTTGACCTGGCATCCTATAGTGTGTATAGTTTCAATGTAGGCTGATGATAGGTTCTTGGTTTACGTATTAGTTATTATTAGATTATTGGTTTACTTAATATGTATTACTTTATTATTAGATAACTATGTCTATGCATTTGATGTATTATGATGTATTAGCCTATCTTGTGTCCTTGCTTACTGTAAATCGCTCTGGACTGAGAGCGTCTGCTAAATGCTTAAACTGTAAACTGTTACTGTAAAAACAAAACAAGGTGTGCTTCCCCCGGTAACATGCACACCCGAATTCACTGTTGGTTTCAATACTGAGAAATAGCTGATGAATAGACACACACACACACACACACACACACACACACACACGCACTCACTCACTCACGTACACACACACACACACACACACACACACACACACACACACACACACACACACACACACACACACACACACACACACACACACACACACATTAAAGTCAATCACTTCCTGCTTGAGTGGTAGCATCTGCCCTCATAAAGCCATATACTATGCAAAGCCCCTGCTTATCCTCGTCATTGCACACAAACAAATCCTCAGGGTTATTTGAACTCAGAGAGTGTCACATTTGACCCTTCGGGGGCCATTTTGAGACACTCAGAGATTTAGATGAACTCTGGTTCTTTTCAGCCATATATATATATATATATATATATATATATATATACACACATACACACACACACAAAATAGCCAGGGTTGTGCTGAGAGCTTCAGCGCATCAGTAGACGACTGGGCGTGAGCCTCCCTTCAGCCAAGACATGCATATATACGACATTGGGCAAAACGACAATATGAATCGGTAATCGATTTTAACGTTAACAATGTGACTACATTGATGCGTGGACCCCTACATCAATCTAAATGTACCAAAATTGGACTAGGTTTCAGATAAAAAAATAGTAATCTGTTTCTCAACGTTTCAATCAGTCAGATCTTCATCAGGACAGGAGCTCTCAGGAAAGGAGAGCGCAATGAAAACAGCGGAGCCTTTCTAACTGATGTGCATACTTTATTTTCCTTTGTTGAGAACTGCAACCTGGGCACTGAAGTGGATGTGTGTGGACTAGCTTTATATTAAACAGAGGAAACACTGAAAAATGAAAAATGACCTTTACCGGTCTCCGAGACTGTGTTGCTTTCCTAGATGTCCTGCACCTCCCTGTGTGTAAAAAAAAGGTTTCCCCTGAAGAGGAGAGGAGCCCCAGTCTGGTCCAGGAAGAACCAGAGCCTCCACACTTCAAAGAGGAGCAGGAGGGGCTATTTCAGAGACGAGAAGAGGTTGATAGGCAAATGCTAACATTACAAGCAGTGAAAAGTGAAGATGAGACATGTAGCCAGCACCTCAACTGAACACTTGAAAGCACAAGTTGATGTAGAGGATTGTGGAACATCACATCCAACTAGTGATGACCAGAACCTCCCTCCACACTGTTCTGAATCTGACATTACTGAAGACAGTGAAGCATGGGATACCAGTGTAGATCAGTCACACTGAAGTCACACAAGGTAGGCCTACACGTGGAAGGACATATATTGTCTTTGAGGGACAAGCTGTCCCAGGACCTGAGATCATCGAAAGAAACTCACTCCATGCGGACTCACACAGGGAAGAAAGGTTTTAGTTTAGGTTTTAGTCCAGTCTGTTGCAAAATGTTTAATGGCAAGGGAAATCTTAAGGCGCACATGATGACTCATACAGGAGTAAAGTCATTTACTTGTAAAGTTTGTAGCAAAGGCTTTAGTCGGATGGGTCATGTAAAACAACACATGAGGTTTCATACAGGAGAAAAGCCATACACTTGTACAGTTTGTAGCAAAGACTTTAGTGATTTGAGTAATCTAAGAAAACACACAAAGACCCATACAGGGGAAAAGTCCTTTACTTGTTCAGTTTGTAGCAAAGGCTTTGGTGACAAAAGTCATTTAAAAATACACATGAGGACTCATACAGGGGAAAAGCCATTTACTTGTAAAGTTTGTAGCAAGGGCTTCAGTCAGATGTGTCATGTAAAACTACACATGAGGTCTCATACAGGAGAAAAGCCATACACGTGTTCAGTTTGTAGCAAAGACTTTAGTGATTTGAGTAATCTAAGAAAACACGCAAAGACCCGTACAGGGGTAAAGTCCTTTTCTTTGAGCAAAGGCTTTGGTCGGATGGGTCATGTTAAACAACACATGAGGACTCATACAGGGGGGAAAACCCTTTAGTTGCAGGTTATGGTACATACAGGGGGAAAAAAAACTTTAGTTGAAGTTTATGGTACATACAGGGGCGAAAATCCCTTCAGTTGCACTTTATGGTACATACATTGGAAAAAACCTTTAGTTGCAATTTATGATACATACAGGGGGAAAAAACCTTTAGTTGCAGTTTATGGTGCATACAGGGGGAAAAAACCTTTAGTTGCAGTGTATGGTACATACAGGGGGGAAAACCTTTAGTTGAAGTTTATGGTACATACAGGGGAAAAACAACTTTTAGTTGCAGTTTATGGTAAACACTTTGATCCAAATGCACATCTGAAGATATCGTCACTGCGGGGTGAGAACTCTAACATGAAATAAGTTCTCGAAAAATGACGGCCCCCTCACGCATTAGAAGGATTATATCTGACAAGAGTTTCATGGACGTGTTTTAAAAATAAGTCTAAGGTGGAGTTTGAAGATGAATGGGCTTAAATGGGCCTAAATCATTTTCACCGAACCAACATGGCAACCCTGTTTGCCATGTTGACATGGAGACCTATGGAGCTTTATGATTGGGTAGTGGGAAAGGCCTCACGTGATTGGCTCTCAGACCCCGGAAGTGCAGAATGCCAAAAATAAAGTTTGAGCATCTGTACAACCGATCTGCACGCGAGCAAACTGTTATTTTTTCTGGTCACAATGTTCATTGAGAATGCAATTCAACAATTACAACATGTTTAACACAATGTTATAAACACCCCAAAAAAATATACAGCAAATCTTTTTTTTTTTTTAAAGACAAATCTTTTATTTATGAATACAAATCTTGTATTTACGAATACAAATCTTTTTTTTTACAAATGTAAAATTTGTTCACAAATACAAGTTATTTTTACAAGTACAAAATAATATTGGCATTAATTTGAGCCCATAAAACAAGCACAGAAAAAGAAGGCAGTCGCTCGCTTTGACTCTAATCCTGATTCTTAGCACTGCAGGCTCTCTAATTCTATGGTTACACATGTCTGCATTTTTTGGGGTTGAAACCATGGGTGACGTCTTATCTGTGTTTCCAACACTACAGGTCCTTCCTTCAGTGTAGAGCTTAACAAAAATAATAAACAAATAAACGTAGAAAATACTGGAGCTGCAGAACACACTGAAGACAAAGCAATGGCAGAAAGCACTCACTCGTCCGAGTCTTTAGAGTCTTTTTTGCTGCTCTCCTCAATGTTGGCAATGGATTCAGAACGCAGTCGGTTGGTGACCTCATTTGTGCGCAGCGTGACACCGAATATGTCCTCATGGTAGCGTCCATCATCCTGGTGGTGGGAGGTGGAGGTGCAGAGAGGGAGGAAAGGTGAATGACATGGTTGCTTTGAACTAGGTAAAACTAGGTAAGAACTAGGTAAAAAAACACATTCGTTTTCAAATTACAATTCAATTGTTTCAGACTACCATTGTATATTATGATTCTGACTTGCTTTGACTGTAAAAAATACAAATAAATGTTCATAACCTCAGATGTTTGTATTTATTCTTCTTATTTATTCTTCCTTTCACCTTAAAATATCCGCACGGATACAGACATATGATGTCATGCACTATAATAATGTCAGCAGTGCACAAATAGCTTACAATCATATTTGTGTGTTCAGTGTGAATATAGAACTTCTGCCCTTTCCTCTAACTCTTTCCTTCCACAAAAACAAAAAAAAGTACCAATGTACCAAATTGACAAGCCGGTAGTGTATTGAAGTGCTTGGCTAAGTGCTTGGTTAAGTGTGGACCCCCCATTCTCTTCCCTCATTGACGTAGAGAAGCCAGTGGGTGATAATGTGTTGACAGTGACGGCAGCCAGCATATGGTGGACATCTTTCATGCCTACATGATACATCATTGTGCAATCGAGTAATTCAAGCCTTACTCTGAGTTTGTTCATGAAGAAGCTGGCGTCCTCCAGGCTTATGTTACCCTGCACCTTGATGATCTGCTGGATCGTCTTCAGGACGTCATCCGCCATGGTCACGTCCCCGCACACGTAGATGTGTCCCCCCTCGTCCCTCAGGCAGTGGTACATCCTCTCTGACAGCTGCTCGCGCAGCACGTCCTGGACATATTTCTGACGGAGGTAACAGTGAGCGAGACAGAGTGCATGGGCATTAAGCGTGAGCAAAGAGAAAGGAGAGGAGATGACAGACAAGGCAAGAAAGATGAGGGGGAGTGGGGGACAAAGAGTGAGAATCAAACACAGTGAAGTGAAATTGCGCCTTGCGTGGAGCTGTTCACTTTTGAGCTGAACATCTGCATTTTGTCTTTGGCACCTGGCACCACACAGTTAAAAAGAGATGAGGCCATTAAATGGAAAAAGATAAGGAATATCAACACTTGACTAACTCATATCTACTGTATGTGGGGATGCTGTGTCCTGTTCATACGAGTATGTTCTGTAGCATTTAGAGTATTCTAAAGATCTGTGACAAACGCAATCATCCGTTGAATTTGTTGTGGTACCTTTGGCATGCTGGGCTCTCTTGAGTAGGCTGTATAGAGTCCCTTGAACACCTTCTTGTTCAAGGCATCAACGGTCTCGTCCTTGTAGATGTGGTCCGTCTCAGACTGGCGGCAGCCAAACACCAGATACAGGGGACTCGTCTCAATCCCTGGGGAGGGGACATACCTTGACTTTACTTTGCTGAATGGTACAGCAACAATGAGTTAACTTACAGTGTCTTGTTTAACTATGGCCTGAGATTGTGCCTCAGATTTAATCAGAATACTATTGTTACACAATTATGCACACTGTAGCAGCACTTTGCACTTCATCTCGGGTATGATTTTAATCAACCACATCATGCATAGTGTTAAAATCATTTTACGATGTGGATTTCACATGAACCTCTCTGTGAGGTGACAATAGGTAGGACTAGTCTCTGAAAGTGCATCAGACCAACCCATTTCGCGCTCAAAGAGTTTCTGTTGCCAGAAGCTTCTGAAGGGAGCGATGCCTGTTCCTGGCCCAATCAGGAAGCAGGGGGACTTGTTCTCCTTGGGAAGATGGAACGACGTCGCCCTAGAAGAATCAACATAACTGACTTTAACCAAATAAACCTTCAATTATTGATGATGCTAATGAATAAAATTAATCGGTTTAATTAACAGAACTGACTGAAATAGGAAATTAATTAATCACATAATGACAAACCACACAATACAGCACAAAATATATTGTTGGATATATTCTTAAGAGAAACAAGTTTACCCTCTGACGAAACACGGCACCATCTCGTCCTTCTTTATTCTGTTGAGCCAGGATGAACACACTCCATGGTGTTCGGGACCCTCTCCATCTGAATGACAGTTATCAAACGGGATATTTAGACTTCCTGACTCCTCCCATTTGCACCCTTTAAATGAGTGGTTCTCAAACTTTTTGACATGCTTACGAAATGATATATTTGGTCATGGACCAGAAATATAGGTACATGTCCACATTTTCTCAAGATTGTTTTGAAAATAGCAGATCTACAAGTTCACAACGCGTCACACACGTTGTGAGCTTGTAGATGGGCTATTTTCAAATAGCCGATGCGGGTTAAACTGGTTAAACCAATTTTGCTGGGGACACCCTGGAACACAGGTAGACTACCCACAATGCAATGTTCAATGTATCTGCGCTATAGAGGAAATAACTGTAAATCAACTACTTATAGTCATCAGTGCACACTCATGGGCATGCACGCATATCTAATAAGAGGAAAGAGGGGGAAATGAAGACAAATTTTAGTTGCAGTGAGTTGCAGCTGGTGATGTTTGCTCACTGCTTGGTAGTCTAAGGGCTTGGAAGCTTTTAAGTACAACCTATTAGATGTATGCTGTAGATGTGAAAGCCTTGTCAAACCGTACTGTATGTGCTAACGTAAACATTTGAGAGAGAGCCAGCATAGAAAACACCATTTAGAACAAAGTGGTATGTACATACAGCACAGTGTTTTGGAGATAAAAACAAATATATATATATAATATATATTGGACCAAATCCTGCTGGCAAAACACAGTCAATAGATATTCCCCAGATACTGTAGTTCCAATTTCAGGTCTCATGTTGGCCCTATGGATTAGACTGGTGTTGCCAAAATAACTTTCAAGCCTATAAGTCCTCTGAACCACCAGAATATTTCCTCAGACAGGCTGACTCAATTGACTTTTTCAGTCATCAGTGGCGACTTTCAAGCAGTGACATCAAAAGAACCACTGTGCGGGTACGAGGTACCCTGTCTGCCAGCAAAAAAATCATAATAATCAATCACTCATGATTTAAATTTAAATTATATTTTAAAAACTCTGCTCTATGCCATCGGCCGTGCTCGAGCTTAATTGTCTTGCTAATGGAATGTCAAGAATACAGCCATTTGAGGCCTCCCTGTAGGAACCTGACAGGGAGGCCAGACAAACAGAATTAATTGCTCCTCAAGGCCTTGAAAAAGAGCAAGAGAGCAAGCAAACTTCTTTAATGGGAACACCTAGCATCCCCTGTCAATCAGTCACAGTAAAAGGAATTTTACCTAAGTAGCACTTTAAATCAGAAGGAGGAGAGTGCTTGTATTCGAGTGACTCTTGAATGGATCACGGAGCCCCAGGTAAGCCTGTCATAATTATTACATAATCGCCTAATCGCTATTTTTTGCAAAATCGTCATAATCGTTTCAAGTTGAAAAAGTTCATACTCTTTCCAATATTTTCAAAAATAGTGGAAATAGCAGATCTACAAGCTCACTACAGCTTGTAGATCGGCTATTTTGCATAGTAGGCCTACATTATTTATTTTGATTATTAGTATCGATCATTGTCAGTCATTTCTTTGAATATTGAAGTTATTTGTCATATCTGGCCTGTGCAATTTTTGTTTACAAAGCCAAACAGAAATCGAGCGTTCCTGCAGCTGTCAGCTGTTATAAAACTCCCTCCACCTCCCCAGCCTCCTCCAGTGGTGTGCCATCTAAGTTAAATGTATGATTCTGTGGGTTGCATGATGTTACATCTGTGTATTTGTATGACAATTCATCGTCCAGTAAAACGTCACGATCGTCGACAGCCCTATAGCTCCAGCATTGAGGCAGTGCGTACGGTATAGTACCTCGGGTTCGGTAGGAGACCACGGCCACGGTGAGGTGGACCTCATTGGGATGCGCGTCCAGTGAGGAGCTGATGGAGTAGTAGCGAGGCTGCAGCAGAGGCAGCTGAGTGAGCAGCAGGGTGGTTGGCATCTGAATGGACGGGAACTCCTCCAGCACCTCCACCAACGTGGAGTTGTTGTACCACTTCCACTGCTCATACTCCTGCAGGCCCTGGGGGGGTCAAGGAGGAAGGGGGATTGCAGAGGTGTCACTTGGTCTCACAGGTAGTGGTGGAAAAAGTACTCAACTTCTTTACTTAAGTAAAAGTACCAATACTGCAATATAGAAAATACTTTGTTACGTGTTAAGTAAAAGTCCAGAATTCTAAATTTACTTGAGTAAAAGTACAAAAGTATTGGCATCAAAATGTACTTAAAGTACCAAAAGTAAAAGTACTAAAATATTTGAAAATACAAGCTCACAACGTGTCGCGATGCGACGCGTTGTGTGCTTGTATATCGGCTATTTTCAAATAGCCCAGGTATAAAATAGGGCTAAAGTGGTTAATGTATGTTTTATCAAAATCTTAAAAGCAACTAGTAACTGAAGTTTTCAAATAATTGTAGTGTAGTAATGTTGAACAAATTGTTGAACAAATTGCCAGCAGAATACAACAGAATAAACAACTTTTTCCTCACAAAAAAAGCTAAACCAAACAATTTGCCTATTTTCAAAACTTGCAGCAAGTTCAACACAAGAGCATGGCCCACGAGAGAGCACGGAGAAGGAGCGCTAATGATTGAGCTGAATGCTAAATGAATTACCTTACTGAGGAGCTCTAGTTTCTCCTTTTGTTTCTCATCGGTTGCCAGGTTAGCAAACTGCTGCAGCAGCACAGGGCTGGGCGGGGAGGTGATGTCCAGGAAGTCCTTGAAGGCTTGGAATATGGTGCAGGCAGGGATACGACTTTCCGGTGACCAGTTACTGATCGTACCTGTAGTGACAGAAGAACATGAAGGTAGTTTATTACACCAGTGGTTCTCAAAGTGGATTCCAGGGACTCTCTGGGTTCCTTTAGGGGTTCTAAATTGACCGTTACAAGTCTGTGACTCTGACAATGGAACTGAAAAAGAAAATCTGTACTTAAGTAGCACATGTAGCCTACTTAGTTACTTTACACCACTGCCAAACAGACACATTACCCACCCGAGGCAGTGTTCCTCTCCTCCACGAACTCCAATTGGAAGATTTGATCAGCGGGTGGACCATCCTCCAGCTTCTTTATGAGAGCTGTCACCAGGTCCACTTGGTTGCTAGCGAAGACGCCCACATGGTCACCGGGCAGGTATTTCAGGCCCTCGTGGTTATTTGTGTTGAGCCGAATAAACGCAGTGGTACGACTGTGAAAGAGTAGAGGGGTGAATAGTGACACACCATTTTCAGTCCCTTCCAGATTGCTATAATGCGCTATTTGATAAATAATGTTTCACAATTTGCTGTTTAGCGTAACCAACTCAATTTCTTCTTTTGTTTTCACATCATGAAAATGTTTAAATCCCAGTCCCATGAAACCATAAACTTACTCAGATTTAGGACTTTGCAAATTTAGAGATTCCACCATCTTGGCGCCGTACACCTTCTTCTTGTGAATTGCGTACAATGCTGTTGGCAGTCACATTCACAGTTATCACATTAAGCCTTGTATTCTAACCTCAAGATTTCTTTGCCTGAAAATCGAGTAATCAATGGTGTATAGTGGTTTTGTCATCACTGGGCCAGTGAGTACCTTCCGTGAGCACCGGGGCCTCTTTGACGTAGGTCAGGCGGTACTTGCTCTTCTTCCAGCTGCGGTCATTGACGATCAAGGAGTTGTTTGCTTGGTCCATGTTCACGTCTCCGACACAGAACACCTCACAGGCCGCCTTTGACATGCAACAAAAGTAAGCCAAAAGATGAGTGCACTGTAAAAAAATATGTGTAAAAACACAGAACTTCCCCACGACCGTAATCAGCATAAAGACCTGAAGCCCAAAGGGCGACTGTGTGTAAGGCACCGACCTTAAAAACGTTCTTGGCCCAGGTTCTGAAGGACTCCTCCTGGCCAGACAGCTCGTCCCCCTCTCCCATTTTTAGGATGCGCTCGCCCCCCAGTTCTTCAAACAGAGTGTCAACAGTGTGGGCAAAGGCACAGAAGTGTGGATAGGCCCTAGAGCCAAGGCCAAACACTGAGTACCTACAAAGAGGAAGAAAGAGTGAAGATCAGTGGTGACTGGGGCTAGAGAAATGGCCCTCAAGTCGGCCCTTTTTAAACAGTGCAATCTTTTATTTTTTTTGTGATTTTCGTTTTTTTTCCATATTTACACAGTTTGAATGTTGAAGAAGGTTTTAATTCCAACAGAACTGTTTTAGGGTCATTAAATGGTTAAAATTGGGATTGTGGGTTAGAGGTGTGTTTTTTTCTGAGATAATTCCATGTCCTAGAGAAATCTAGGACATGGAATCACACTCTGAGAGTGGTGCGATGCGGTGCGCACTACAAATATACCAAACCTATGAGTCAACCTATGACCTATTGAGGTCCATGCATGATTTCTGTTTTGATTACCTGACATTGGCGAAGGGTCCGGTACTTCCGAACATACCTGCCTCGTCACTGGAGGACTTTCGAGGGTCCGAGTGGGAGGAGACACTGTTGAAACGCACCTTGTAGGACCTAGAAGACAGGTGGAAACACAGAAACAAGAGGTTGGAAACTGAACTGAAAGCTTGAAACTCCACATGCCAACTACTGCCCACACAGTTCAACTCACTTCACTTCTTCTGTGTCAAGTGTTGGGCAGCTCAGCTCCATCAAGCCAGCTCCAAATTTCTACAAAGATGCAAACGACAGGTTGTTTTTGATACATATGCATAATCAATGTGTTGTATGAATCCTGAGGTATGTTGGTGTGGTTTGTTAAACATGCATGCAAATATTCAGTGGTGGACAAAGCTTTATTAACATGCTTGTTAACAGTGCAGGTCGTACAGTCAAATGTTATGCTAGATGTTATCCTTCCTAGAATTAGAATTGAGTCAAAAGTACAATATTTGTCTTTGAAATAGGCTACAGTGATGTATCCAAAATACAAATACTCAAGTAAAAAATAAAACACACACACACACACACACACACACACACACACACACACACACCTCTCCATTTTCTGGTGGATCTCCGTTGCCAAAGGTACTGGTCACCACTAACACCAATGTCTCATGCTCCAGGTGCACCATGTCATATTCTTCCATGGACATTACCTGCAGACAACAGAAGAAGAAAAAAGCTCTTAGAAAAAATGTAATTGCAGAAAAAAAGGGTTGTAGGGTCCCTCAAAGATAACACATGAATATAATATGATAATCAACAAAACGGCTATTTTCTGCAAAGGCTAGGTTTGGTGTAGGGGGGAAAAGCTGACAAAGTACAAGTTTTCTAAGTATTGAGGGTTTAAATGGTTGACTGTCTGAAAATACACATTAACATGAATCAAACACAACGCTACACATTGACAGTGCTGTCAAACAAGTCTATGAAGCTATCTATGAAATCTATGAAAAAGTTGAATCTGCAACACTTTGTTGCAGGGGGTCTTCGTTGAAGGCCACCGCACAATGCTGTAATGAACACTCTGCCCAGGCAACAAGTTGATAATGTACTCGCTGCTTCCATATAATTAATTAGCACTCAGCACTATAATGTCAGTGTGCCACACAATCAGTGTGAAGAGACAACTATCCTCATCTACATGACAAGCAGGAATGGCCCCAGGCATTCTCATCTGTCCCTGAACCAGAACCACACACACGCGTACACACTCATGCATGCAACACAATCGCTTGTTGCATGATTGATCACATTGGGAACAAGGAAAATGAAGCAAAATGTCCTGGAGCCAAAACACTACATGATTGAGAGAGCTACTCATGTTATTATTCTTCGTCCAAAGTCATTTACACCGCCAGGGGTGCTTTCAGATCTCATCTTAAACTACAGCTCAATGCCTGGCTGGATGAATCTCAATTCAGACGCCCCGCACTTTCATGCATGTGAGCAGAAGAAAATGTGACAAAAGCCTTATTTGCTTCCTCTCTGCCCTTTATTCGTTCTACTTGCTGGGCCATGTCGGATTCAGGACCAGGTCTGGGCCCTGGGGCTGGGCCCAGACCGAGATCCAACTGCTCCCCTTCCCATCAGACAACAGCACAAATACAGGTAGACATTACCCATCTCTCTTGAGTATTCTAATGGTACCTTTGCGTCAAAAGCGTGATTGAAGATTTGACAGAGGGTTTTGGCGTAGTCTTGGGACTTGCCCGTCTCAGTGGCATACAATATGGAGGCCTTGACTCTCTTGGCCATTGCTTTACCAAATAACCTGTTTGCGAACTGCACAGCCCTGCAGAGAAGGGGAGAGAGAGACAGAGAGGAGGGGGGAGTATAGAATGATAGATGGAAAAAAGTATAGAAATAGATTAAAGTCAAGTCAATTTTATTAATATAGCACCAAATCACAACGAAAGCTCTCATGATGACGCTTTACAAAGAGCAGGCCTAAACCATACTCTTTAATTTACATAAACCCCACAATTACCGCATGAGCGAGCAAAGAAAAACTCCCCTGTAGTGAATGAATGTGAGGGGAAAAAACTGATGAGAAACTGCATCATTGAAGAACTAGAAATGTGAGAGCGAACACAACCGCCCCGGTCATGGCCAAAAGTCTTGGCAAAAGTCTTGGCAAAAGTCTGGCTTCATGGCTTTAACCCATTGAGACCTGAAGCCGATTCTACAAATGTCTTCTAAATTCTAACTGCTTTTTTGAAAAAACTAATGTTACTATGTCAGTGGTTCTCAATCTTTTTAAAATATTTTGTTCAAGGGACCCCCAGAAGCAAAGATTTGAGTTACAAATGTTCGCTTCAAAAAATATATATTCAAAGATTTGCACGCATTTTCACGATTTCTCAAAAATAGCAGATCTACAAGCTCATAGCGTGGCACTCGGTATTGCGCTATGAGCTTGTATATCTGCTATTTTTTAATAGCCAAAGTGTAAAATGATGCTTTTTAGGTCAAATCTAAAAATGACACAGATGCTTCTCCCGGTCATGTGATTCATTTCAGCAGACACTGCAGATCAAGTCAAAAGTAGCGGATGGATGGCACAGTAGCTACAGACATACTTGGGGGGGGGGCAATGTTAAGTCAACCTGTTTATACCCCCCAAAGATGTCCGCCGTTACCAAATGACACTTGTTGACGCCCCCTTCAGTTTTTTTGGCACGCTCTATAGGTAAGAGCAATTCAGTGAATCAGTTGACATAAAGTTGAATTCTCCACTGAATAAATAGGTGTGAATCAGAATCAGAACAGAATGTGTGCTCAGTGGCAAAGATTTCAGCACTTGTGCAGGTGAGCCCAAAGTTTGTTATTTCGGTCATGGTTGATGACGGAATGAAATGGCTTGGTATTCACATCATGTAAACCATGCAAGTAAATAAACACAAATCAAACTTTGCATCCGATATAAATACACTTTTATATTTTTGCCGTGGCTTATTAAAAGAGTGCATTCTTACTTGGCCAGTTTCTTAAATCCAATGGCTTTCTTTTTGGTGGGTGTTCCGTTGTTCGCTGCCTTCCACACATAGTCTTTCCAGGCATCTGTCTGTTTCAGATAAGGAGAAGGCACAGAGACACTGGTGTGAAGCTTAACTAGGTATCTAGTACTGCACACGAAAAAAACACCCTGTACATGTACTGTAGCATGACAAATCATCCATCCCTCATGACTATACTGTCTGTTTGCATTCCCTCACCTGGTACTCGAAGGAGGGAGTAAGGTGATAGTTTAGCATCTCCTGGCCGAACACTGGTGTGATGCTCCCCGACATGGGGGGCACGACCCACACCCAGTCTGCAGGACAGCCTCCCCGGAGCTTGTGCTCATTGTCCATGTGTTTCATGAAGGTCTCCGCAGCTGTGTGGTGGTCTACTATCGTCACTTTGGATATCTGGAGACAGAGGGCAGCAGGGATGTCATGTATGATTGTTGACTGTCAGAGAGCTCTCAGCTGAATGATTCATCAGAAGAGATTATTTTTTATTTAACCTTTATTTAACCAGTAAAACACATTGAGACAGAGTCTCTTTTACAAGTGGGAACTGGCCAAGGGGCAGATTAAACATTTCACATCTCTGCAAAAACAAACATACAAATCAGTACAACAATAATATTAATACATCCATGACTCCCAGGAACCTTAAAAACAAATCTCCTAGTGAAACTAAATTAATTACTCAGCTCAACCAAGTCGGTTAACCTACCAGCAAGTTAATCCAAAATTATTACATGTAGCAATTCATAGAATTTTACCCACATGTACAATGACATAGTGTTTCTTTTTTTTTCTTCTTTTTTTTAGACATCCAAACAATTACAGGAATGAGCAAGTTTCTCAACAATGAAACTTTTAAACATTCGCAAAGAGATAAGTGTGGCAAGTTTGAAACTCTTTTGGAGGTCATTCCAAGCCCATGGACCATAAAAAGCAAGGCATTTTTTGCCCACCTCAGATGAGAAAGTCGGTACTACACAACGTATCCATGCATTAGATCTGAGATTGAGGCCATTCTTTACCACCTCGAATTTTGAGGAGATATAAGAGGGGAGAATTCCACCCAAGATTGCCTTATAGATGAAAGTGTACCAATGCTGCTGCCTACGGGCACGTAAGGAGAACCAGCCGACTGCTGCATACACAGTACAATGATGAGTCCTAAAGGGTAAGTGAGTTACAAATCTCAGTGCCGAATGGTACAAAGGATCCAAACTGGCCAATGTAGTAGGACAAGCAAACCTATAGATGGCATCACCATAATCTAGCTGGGACAAGAACAGACCTGCAACCAGTTTTTGGCGAGCAGCTCGGGCAAAGCATGCCTTCAATCTATAGAAGAAACCTATAGTAAATTTCAATTTCTTGCTCAGAGCATCTACATGCAATTTGAAGTTTAAATGCTTGTCAAGCCAGAACCCAAGATATTTATAATTATCCACCCACTCAATGGATGTACCATCCAGAGTGGTGATACTTAAAGGGGCAGGAGAAGCACCTGGCGTAAACAGGATGGCCTTAGTTTTCTTTCCATTTAGTAGCAGTTTACTTTTGTGTAATTCCTGCTGCAAGGCAATGAAATCAATAGACAACTTTGCTACAGCCAATTCCATAGTTGGCGCACATGTATACAGAACCGTGTCATCAGCATACATATGATACCTAGAGTGCTGTGATTGATTACAAATGTTGTTTATGTATATAAGAAAAAGTAAGGGACCTAAAATGGAGCCCTGGGGAACTCCCTTTTCCATGGCTACAGGCTCAGACACAATATCTCCCATTTTGACGCATTGTGTTCGGCCAACCAAGTAGCTCTTAAACCAATGTGTCACCTTATGACTCATACCTATGTTAGAGAGTCTGTTTAGCAAGATCGAGTGATGGACAGTGTCAAATGCCTTTGTTAGGTCAATAAATAGAGCAGTGCAGACAAGTTTGTCTTCCCAGGCATCCTTGATATCATCCATTACATTTAGGCATGCCGTGACCGTACTATGTTTTGCTCTAAAACCAGATTGCATAGAATTTAAAATCACATGCGCTTCCAAGAAGTGTTTTACTTGCACTGATACCTGAGCTTCAAGAATCTTTGATAAGGCAGAAAGATTTGAAATTGGCCTATAATTGTTTACATCAAGGGGGTCACCAGCCTTGAGGAGGGGTGAGACATACGCTTGCTTCCATTTAGCCGGTATGTTTTGAGATACTAGAGAAAGGTTGAAAATGTCAGTTAACGGTTCCGCTATAACTGACGCCGCTATTTTTAACAAATAGGGGTCAAGGCCATCAGGACCGGGAGACTTTTTTGGGTCTAGAGAGGTCAGTGCAAGTAGGACATCAGAAACAGCTATGGCAAAAAAGTTAAAATCAGAATAAGCATTTGGAACAGTAGATGAGGATGCATCCTCTTCTGAACATCTGCCAATGTTACGTATGTTACGTATCGTTAGCCTCATAGCATTTTCCATTTACCATTTTCCGTTTTCAGGGAACAAATAAAAAATCACTTTCTGCCCAAGTCATCAAGGTGACTTAGGCAATCATGAGTAAAAAACACATCTTGCCTAAGTCATGTTTACTGCCTTTATTTCTATCTGCCTAACTCTACTCTCCTACCACTGCTGATTCATTCTGCCTTATTGCCAATGTTCTCAGACAGATCAGAATTCTTGTTACATTCAAAAACTAATTTAGCCCAAGTAAAAAAGTTTACTTAAAAGCACTTTCTGCTTAAGTCATTTTGGAATGTAACAAGCGTTCTGATTGGCTTAGGACATAGGCAATAAGTCACAATGATGCAGCAGCGATAGGAGAGTAGCGCTCGGCAAAAATGTCAATTTGACCAAAAAGTGACATAGGCAATTATGCTATGAGGCTAATGTTACGTATTCTATATTCTGAGAGCATGTGTATGTGCTGCTGACACTTGTCAACTTGTGAATTTATAAATTGTTCTCCACTAGCTGGAATTCGCCTCTGAACTGTATTTGTACTGTGTTGCACCACGGGAATCAGGCAATGTTATGTTGACCAAAGACATAAATGATGCGTAGCCGGTGAGCAAAGTTCAGGCAGAGACACTGGAGTGGGTTACGTGCCTCCTCTGTGGGTTATATAACTGTAACGGGGGTGGGGGCTTTATCTCCGTGCTCTGAAATGGCTGTCTTCTAATTATGTTGAGCAGGGAGTAAGATGTACAGTAGCAGAGCCTGAATGACAAGATCAAATATAATACTGACACCTGTGTTTACACTATAAATGCTACAAATACCGCATTCAAATCTCATCAGTTGAATGAAGAGGAGCCCACCTGGAAACTGTAGAGAACAGCAATGTTGATCTCCACCAGCGCTGTGTCCTTCCATAGGGAAGAGATCTTCCTGGTGTCCAAGCCCATCCTCATACCTACTTCCTACATGGCAAGGAATGTAAGGACAGCATTATTTCATTGCAGACGTAATATGACAATGACACAGTATGATGTTCTGTAGTATTCTGAGGGTTGCGAGATGGCCATCATAGTTTGCATTAAGGCCTTTGTAGCATTTGTCACTACTTGAGGTGAAGGTGTTAGGTGTGATTAGAATAATAGGAAAAGCATCAAACTCCAGATAAAAGATTTCCCCCTTGCAATTATGGCTATGCAACATGCAAATGTGTTGGGTCTCCTGACTCTTGCCAGTGCTGCTGTTTTCACAGCAGAACTGGCCACAGTTATGAAAATACATTGCCTCCAACACAAAGTCATGCTGCATTGCTCTAAAATCCTTTACAGTATGTGAGCACACTGTAATGCGTGTCCTACTGTAGCTAACATGCTGTAGTCTAGTGTGCTATGACTCATGTGCCCTGACTAATGTATATACTTTATTATTTTGATTACTATTGTTGCTATTCTTTATTACTGTATTTCTTTAATTGTTGCTATTGCTGCAACAATGTTGAGGAACCAAAACCAAAGAATTTTACTCTTCTGTACTCGTTAAGATGTAAAAATAGTTGCATTTTTAAGATTTGAATAATAAGAATGCATATGATTTGGTCAGAATTTATTGAGAGGATAGCCCCTTGAGATGAAGCATCTCATTTTAGAGGGGGTCCTAAATTTAGATTAGTGTAAGGCATTCATGTGTGGAGTTGTTAAAATCATAAAAATACCATCCACGGCACGTCGAACACATTGGCTTTGAAAATGAAGAGTACCTTGGTCTTACATGGCTTACTGGCACTAATTGCAACTCAATCAATTAATTTCTTAGTTGTACTGTTATATTCTTCAAAAGAGGGTTATTATTAATTCATAGCATCATGTGCTACTGTAGCTGTGGTTTTCTATTGCTAAGCAAAATGTTGTAGATGGGTAAAGGGGGGCATTTGGATTTACAGTAGAAATCAGGGAAAGGAGGTACTGAAGCCAAAACAGTTTGAGAATGATTGTTATACACAAACATTACCTCCAAAATATTATAACGTGAGCTGTCACAGAAGTCCCTCGCACCAATCTCTGATCCCATGTACCAGCCGCTGAAGGGGCAGGCAGTGAACTGAATTCCCCCAACATCCAGCATCATGTTGGACACTGCTGGTAGAACGAACCATTTCAGGCCCAGCTCCTTAAACCACTCAAACCTGGGCAAGGAAACAACGTTTATTCAACATACTGTACCTGAATAAAGGGTTTTGTGACATGCAACTTAATCCAATACAATACAGTGTTGTCTCACAAATTCCCAGGCCCAGAGATAAAAACAGTGAAAGGCATTAAGTTCAATCTATGAGTGTTCCTTCAGTGAATATACAATATACATTTCTTACCCTGCAAACCTAGAATAGGGCATCCATGCTTTTAGCTCCTCCAGATTTTACTATTGTAATGCACTTTATTCACTTATCAGCAAGTGCAATTATACAAAGACTGCAACTGATACAAAACGCTGCTGCCAGGCCTTTTACACACACTAAGATAAATGCCCTTCGCTGGTTACCTGTGAGTTTTACAATTGTTTTAACATTGTGCTGCTTGGTTAAGCACTGCATGGTCAGGTTCCTTCTTAAAGGAGAGATCCAGTCATATTAGGTGTTTGCTTTGATGTGTCGCTAATCACTCACCAACATACCAGGGGCAGTTGATTTTTTTTTCATAAAAGCCCCTGTTGTCCATTGTGGAGACCCCTCCCACTGGCATAATGGAGTAGTGTGTAACAACGAAAATCGCCTCTTTTACTAGCTCCAAAGTTTTTGTTCCACTAATCCTCATTTGCAGTGTCCTGATGCTCATTCAGTGCATGTTTGAGTGTCAGGACACTGCATAATGAGGACTAGTGGAGAAAAAAAAAAGCCATAATAGCAGATTTACAAGCTCATAGAGCTTGTACAGTATATCTGCTATTTTTGAATAGCCAAAGAAATCTTAAAATGACACAGATGTGTTCCAGGTCTTAATGGCTTAAGAGTGAAGCACATGTTTGAACATTCTTTAAACTCACCTGGGGTGTATGATGTCCACCTCCAGGATGTCCTCTGGAGGGATCTCATACATCTCCGGATCTTGCCCGTTGGCTTGCAGAAGGAGGGGCAGGACGTCAAATTTCCCCATTGGGGGCTTCCATCCCTGCTGGATGCAGAGCTAAGGACAGAGACCAAAAGGGAAGTGATCGGACGACATTGATCAAAAATATGTTTTATTGCAACTTCACTGCAACTACCCATCATTCCTACCTCAGTGAACTCTACACTGGCAGGATCTCCAATGATCTTTCCATCAGGCAACTTGTAGCCTGCGTACTTTACTAGCTGACCGTTCCATACCCGGAAGTCATGTAGACCATCTGTCCTCTGAGGAAATATGGTAATAGCTGACCTGCACACACACACACACACACACATTAGCATGTTGATATCTGAACATGATATACTACTGTAGATTAGATTTTTGCTAGCTAGGGATTTTCACATTGCAAAGAAAATAAAACATACTCTCTCGCCATGCCTTTCGGCCTGGCGGAGATAATAATAGCTCTGTAGCTCTGGTCCATAGCGTTCTCCTTAGCGCTATGGACCAGAGCAAATAGATAACCGACATACCATATCTGAGCGTGTTTGATGGCATGCAGATCGTAAAAAAACAAAGAACAGCTGGTGTGAGGGCAGTGGTGACATGCAGCACCAAACAACTTCTAGAAATCTCTTAGCTCGACTCGAGACACTGTAAAATGTTAATTTAACTCCGACAGTGTGCAAAGGAGAGTGTGCCAAACGGACCCTTACGGTAAAAAATTAAAAAGATCTATGGCAGAACCAAGTATGGCTGTCAAAGCTCTAAGCTTTAGAATGTTTTTGCAAAACATCTTTTCAACTTTCACATACTATGCTACTGACCGAATCAAACCTGGCAAAAGTAGTGACAGACGTGCTAGCTACAGCACAGTAGCCCTCATCAACATACTGTAGATATCAGGGATATCACGTGCAGTAATGTCAGCCAGTAGTGTAAACGTGAGGTGTCACCGATGGGCGAGCCAACACTGTCTGCGGGTGTGCCAAGCGTGACTGCTCGCTAGCGGGGTGTGTTGCCAAGCCAGCGAACAATGGTTAGTACACAAAGAGACTGACATATGGGAGAGGCAATACACAGTGTCAGAGAAAGCGCTAAGAGACGGTGCACACGCTGACAGATGGACAGTGGGTTGAGAGAGGGTAGTGACAGAGAGGGGTTGATGAGATACTGTACATGGAATGACAGATGGGAAAAAGGGGGATGTATAAAGCATTACTAAAGGATTCCCACCTAATGTTTCCTTTATTGGTGGCATATTTGACGTGATTGCAGATGTAGTTGGACATTTCATGAGGAGTTGTGCAGTCCCTAGCGTCAAACACCTGAAAAACAAATGTCATGATGAAGCACAAACTCTGGAGCAGCTCAAATCTGGTTAAAACACGGCAGAAATATATCATTGGGTATGAACTGAATTGGTTCAACTTTTTATTTTATTTTTATGTGTGACTGTGTTGGGTCTTCAGCCATGTGATGTGTACAACACTAGTCTAAAGTCTACGATAGCATCGAGTTAATTTTAAAGAAAGAGCGTTATGAATTCATGAAATCTTTAGTCAGCTTCACAAAAAATAACAGTGATTTAATAGATACAGAGTATAGGTTGTATAAGTGCCCTACTTCCACGTTCACAGCCACCTAATTGCTGGGGGACCCGATAACGCTCATTGTTATAGATACCATTCAATCCACCGTAACACAAAAAAACGTGCCACAGAGGCACGATTGGTTACCTCCTCTGGCTTTTTGACACAGAAGCAGAGCACATGCTATTTGAACTGGCCATTCTATACTGTTCTAAATCTATGGTTGATCGCAGTACGGTAGCTTTTGACCAATATCTCTAGAATGACTACAACCAACCAACCAAGCACAGATGGAGCGCACAGTTGAATTGTAGGCTACTGTAGTTTGTGTAGTAGCCTGGAAACAAGAAGAGTGGGCACCTCGATGTAAAATTGGCTATTTTGTCCAAAATAATACAATATTTGAAAAATGGTCTGAAGTAATGTAAAATATACTTGATGTGACACATACACGGTACATCATTATCAGACTTAATTTTATCATTCAACTTCTTGTTTATGGCCCAAAATGACTGGATATACAGGTTTTGTAGCAATGTGTAGCAATTGTAGAAATATTAGACCTTAGTTGTCGAATGTTTAAGCATATTCTAATCATGAATACTTTACATTATGTAAAAAATATTGTCCAAATATTTAATTTTTCAACATTTTGGACAAAACACTCTTCCTTAGTGCCCACTCTTCCTGTTACCAGTGGTGGAAAAAGTACTCATAGTTTTTTACTTAAGTAAAAGTATCAATCCTGCAATGTAGAAGTACTACGTTAGAAGTACAAATCCGGAATTCAGAATGTTCTTGAGTTAAAGTACAAAAGTATTGGTATCAAAATGTACTTAAAGTACCAAAAGTTAAAGTACTAAACTTTTGAAAATAGCAGATCTACAAGCTCACAACGTGTCGCGATGCGACACGTTGTGAGCTTGTAGATCAGCTATTTTCAAATAGCCTAGGTATAAAATAAGGCTAAAGTGGTTAATGTATGTTTCATAATGTAATCATTTATATCTGCAAAGTTACTAGTAATTAAAGTCTACAAATAATTGTAGTGGAGTAAAAGTACAATATTTGCCTCTGAGATGTAATTTTAAATACTCCATTAAAGTAAAAGTACCTCAAAATTGTACTTAAGTACAATACTTGAGTAAATTGACTAGTTACTTTACACCACTGCCTGTTACCAGTAGCCCCACCTGTAATTTGGACCACTGAATCCTCCCGATGCAGCGGGCAGAATTTCTCCAGGCTTGCTTGGCACCATAAATGAGCTCAGTGCTCTTCAGTTGGTAGGTTCCCGTATCCCCAATCTCCTTGATCACCTCCTCCAGTCTTTCCACATGGGGCTTGGAGCCAGCCCTGAACCCAGCACAGTCACACCATGGAAGTCATAGAAAATCAGTTACAAGTCATTCAAAGTGATAGAAAATCAAAGCGAACCTTTTGAACTCAAATCTTTGCTTCTGGGGGTCCCTGGAACAAATATTTTGAGATGGGGGTCGGCGGCCAAATACATATAATTGTGGGGGTCCTTGACATGAAAGAATTTGAGCGCCACTGATATAGAAACATACGTTTTTTCAGAATACTGTTGGGATTTAGAAAACATTTGTAGAATCGGCTTCAGGTCTTAATGGGCTAATGGAGAGGTAGATTGGTCTATGAAGCTGTGTGCTTGCCTTTTAATGGAGGTGAAGTATTCGTTTATGAAGTCAGTGGCCAGCGGGATCACCTCGTCTTGGGTTCGCATGCGGAGACAGTAACTTTGCCGTTGGGGCATCATCTTTGAACCCCAACACACCTCCTTGGCGCATACAGGCATCTGGAGAGAGACATCACATTACACATGATGACTATTCCTTCTTTCATAGACATCACATTACACATGATGACTATTCCTTCTTTCATAGATTACAGAGGTGCCTATTCTGTCTTTCATAGAGAAATACATTACACACAATACACACAATGACTATTCTTTCTTTTATAGAGAGCAGTGGTGGAAAAAGTACTTAAAAGTGAAAATATCAATACAACATTGTAAAAAATTAATAAGTAAAGGTTTTGTACTTTTAATCAAAATTCACTTGAGTGAAAGTACAAACGTTTTGGCATCAAAATATGTGCCAAAAGTAAAAAGTATTCATTATGCAGAATGGGTAGGCCACCCAACCTATAGAAAGATATGCACCCGGTAACAATGTTGCTTTGTAGTTTGTAGCATAATCTCACCTCGGTGCACTTCTGGTGGAGGTTATCATTGTACACGTTGCCAGTTTCCAAGTTCTTGACCATCAGGAACTTTGGGCCTTTGATTTCTGGACCGTGACCTGGAAGCTGCGGGGAGGAACAGAGACATGTGACAGTGAGTCGCTCCAACAAGGGGATTGTAGAGGCCTTATCTACTCATCTAACTCAAACTTTATTGTAACATAATATTTACTGGTAAAAGTGGGTGAAATAGGGTTTGTGCAGGCTCTCAATATGCAGTAATGGGGGGGGGTTATAAAAGAAACAAAGAGGAAACAAAGTGCATTAAATAGAAGCAAGATTAAAATCAGTGTCATGTGGATTAAAAGTAATTTTACAAACCACTATGCTTGCAGATATGATCAAAGACCATTGTGTCATAAAGAGGGGCCATAATACTCAGGCAACCATATGTGGACAATAACCACACAAGTAAAAGGGAAAAGTGTGACAGAAAGGGAAATGGAAGGTACATTTAAATATGAGTTCATAGGGTTTCATAGAAATAAAAAAGTGCCATAAAAAATAATAAACTATAACAGATGGTTTGTCTGTCTGTCTCCTTGAGTCTTATTCAGCGACAATGAAACAGTAGGGAGAAGGAGACGGGAACGGGAACTGTCTGGCACGGTAGCCTGTTCTCTGATCCTGAATGGATCATCAAAGGTGTCAGAGAACTCGAGGACTGATAGGACTGACTGAACATTCTGCACTTCTCCAGGCAGCTCAAGGCACAATAGTCCCTTGTTGAGGTGATAAAATGGCCTTCTCAACCAGAGTTACTTGCCAGAAACAGAAAGTTTATCATTTAGTTTCCTACCATGTCGTTCTCAGCAGGAGGATCGGTGTGCTCTGTTGGCGTGGGTTCCTTCTTTGGTTCCTCACCTGCGCCGGCATCATTATCCAACACCTGCGGGGGAGGCGTGTCGTTTCCCACACCAAGGTCCCTGAAAGTCAAACACAGGCTCCTCAGCAGCTCATTGTTGTCCTCCACCCCGTTGACCAGCACCCCGCGGCCACCCGCATCCCTCATCAGGATCAACACGGCGTGGCTCTCGGTCGATACGTTCTTCAGGGTCTCCAGCGCCCGCTCGTAGGACAGGTCCACCAGGGGCTTGTTGTTGACGGCCAGGACGATGTCTCCCACCTGCACCAGGCCACATTCCTCGGCTACACCGCCACGGATCAGGTCCGACACGACGATGGGCGGCTTGGACACCCTCTGTTTGAGCAGGAAGCCCAGGCCGCCCACTTTCCTCTTGAACAGGCGCACCGAGATGATGTTGGGTTGCAGCCGACAGACTGTAGGCTCCGACTTATGCATGGTGCCGGTGTGTGCTCTGATGTGTGTATGTAAGTGCGGAGATTGTGCGTCCCCAGGGATATGGCTCTGTAGGAAGAGGAGGGGGAGAAGAGAATTAGTTTTGGAGGAAATTGCCTTTACAGGATTATTTGTTTACAAAGTGCTGATTTATCATCAGCTAAAAAGGGCATGCGAGTCAAAGCCTGATTAATGCTCAGTTGCGCATCATGTCCCTCACCGGAAATGGCAGATCTACAAGCTCACAACGTGTCCCAGTGCATTTGTTGGGAGCTTGAAGGTTGGCTATTTTTGGTGCAGGACACCGGCGCACAACTAAATAAGGCATCACTCAGACTGCTTTCAGAAGGGGTGATAATACCAGGTCATGAAGATGTATTGGAGACCGATGAGGAATATTGTCATGATCTATTTGATGCCCCCTGTGGGCCTTTATTTTTGTCTCGACATCTGTACCACAGTGTCCAGAATAGGGCCTGGATCAATCTTAAAGGGCAAGACCACTTTGGTAGAGGTTTTGGTTGTGTAGTTACCTTGTCATGATGTAACTCCAAAGGTGGTCAAGAAATCTAAAATAATTGCTCATTGATTTTATTCAGGAGCCGATTACAGTAAAGAGTAGGCAATATTCAGAGGCTTAACCAAGGTGTTACTTCTCTAGTTCCACTGGCAAAAAAAGTAAAAGTATCAATACTGCATGTAGAAATACTCTGTAACAAGTAATAGTCCGGAATTAAACATTTTTTTAAAACTACTAAAGTATTGGTATCAAAATGTACTTAAAGTACCAACAGTAGAAAGTACTCCTTATGCAGAATGTCCCATTTCACAAGTTTTCAAATGTATAAAAATCTTTTGAAAATAGCAGATCTACAAGCTCACAATGCGTCGCATTATGAGCTTGTAGGCCTAGCATCTAAATAGTGAGACAAAGTTAATAAACAAAAAGCAGGACAGTGCTGAAAAAGAGCATGGGTAACATTCAGTGCTCAGTTCACACAAATAAAGTTTCATGAATGCATATCAGTCTGAACAGCATGAAGAAACTTACTGTGACAGCTGGCCTTAGAAGAGGGTGGTTTCAGTAGAATGATCTGACAGGTTTGAAACTGTACAATTTATCTAGCCAGTCGCACAAGTAATGCAACTAATTAGATCTCCCCTTGTAAAGGGTATTGGAGCAACAGAGTTAGCGGACACAACTCAAACCTAGGAAAGGAAACATAAACAACAACTCAACAACAAATTACTGACATGAAATATACACACAACACTGTAAAACATATCAGAAACACATACATTCATCGTTGTGTAAACACTGTCAATTCTTACCGTCAGTCTCTCGGAGCTCGCAATGGAAAATGGCGAACGCAGCAATAACACCCTGTCAACTAGTAACACTGATGCCTTTAGGACACTTTGTACTGACTAGTGAGCATCCACTCTATTTATATGGGTTTGGTATACCCATGTGGGTGAAACCTTCTGTTGATTAATCATGTGACTTGGTACTGTCTTAAATGATGCAACTCAGGCTCCAGCACTGTTCTCTAACAGTGGCTACTGTCCTTATCTGATCGAATCAATCAACTCTCTCAACACTCTCATGTGACGTGTACAAAGTCGCCTGGTTTCAACAGTGTAGTCACAGCTGTATTTCTTAGAATTGCATATATTTGTACTTATTATAGCTAAATATCCTGAAACATTCTGAAAATAAGATACAGGAAGGCGCTAGAAGGCCACATGTGCAGGTAACATGCTGATACAAACGCCACCGTTACATCATAATAATGGATTATTCTGTTCAACACCATGTCAGATTATAGCTTTTCTGTTGCTTCATTTCTGCTACTGTCAGAAAACGTAACCAGTTTAAAACCTCTCCATCAGGTCTTTAACATTACTTCTATGTTTTCCTACAATAATTTGGATCATAAACGTCTTATACATTAGTCATATTTACAACAGTGTGGGTCAAATAACTGAATGACTGTTTTACAGTGTGTTCTTAAAATTGACTGTCCTGCCATAATCTCTGATATGGTGGGAGAAATGCACAGCCTGGGGCTGCTGGAGTTGCATATTATTTCTGTGTCATACACCAAAAGGTGCCCAGCCCACATGGACTTACAGGACACAACATGTAAAAATATATAAATCACTACATTACATAGGATTACACTATAACAACTTTTTTGTTTCTTCTTTTCAAACATAAAGAACACTCTGTCTTTTTTCCCAAGCCTTACTTATAAAAGCTGCCAAAAGGAAAATACCTTTACTAAAACACAATTCAAGTTTTTCATAATCATCCGACCAGAAAAAGTTAACACAAATAGATGTCATTTTAGAAAATAATTGTTGTCTTATCTCATCATAGAGAGGACAATAAAACAAAAAAATGTATCTCACTTTCAATTTCCTCCAAGTCACAGAGTAAACAAATTCTGTCCTCCTCAGGCATACCAATGAATCTACCTGTTTCTAAAGCTAATGGTAAGGTCCCAGAATGTAACTGTGCACACAACGACCTTTGACTCTTAGATACATTCTGCATGACATATGGTTCAGGACTATAATCATATAATAACTATAATAAGTCCCTTAATGAGACGATATGTTCTTAATTTTGGTTTGCACCATAAGTCAATCGACCAACTGTCTTTATATTTGAGAAACATGTAATTCTGCATGTCATTGACATTACAAGATAATCTGTTTAAATAAATGAACAACACTTCAGTGACCCATGGGTAACCATTAGAAATGTCCCAATTAAAAATCTTTTTCGTTATTCTGTCGTCAGACATTTTAACAAGCCTATTCCAAAGTCTCAACATCTCACCTTTATGTCTGATATTTACTGGCGTCCATCCCATATCTCCGCTAATAGCCAAAATTGGCGTAAGCTTATGAACTCCAAGAAATGAACGTATAGCTCTATTTTGAATTGTGTTGCAACTTACATATTTGCAACATATTTTGCAGATCCTTTTCGCAATCTGCTAGTAGAATTATGTCATCGGCATACAAAAGTATACCTACAGTCATATCAGCTACTGTAACCCCCAATTTGGAGTTTCTGATCTTAAGAGCCAAATCATTAACGTACATGGAGAACAGTGTTGGTGATAAAACATCTCATTGTTTCACACCAAAGTGTGTAGGAAACCATCCTGTTCTAAAATTATTCACTTGAACACAAGCAATAGGTGCTCGATAAAGAGCCTTAATGGCAGCATAGAATTTCCCATTTACACCTGATGTTATTAAACTGTATTCAAGAAGCTCTCTGTTTACCCAATCAAAGGCCTTCTGAAAATCAATAAAACACGCATATGTTGATTTGTTTTCTTGAAGCCTTGCTCGTACAATAGTGGTACTGTAACTGAGTAGATATGGTCAACACAAGATCTTGCTTTACGGAAACCGTTCTGTTCATCAACCAGTAGGCCAGACCTTTCAAAATGATCTGTAAGTCTATTATTTAAAAGTGAAGAATATAATTTATAAACATTACTAATAAGACTAATGCCTCGATAACTAAGCGGTAGTTTGGGGTCACTCTTGGAGGACTTTGGAATAGGCTTTATAATTGTTTTATACCACTGGGAAGGAACAATACCACTATCGAAACAGGTTTGAAACAATTGAAACAAAATTGGTAACAACTCGGGTGATTTCAGTACCTCATATGAAATCTCATCAATTCCAGTAGCTTTTCTTGATTTACTTTTTTCTACCACTCTCTTTACTTCCTCAATAGTGAAATTAACATTTAAATAGAAATTACAATTATAAGTATCTGAACTCATTTCACTTTCCATTATTCTCTTTCGGCCGCTAACTTCTTTCAAGAAAGAATCATCAAATAAAGAGTGATTACACCCAGAAAAAAAATCTGTAAAATCCTTCTCCCATTTTTGTAGCACTATTCCTACATCAGAGCAACATTCCCCATTTTCCAATGTTACAACCATAGGAATCTCTTTCTTTTTACGGGGACCCAATTTATTAATTTCATTCCAAAATTTCTGGGGGTTATGAGTTTGTAGTTGTTCAATATGCAATGACATTCCTCTGTTGAATTTATGCTTCACTGCACATAACCTTTTATCAAATTCACCTTGACACTTTTTAAATTCCTTTCTCAAATCCCCTCTCAAATCTTTATTTTTACACTTTAAGAAATTATTTTATACTACTCTTAAATGGTCCCATAGCCTTTGTAAATCCTGATTCCAATATGGTTTACATATTCTTCTTGACCCTTTTTGAGTATTGATTTTAACACATTTATCCAATTCTGTGTATAAACACTCACAAAAGTTATCATACCAAACGTCCATATGAACTTGGTCATTTGTGTTTAACTTCAGCTGATCAGTAAGCCCCAATAAATTAATATTACAAGCATTAGTAGACAAAAACAGTTTAGGGAATCTTCTTATTTGGGATCTTAAAGTTGTTGTCTGACTCTCGGGTACTTGCACGTCTTTATTAAAATTAAATCTCATCTGAAATGATATCACTATAGAGTGATCAGGCATTTTACATCTGTCTCCCAATAAAGAAATAGCCTCTAATCCTAAACTCTCCAATAACTCATTTGGGGTCCAAACAATAAACATATTACAATTATGTAATCCTTCATGGGGGACAATAATGTAATCTACCACAGCTCTCCCTCTGGTGGAGACTGAGGTGAAATTATCAGTACCTGGCATTCTCCCATTCAACACACAGCATTTTGCATCTCTCAAAAATTCAATTAAAACATCTCCATATTTATTTACTGAAGTATCTAAATTATTTCTGGGAGGTACATTATCAACCTCTGGTATGTAATCATTAACATTACCAATACGTCCATTATAGTCCCCACGTAAATACATTTCATCCACATCAGACAGACTATATATCTGAGCCAATAAATGATTGAAAAATAAATGAGAGGCAATTGTTCTTGAAGATCCCTCAGGTGGCAAATAACAAGTAAAAATAACAAAACAATTAATTGAAGACCTATTCTTAAAACGTATTCCCAATATTCCCTCCACTGTATTATTATCAATTACTCTAACTTCATAACCTTCAAATAATGTGTTCTTTATCAAAATACCAACTCCCCCTGAACCTTTTACAGCTCTCATATGCATTTTTCGATTTTGCCCAAACCAAGTGTACCCTTTAAGTTCTATTACCTGCTGACCTGTCAAATGAGTCTCATTTAGAGAGATAATGTCAGGGTTAATATTTAGTAGTATTACTTTTCTAAGCTCACAATTCCAAGTTGTCCAACCATTTACATTCCAATGCACTAATGTGCAATTTTCAAGTTGTGCGGGGTGGGCATTTACCGATCATGACGCCGGATTGTTTCTTCTCTGCCAGGGCCCCCCTCGTCCCCGGGGGCTCCAGGGCCCCCCTCGTCCCTGGGGGCTCCGTGCATCCCGTGCGTCATGATTCCCCCGTCCCCTGGGGCTTGGTGCGTCACGAGGATGTGTAGATCTATCACTGTTCTCCTCCTCCTGATAGTCTCTCCACTGCCAATGCCCCCGTCCCCGGGGGCTTCGGGCTTCACGGGGATATGTGCGTCTGTCAGTCCCACTGCCCTCAGCTTCCGTCTGGGCACGTCTTGACAGTCGCCTACTACCCGTGAAAAAGTAGTCTTGTCCACAAGGAAGCTCTTTGAGGAGAGTTCTGAAGTTTATCTCAATAAGCCTCTCTGCAAGTGACTTGGCATTATGAATGTAGACACGTTGAAAGTCTTCATTTTCCTGCAGGCTTCGCTTGCGACGGAGCACAGCCACTTTCTCCTCTACTGAGCGGAACTCTGCTTTGATGATTCCTGACCCTTGTCCTCTCGGTATCAGGCGCTCCACATTCACCAGCTCTGGTACTGGGTCACACCGCAGACCATCGGCCAGGAGCGTTGCCACCCGTTGCGCCACATCTTCACCTTCAGCAAAAGGCAGACCCACAATAATAATGGATACATCTGAGTTGAATTTGGAGACTGGCCGCTTTACTTTCTCCATTTTCTCTTCAACTCGATCAATTCTAGCAGAGAGCCGCCCAATATCCAAATCATGATTGTCTTGCACTTGTTTAATTTGAGTTTTCAGCTCTGCTTTTAACTCATCTCGGTTTTCATTAATGAGTCTCTCCAATCGCTTTACATTACTGTCCAGCTGCTTCTCAATTTTTTCAAGAGAAGTATTGGTTTTATCAAGAGAAGTATTCACCTCTCCAATCTGTGATTTGATCAGTGCTTTGAACTCCTCTCTATGCGAGCGGAGTTCCACCATGATAGAGTTATAATCACACATTTCAGCATCCTTCTTTTCCCTTTGTCTCGTGCTATGGCCTCCTTTTTCCATATCACTTAAAACTCCCTGTATTTGTAAGTAAACAATACAATAAATAAAAGTAAAGTAAAGTAAGTAAACCTTATCTTGGAGTGGGTGCAGATAAGCAGGTTAGCTGGGCTGCTCCTGAGGCCTGGATGGTAGCTGGGGTTGGCTGGATAGCTAGGCTGCTCCAGAGGCCTCGGTCTGAACTGAATGGTGGCTGGAGTTGGCTGGTTAGCTGGGCCTGGCCTGGATGGTGGCTGTAGTTATAGTTGAGCTGCTCCTAAGGCCTGTGCCTGGCCTGGATGGTGACTGAAGCCTTCACTTGACTAGTTAGCCAAGACTCCCTCAGTCCTGGTCCTTGCCTTGCTGCCTGGGTAGCTGTAGTTATAGTTGAGCTGCTCCTGAGGCCTGTGTCTTTCCTGGATATCGGCTGAAGTCTTCACTTGACTGGTTAGCCAAGCTACTCCCTCAGTCCTGGTCCTTGCCCTGCTGCCTGGTTAGTTGGGCATCCACCTAAAACCAAGGCCTGACTTGTGGTGTTTGGCCTGGTGTTAGCTGACCTGCAGCACACTCTCCATTCAGTTGTCAAATTTCATTTCTGGTTGCACATTTAGAGAATAATAACTAAATAAAGTACCTAAAAATACACTGGTAACCTTTAGGTTGCAGATTAACTAAGGATTTATTTATTTCTTTGACAGGTAGAGACACAGCTCTCACAGCAAACCAGCACTGTCGGCCATCTTGGATCTCTCTCTATCCATACATAGCATACAGTGCTGCCATCTACAGGTTACATTGAAAGTTCACTTGTTAAATAAAGACTGTCACTAATATTGACACAAACATATTTCAATTGTTGAGGTCTAGGAGTCATGCTTTTTCAAATAGTTTGTTAAAGTGTGCTGTAGTGAGTCAATAATTGAGCCCATATTTGATATTTTCCATTTCAAAATTGTCAACTCTTTAATAGTACTTGGCATAATTGTTGCAGTGATATTTTAGATGGTGTCATGAAGCCCAAAAGAGTGAATGGATTTGTTTTAATCTTTGAAACCAGATTGAGGATGAGATCAAAGGCTGCCTGGACCTCCTGCGGACCGTGTACAATGTGTTTGGATTCACATTCAAACTCAACTTGTCCACGAGACCAGAGAGGTTCCTCGGCGAGCCTGAGCTCTGGGACCAGGCAGAGAAGGTAAGAGGTTTAATATAGTATGAGGGCCCTCAGAATGTTTATTGTACTATTTTCTGTATACAATATCTGAATATGAGTGTGAGGAACACAAAAAAACGAACTATTTCAAGAAAGAGATTTCTTTACCTGACAGTTATTTTCACTAATCAAACCACAGAGTGATTCTAAACCCTTAAATCAACACAAATTGATGCAAAAACTAGAAAAAGTGCTCCTCGGAGCACAGGACTCCGCCAGGTCAGGTAGGTTATTGTGGCCTCCTGGTGGCGCTATAATAGGCCAATGTGAAAAGGGTGACATTTGCTCCTCAACATAGTGTGAATGTGCGTGCAGTTTGACCGCAATCGGACGCTGCGTTCATGATTTGCGGCATTTTGTTCAAAACAAGCCACTACTCCAAACTTTAGATGTCAATCTTAGTCAATCAGGATGGAATATGAAAAATCAAACACATCCGTCTTGATCACATGACTATGAGGTCATGTGTACCGATTTGCGTGAAATTTGGATAAAATGGGAAGGAGTAATATAAAGAAATGTGTTTTATATAAGTCGGCCTCCTGGTGGCGCTATAAAAGGCAGATGTGAAAAATGCAGGGCAAAGGTTTTTCCTTGACCTCTAGGGAGTGCGCTTACAAAGTTTTACACAGATCGGTGCAGTTATAGGAAAAACAGGAATTGGCCTGTTATAGCGTCACCATGAGGCTGATTAGAACATTTTCAAGTGGCATTTCTTCCTCGGCATAGTGGAAATATGCGTGCAAAATTTCAAGGAAATTGCATGCTGTGTTTATGATTTGAGGCATTTTGTTCAAAACGGAGCACTCCTAGAAACTTTGGAAGCCATTTTTAGCCAATCAGGATGGAATATGAAAAATCTGAAAGACCCGTTTCGTTTAATGACTATAGAGATACCGATTTGCGGGATCTTTGGACAAAATCTGTAGGAGTACTGTCAAAAAATATGTTTTGCACAAATCGGCCTCCTGGTGGCGCTAAAAAAGGCCCATGTGAAAAAATTTGGGCAGAGGTTCTGCTGTGGCATCCAGGGAGTGTGTGTGCACAGTTTCACTGCGAGCAAGCCAACGGTGCCGGTGATTAGCTGTCGGACGGACGGACGGACACAAGGACAGGGGGCAAAACATACTCTCTCAAAAAAGTGGATATACATTTGAAGTGATAATTAACAATCACCATGATAGTTTTAATTTCCCACCCACAAGCTTTTATTCAGCGTCTGTTCATTCCCCCTCATTTGCCCGTTTTGCATTAAGCCAGGCATTTGTGACCATATTAAAATGGAAAAAAATAATAATAAGCCTAAATAAACACATTTCATCTTCAAAAGAAGATCTTCGTCTGCTGACTTGGTAGAGCACAACTATCTAGATAGATACCAATCATTTGTTTATGTTTACAGAAACTGGAGAACAGCCTGAATGAATTTGGAGAGAAGTGGGTTCTCAACCCCGGTGATGGAGCTTTCTATGGACCAAAGGTGAGCAGTACACAACGTAGTGAAGCAATTGACCATTATTCACACAGCGACCACTTTGAACCCTACCCCATCAGGTACATGGAGTGTTGATTCCTCTGGAATACAGGACCGCTACAAGACTGGTTTCATTTACAGTGTGCCGTCTGGTTCACTATATTGACATTTAGATCCATGATGCCACTGGTCGATACCACCAGTGTGCCACTATTCAGCTTGACTTCCAGCTTCCCATCCGCTTCAATCTCACCTACGTCTGGTACTTATGACTTTTTATGAGTTTTATTGTCTCCGCCAGTCCGAAAGGCATGGCGAGAGAGTATGTTTTACCCCCTGTCCGTCCGTCCGCGTGTCCGTGTGTCCTGTCCGTGTGCGACCAGCTAATCTCCGGCACCGTTGGCCCACTCGCTGCAAAACTGTGCACACACACTCCCTGGATGGCAATTCAGAACCTCTGCCCCAAATGTATCACATGGGCCTGTTATAGCGCCACCAGGAGGCCGATTTGTGCAAAACCCATTTTTTTAATATTACTCCTACAGATTGTATCCGAACATCATGCAAATCGGTACACAGTATCTCTACAGTCATGTGATCAACACAGATCTGTCCGATTTCCCGTATGCCATCCTCATTGCCTATGGTTGGCTTCCAAAGTTTGCAAGATTGGTCCGTTTTGAACAAAAAGCCTCAAACTATGCACGCAGCTTGCGATTTCCGTGAAATTTCACACGCACATTCCCACTAGGCCGAGGAAGAAATGCCACCCTTTTCACATTGGCCTGTTATAGCGCCACCAGCAGGTCTAATTTAGCAAAACACATTTTTGAACAAAATGCCTCAAATCATGAATGCAGTGTCTGATTGCCGTGAAAGACCTAAGAATAAATGGC
>NC_139943.1:34006381-34083881 GCF_963454915.1 Gymnoscopelus microlampas
GAGATCATCGAAAGAAACTCACTCCATGCGGACTCACACAGGGAAGAAAGGTTTTAGTTTAGGTTTTAGTCCAGTCTGTTGCAAAATGTTTAATGGCAAGGGAAATCTTAAGGCGCACATGATGACTCATACAGGAGTAAAGTCATTTACTTGTTTGTAGCAAAGGCTTTAGTCGGATGGGTCATGTAAAACAACACATGAGGTTTCATACAGGAGAAAAGCCATACACTTGTACAGTTTGTAGCAAAGACTTTAGTGATTTGAGTAATCTAAGAAAACACACAAAGACCCATACAGGGGAAAAGTCCTTTACTTGTTCAGTTTGTAGCAAAGGCTTTGGTGACAAAAGTCATTTAAAAATACACATGAGGACTCATACAGGGGAAAAGCCATTTACTTGTAAAGTTTGTAGCAAGGGCTTCAGTCAGATGTGTCATGTAAAACTACACATGAGGTCTCATACAGGAGAAAAGCCATACACGTGTTCAGTTTGTAGCAAAGACTTTAGTGATTTGAGTAATCTAAGAAAACACGCAAAGACCCGTACAGGGGTAAAGTCCTTTTCTTTGAGCAAAGGCTTTGGTCGGATGGGTCATGTTAAACAACACATGAGGACTCATACAGGGGGGAAAACCCTTTAGTTGCAGGTTATGGTACATACAGGGGGAAAAAAAACTTTAGTTGAAGTTTATGGTACATACAGGGGCGAAAATCCCTTCAGTTGCACTTTATGGTACATACATTGGAAAAAACCTTTAGTTGCAATTTATGATACATACAGGGGGAAAAAACCTTTAGTTGCAGTTTATGGTGCATACAGGGGGAAAAAACCTTTAGTTGCAGTGTATGGTACATACAGGGGGGAAAACCTTTAGTTGAAGTTTATGGTACATACAGGGGAAAAACAACTTTTAGTTGCAGTTTATGGTAAACACTTTGATCCAAATGCACATCTGAAGATATCGTCACTGCGGGGTGAGAACTCTAACATGAAATAAGTTCTCAAAAAATGACGGCCCCCTCACGCATTAGAAGGATTATATCTGACTAGAGTTTCATGGACGTGTTTTAAAAATAAGTCTAAGGTGGAGTTTGAAGATGAATGGGCTTAAATGGGCCAACATCATTTTCACCGAACCAACATGGCAACCCTGTTTGCCATGTTGACATGGAGACCTATGGAGCTTTATGATTGGGTAGTGGGAAAGGCCTCACGTGATTGGCTCTCAGACCCCGGAAGTGCAGAATGCCAAAAATAAAGTTTGAGCATCTGTACAACCGATCTGCACGCGAGCAAACTGTTATTTTTTCTGGTCACAATGTTCATTGAGAATGCAATTCAACAATTACAACATGTTTAACACAATGTTATAAACACCCCAAAAAAATATACAGCAAATCTTTTTTTTTTTTTAAAGACAAATCTTTTATTTATGAATACAAATCTTGTATTTACGAATACAAATCTTTTTTTTTACAAATGTAAAATTTGTTCACAAATACAAGTTATTTTTACAAGTACAAAATAATATTGGCATTAATTTGAGCCCATAAAACAAGCACAGAAAAAGAAGGCAGTCGCTCGCTTTGACTCTAATCCTGATTCTTAGCACTGCAGGCTCTCTAATTCTATGGTTACACATGTCTGCATTTTTTGGGGTTGAAACCATGGGTGACGTCTTATCTGTGTTTCCAACACTACAGGTCATTCCTTCAGTGTAGAGCTTAACAAAAATAATAAACAAATAAACGTAGAAAATACTGGAGCTGCAGAACACACTGAAGACAAAGCAATGGCAGAAAGCACTCACTCGTCCGAGTCTTTAGAGTCTTTTTTGCTGCTCTCCTCAATGTTGGCAATGGATTCAGAACGCAGTCGGTTGGTGACCTCATTTGTGCGCAGCGTGACACCGAATATGTCCTCATGGTAGCGTCCATCATCCTGGTGGTGGGAGGTGGAGGTGCAGAGAGGGAGGAAAGGTGAATGACATGGTTGCTTTGAACTAGGTAAAACTAGGTAAGAACTAGGTAAAAAAACACATTCGTTTTCAAATTACAATTCAATTGTTTCAGACTACCATTGTATATTATGATTCTGACTTGCTTTGACTGTAAAAAATACAAATAAATGTTCATAACCTCAGATGTTTGTATTTATTCTTCTTATTTATTCTTCCTTTGACCTTAAAATATCCGCACGGATACAGACATATGATGTCATGCACTATAATAATGTCAGCAGTGCACAAATAGCTTACAATCATATTTGTGTGTTCAGTGTGAATATAGAACTTCTGCCCTTTCCTCTAACTCTTTCCTTCCACAAAAACAAAAAAAAGTACCAATGTACCAAATTGACAAGCCGGTAGTGTATTGAAGTGCTTGGCTAAGTGCTTGGTTAAGTGTGGACCCCCCATTCTCTTCCCTCATTGACGTAGAGAAGCCAGTGGGTGATAATGTGTTGACAGTGACGGCAGCCAGCATATGGTGGACATCTTTCATGCCTACATGATACATCATTGTGCAATCGAGTAATTCAAGCCTTACTCTGAGTTTGTTCATGAAGAAGCTGGCGTCCTCCAGGCTTATGTTACCCTGCACCTTGATGATCTGCTGGATCGTCTTCAGGACGTCATCCGCCATGGTCACGTCCCCGCACACGTAGATGTGTCCCCCCTCGTCCCTCAGGCAGTGGTACATCCTCTCTGACAGCTGCTCGCGCAGCACGTCCTGGACATATTTCTGACGGAGGTAACAGTGAGCGAGACAGAGTGCATGGGCATTAAGCGTGAGCAAAGAGAAAGGAGAGGAGATGACAGACAAGGCAAGAAAGATGAGGGGGAGTGGGGGACAAAGAGTGAGAATCAAACACAGTGAAGTGAAATTGCGCCTTGCGTGGAGCTGTTCACTTTTGAGCTGAACATCTGCATTTTGTCTTTGGCACCTGGCACCACACAGTTAAAAAGAGATGAGGCCATTAAATGGAAAAAGATAAGGAATATCAACACTTGACTAACTCATATCTACTGTATGTGGGGATGCTGTGTCCTGTTCATACGAGTATGTTCTGTAGCATTTAGAGTATTCTAAAGATCTGTGACAAACGCAATCATCCGTTGAATTTGTTGTGGTACCTTTGGCATGCTGGGCTCTCTTGAGTAGGCTGTATAGAGTCCCTTGAACACCTTCTTGTTCAAGGCATCAACGGTCTCGTCCTTGTAGATGTGGTCCGTCTCAGACTGGCGGCAGCCAAACACCAGATACAGGGGACTCGTCTCAATCCCTGGGGAGGGGACATACCTTGACTTTACTTTGCTGAATGGTACAGCAACAATGAGTTAACTTACAGTGTCTTGTTTAACTATGGCCTGAGATTGTGCCTCAGATTTAATCAGAATACTATTGTTACACAATTATGCACACTGTAGCAGCACTTTGCACTTCATCTCGGGTATGATTTTAATCAACCACATCATGCATAGTGTTAAAATCATTTTACGATGTGGATTTCACATGAACCTCTCTGTGAGGTGACAATAGGTAGGACTAGTCTCTGAAAGTGCATCAGACCAACCCATTTCGCGCTCAAAGAGTTTCTGTTGCCAGAAGCTTCTGAAGGGAGCGATGCCTGTTCCTGGCCCAATCAGGAAGCAGGGGGACTTGTTCTCCTTGGGAAGATGGAACGACGTCGCCCTAGAAGAATCAACATAACTGACTTTAACCAAATAAACCTTCAATTATTGATGATGCTAATGAATAAAATTAATCGGTTTAATTAACAGAACTGACTGAAATAGGAAATTAATTAATCACATAATGACAAACCACACAATACAGCACAAAATATATTGTTGGATATATTCTTAAGAGAAACAAGTTTACCCTCTGACGAAACACGGCACCATCTCGTCCTTCTTTATTCTGTTGAGCCAGGATGAACACACTCCATGGTGTTCGGGACCCTCTCCATCTGAATGACAGTTATCAAACGGGATATTTAGACTTCCTGACTCCTCCCATTTGCACCCTTTAAATGAGTGGTTCTCAAACTTTTTGACATGCTTACGAAATGATATATTTGGTCATGGACCAGAAATATAGGTACATGTCCACATTTTCTCAAGATTGTTTTGAAAATAGCAGATCTACAAGTTCACAACGCGTCACACACGTTGTGAGCTTGTAGATGGGCTATTTTCAAATAGCCGATGCGGGTTAAACTGGTTAAACCAATTTTGCTGGGGACACCCTGGAACACAGGTAGACTACCCACAATGCAATGTTCAATGTATCTGCGCTATAGAGGAAATAACTGTAAATCAACTACTTATAGTCATCAGTGCACACTCATGGGCATGCACGCATATCTAATAAGAGGAAAGAGGGGGAAATGAAGACAAATTTTAGTTGCAGTGAGTTGCAGCTGGTGATGTTTGCTCACTGCTTGGTAGTCTAAGGGCTTGGAAGCTTTTAAGTACAACCTATTAGATGTATGCTGTAGATGTGAAAGCCTTGTCAAACCGTACTGTATGTGCTAACGTAAACATTTGAGAGAGAGCCAGCATAGAAAACACCATTTAGAACAAAGTGGTATGTACATACAGCACAGTGTTTTGGAGATAAAAACAAATATATATATATAATATATATTGGACCAAATCCTGCTGGCAAAACACAGTCAATAGATATTCCCCAGATACTGTAGTTCCAATTTCAGGTCTCATGTTGGCCCTATGGATTAGACTGGTGTTGCCAAAATAACTTTCAAGCCTATAAGTCCTCTGAACCACCAGAATATTTCCTCAGACAGGCTGACTCAATTGACTTTTTCAGTCATCAGTGGCGACTTTCAAGCAGTGACATCAAAAGAACCACTGTGCGGGTACGAGGTACCCTGTCTGCCAGCAAAAAAATCATAATAATCAATCACTCATGATTTAAATTTAAATTATATTTTAAAAACTCTGCTCTATGCCATCGGCCGTGCTCGAGCTTAATTGTCTTGCTAATGGAATGTCAAGAATACAGCCATTTGAGGCCTCCCTGTAGGAACCTGACAGGGAGGCCAGACAAACAGAATTAATTGCTCCTCAAGGCCTTGAAAAAGAGCAAGAGAGCAAGCAAACTTCTTTAATGGGAACACCTAGCATCCCCTGTCAATCAGTCACAGTAAAAGGAATTTTACCTAAGTAGCACTTTAAATCAGAAGGAGGAGAGTGCTTGTATTCGAGTGACTCTTGAATGGATCACGGAGCCCCAGGTAAGCCTGTCATAATTATTACATAATCGCCTAATCGCTATTTTTTGCAAAATCGTCATAATCGTTTCAAGTTGAAAAAGTTCATACTCTTTCCAATATTTTCAAAAATAGTGGAAATAGCAGATCTACAAGCTCACTACAGCTTGTAGATCGGCTATTTTGCATAGTAGGCCTACATTATTTATTTTGATTATTAGTATCGATCATTGTCAGTCATTTCTTTGAATATTGAAGTTATTTGTCATATCTGGCCTGTGCAATTTTTGTTTACAAAGCCAAACAGAAATCGAGCGTTCCTGCAGCTGTCAGCTGTTATAAAACTCCCTCCACCTCCCCAGCCTCCTCCAGTGGTGTGCCATCTAAGTTAAATGTATGATTCTGTGGGTTGCATGATGTTACATCTGTGTATTTGTATGACAATTCATCGTCCAGTAAAACGTCACGATCGTCGACAGCCCTATAGCTCCAGCATTGAGGCAGTGCGTACGGTATAGTACCTCGGGTTCGGTAGGAGACCACGGCCACGGTGAGGTGGACCTCATTGGGATGCGCGTCCAGTGAGGAGCTGATGGAGTAGTAGCGAGGCTGCAGCAGAGGCAGCTGAGTGAGCAGCAGGGTGGTTGGCATCTGAATGGACGGGAACTCCTCCAGCACCTCCACCAACGTGGAGTTGTTGTACCACTTCCACTGCTCATACTCCTGCAGGCCCTGGGGGGGTCAAGGAGGAAGGGGGATTGCAGAGGTGTCACTTGGTCTCACAGGTAGTGGTGGAAAAAGTACTCAACTTCTTTACTTAAGTAAAAGTACCAATACTGCAATATAGAAAATACTTTGTTACGTGTTAAGTAAAAGTCCAGAATTCTAAATTTACTTGAGTAAAAGTACAAAAGTATTGGCATCAAAATGTACTTAAAGTACCAAAAGTAAAAGTACTAAAATATTTGAAAATACAAGCTCACAACGTGTCGCGATGCGACGCGTTGTGTGCTTGTATATCGGCTATTTTCAAATAGCCCAGGTATAAAATAGGGCTAAAGTGGTTAATGTATGTTTTATCAAAATCTTAAAAGCAACTAGTAACTGAAGTTTTCAAATAATTGTAGTGTAGTAATGTTGAACAAATTGTTGAACAAATTGCCAGCAGAATACAACAGAATAAACAACTTTTTCCTCACAAAAAAAGCTAAACCAAACAATTTGCCTATTTTCAAAACTTGCAGCAAGTTCAACACAAGAGCATGGCCCACGAGAGAGCACGGAGAAGGAGCGCTAATGATTGAGCTGAATGCTAAATGAATTACCTTACTGAGGAGCTCTAGTTTCTCCTTTTGTTTCTCATCGGTTGCCAGGTTAGCAAACTGCTGCAGCAGCACAGGGCTGGGCGGGGAGGTGATGTCCAGGAAGTCCTTGAAGGCTTGGAATATGGTGCAGGCAGGGATACGACTTTCCGGTGACCAGTTACTGATCGTACCTGTAGTGACAGAAGAACATGAAGGTAGTTTATTACACCAGTGGTTCTCAAAGTGGATTCCAGGGACTCTCTGGGTTCCTTTAGGGGTTCTAAATTGACCGTTACAAGTCTGTGACTCTGACAATGGAACTGAAAAAGAAAATCTGTACTTAAGTAGCACATGTAGCCTACTTAGTTACTTTACACCACTGCCAAACAGACACATTACCCACCCGAGGCAGTGTTCCTCTCCTCCACGAACTCCAATTGGAAGATTTGATCAGCGGGTGGACCATCCTCCAGCTTCTTTATGAGAGCTGTCACCAGGTCCACTTGGTTGCTAGCGAAGACGCCCACATGGTCACCGGGCAGGTATTTCAGGCCCTCGTGGTTATTTGTGTTGAGCCGAATAAACGCAGTGGTACGACTGTGAAAGAGTAGAGGGGTGAATAGTGACACACCATTTTCAGTCCCTTCCAGATTGCTATAATGCGCTATTTGATAAATAATGTTTCACAATTTGCTGTTTAGCGTAACCAACTCAATTTCTTCTTTTGTTTTCACATCATGAAAATGTTTAAATCCCAGTCCCATGAAACCATAAACTTACTCAGATTTAGGACTTTGCAAATTTAGAGATTCCACCATCTTGGCGCCGTACACCTTCTTCTTGTGAATTGCGTACAATGCTGTTGGCAGTCACATTCACAGTTATCACATTAAGCCTTGTATTCTAACCTCAAGATTTCTTTGCCTGAAAATCGAGTAATCAATGGTGTATAGTGGTTTTGTCATCACTGGGCCAGTGAGTACCTTCCGTGAGCACCGGGGCCTCTTTGACGTAGGTCAGGCGGTACTTGCTCTTCTTCCAGCTGCGGTCATTGACGATCAAGGAGTTGTTTGCTTGGTCCATGTTCACGTCTCCGACACAGAACACCTCACAGGCCGCCTTTGACATGCAACAAAAGTAAGCCATGGAAAAGATGAGTGCACTGTAAAAAAATATGTGTAAAAACACAGAACTTCCCCACGACCGTAATCAGCATAAAGACCTGAAGCCCAAAGGGCGACTGTGTGTAAGGCACCGACCTTAAAAACGTTCTTGGCCCAGGTTCTGAAGGACTCCTCCTGGCCAGACAGCTCGTCCCCCTCTCCCATTTTTAGGATGCGCTCGCCCCCCAGTTCTTCAAACAGAGTGTCAACAGTGTGGGCAAAGGCACAGAAGTGTGGATAGGCCCTAGAGCCAAGGCCAAACACTGAGTACCTACAAAGAGGAAGAAAGACTGAAGATCAGTGGTGACTGGGGCTAGAGAAATGGCCCTCAAGTCGGCCCTTTTTAAACAGTGCAATCTTTTATTTTTTTTGTGATTTTCGTTTTTTTTCCATATTTACACAGTTTGAATGTTGAAGAAGGTTTTAATTCCAACAGAACTGTTTTAGGGTCATTAAATGGTTAAAATTGGGATTGTGGGTTAGAGGTGTGTTTTTTTCTGAGATAATTCCATGTCCTAGAGAAATGTAGGACATGGAATCACACTCTGAGAGTGGTGCGATGCGGTGCGCACTACAAATATACCAAACCTATGAGTCAACCTATGACCTATTGAGGTCCATGCATGATTTCTGTTTTGATTACCTGACATTGGCGAAGGGTCCGGTACTTCCGAACATACCTGCCTCGTCACTGGAGGACTTTCGAGGGTCCGAGTGGGAGGAGACACTGTTGAAACGCACCTTGTAGGGCCTAGAAGACAGGTGGAAACACAGAAACAAGAGGTTGGAAACTGAACTGAAAGCTTGAAACTCCACATACCAACTACTGCCCACACAGTTCAACTCACTTCACTTCTTCTGTGTCAAGTGTTGGGCAGCTCAGCTCCATCAAGCCAGCTCCAAATTTCTACAAAGATGCAAACGACAGGTTGTTTTTGATACATATGCATAATCAATGTGTTGTATGAATCCTGAGGTATGTTGGTGTGGTTTGTTAAACATGCATGCAAATATTCAGTGGTGGACAAAGCTTTATTAACATGCTTGTTAACAGTGCAGGTCGTACAGTCAAATGTTATGCTAGATGTTATCCTTCCTAGAATTAGAATTGAGTCAAAAGTACAATATTTGTCTTTGAAATAGGCTACAGTGATGTATCCAAAATACAAATACTCATGTAAAAAATAAAAAAAACTTACTGTAAGTAGGCCTACAGTACTCAAGTAAATATACGTTGCTATTGTCCACCACTGCAAATTTACGCACGCACGCAGGCACACACACACACACACACACACACACACACACACACACACACACACACACACACACACACCTCTCCATTTTCTGGTGGATCTCCGTTGCCAAAGGTACTGGTCACCACTAACACCAATGTCTCATGCTCCAGGTGCACCATGTCATATTCTTCCATGGACATTACCTGCAGACAACAGAAGAAGAAAAAAGCTCTTTACATATTTGAAAAAATGTAATTGCAGAAAAAAGGGTTGTAGGGTCCCTCAAAGATAACACATGAATATAATATGATAATCAACAAAACGGCTATTTTCTGCAAAGGCTAGGTTTGGTGTAGGGGGGAAAAGCTGACAAAGTACAAGTTTTCTAAGTATTGAGGGTTTAAATGGTTGACTGTCTGAAAATACACATTAACATGAATCAAACACAACGCTACACATTGACAGTGCTGTCAAACAAGTCTATGAAGCTATCTATGAAATCTATGAAAAAGTTGAATCTGCAACACTTTGTTGCAGAGCGTCTTCGTTGAAGACCACCGCACAATGCTGTAATGAACACTCTGCCCAGGCAACAAGTTGATAATGTACTCGCTGCTTCCATATAATTAATTAGCACTCAGCACTATAATGTCAGTGTGCCACACAATCAGTGTGAAGAGACAACTATCCTCATCTACATGACAAGCAGGAATGGCCCCAGGCATTCTCATCTGTCCCTGAACCAGAACCACACACACGCGTACACACTCATGCATGCAACACAATCGCTTGTTGCATGATTGATCACATTGGGAACAAGGAAAATGAAGCAAAATGTCCTGGAGCCAAAACACTACATGATTGAGAGAGCTACTCATGTTATTATTCTTCGTCCAAAGTCATTTACACCGCCAGGGGTGCTTTCAGATCTCATCTTAAACTACAGCTCAATGCCTGGCTGGATGAATCTCAATTCAGACGCGCCGCACTTTCATGCATGTGAGCAGAAGAAAATGTGACAAAAGCCTTATTTGCTTCCTCTCTGCCCTTTATTCATTCTACTTGCTGGGCCATGTCGGATTCAGGACCAGGTCTGGGCCCTGGGGCTGGGCCCAGACCGAGATCCAACTGCTCCCCTTCCCATCAGACAACAGCACAAATACAGGTAGACATTACCCATCTCTCATGAGTATTCTAATGGTACCTTTGCGTCAAAAGCGTGATTGAAGATTTGACAGAGGGTTTTGGCGTAGTCTTGGGACTTGCCCGTCTCAGTGGCATACAATATGGAGGCCTTGACTCTCTTGGCCATTGCTTTACCAAATAACCTGGTTGAGAACTGCACAGCCCTGCAGAGAAGGGGAGAGAGAGACAGAGAGGAAGGGGGAGTATAGAATGATAGATGGAAAAAAGTATAGAAATAGATTAAAGTCAAGTCAATTTTATTTATATAGCACCAAATCACAACGAAAGCTCTCATGATGACGCTTTACAAAGAGCAGGCCTAAACCATACTCTTTAATTTACATGAACCCCACAATTACAGCATGAGCGAGCAAAGAAAAACTCCCCTGTAGTGAATGAATGTGAGGGGAAAAAACTGATGAGAAACTGCATCATTGAAGAACTAGAAATGTGAGAGCGAACACAACCGCCCCGGTCATGGCAAAAGCCTTGGCAAAAGTCTGGCTTCATGGCTTTAACCCATTGAGACCTGAAGCCGATTCTACAAATGTCTTCTAAATTCTAACTGTTTTTTTGAAAAAACTAATGTTACTATGTCAGTGGTTCTCAATCGTTTTAAAATATTTTGTTCAAGGGACCCCCAGAAGCAAAGATTTGAGTTACAAATGTTCGCTTTAAAAAATATATATTCAAAGATTTGCACACATTTTCACGATTTCTCAAAAATAGCAGATCTACAAGCTCATAGCGTGGCACTCGGTATTGCGCTATGAGCTTGTATATCTGCTATTTTTTAATAGCCAAAGTGTAAAATGATGCTTTTTAGGTCAAATCTAAAAATGACACAGATGCTTCTCCCGGTCATGTGATTCATTTCAGCAGACACTGCAGATCAAGTCAAATGTAGCGGATGGATGGCACAGTAGCTACAGACATACTTGGGGGGGGGGGGCGCAATGTTAAGTCAACCTGTTTATACCCCCCAAAGATGTCCGCCGCTACCAAATGACACTTGTTGACGCCCCCTTCAGTTTTTTTGGCACGCTCTATAGGTAAGAGCAATACTAAAAAGGTGGGTCTCAAGATTTCTTTCAAAAATGTCAACTGATTCAGTGAATCAGTTGACATAAAGTTGAATTCTCCACTGAATAAATAGGTGTGAATCAGAATCAGAATCAGAACAGAATGTGTGCTCAGTGGCAAAGATTTCAGCACTTGTGCAGGTGAGCCCAAAGTTTGTTATTTCGGTCATGGTTGATGACGGAATGAAATGGCTTGGTATTCACATCATGTAAACCATGCAAGTAAATAAACACAAATCAAACTTTGCATCCGATATAAATACACTTTTATATTTTTGCCGTGGTTTATCAAAAGAGTGCATTCTTACTTGGCCAGTTTCTTAAATCCAATGGCTTTCTTTTTGGTGGGTGTTCCGTTGTTCGCTGCCTTCCACACATAGTCTTTCCAGGCATCTGTCTGTTTCAGATAAGGAGAAGGCACAGAGACACTGGTGTGAAGCTTAACTAGGTATCTAGTACTGCACACGAAAAAAACACCCTGTACATGTACTGTAGCATGACAAATCATCCATCCCTCATGACTATACTGTCTGTTTGCATTCCCTCACCTGGTACTCGAAGGAGGGAGTAAGGTGATAGTTTAGCATCTCCTGGCCGAACACTGGTGTGATGCTCCCCGACATGGGGGGCACGACCCACACCCAGTCTGCAGGACAGCCTCCCCGGAGCTTGTGCTCATTGTCCATGTGTTTCATGAAGGTCTCCGCAGCTGTGTGGTGGTCTACTATCGTCACTTTGGATATCTGGAGACAGAGGGCAGCAGGGATGTCATGTATGATTGTTGACTGTCAGAGAGCTCTCAGCTGAATGATTCATCAGAAGAGATTATTACATCTGCCAATGTTACGTATCGTTAGCCTCATAGCATTTTCCATTTTCCGTTTTCAGGGAACAAATAAAAAATCACTTTCTGCCTAAGTCATCTAGGTGACTTAGGCAATCATGAGTAAAAAACACATCTTGCCTAAGTCATGTTTACTGCCTTTATTTATATCTGCCTAACTCTACTCTCCTACCACTGCTGATTCATTCTGCCTTATTGCCAATGTTCTCAGACAGATCAGAATTCTTGTTAAACTCAAAAACTAATTTAGCCCAAGTAAAAAAGTTTACTTAAAAGCACTTTCTGCTTAAGTCATTTTGGAATGTAACAAGCGTTCTGATTGGCTTAGGACATAGGCAATAAGTCACAATGATGCAGCAGCGATAGGAGAGTAGCGCTCGGCAAAAATGTCAATTTGACCAAAAAGTGACATAGGCAATTATGCTATGAGGCTAATGTTATGTATTCTATATTCTGAGAGCATGTGTATGTGCTGCTGACACTTGTCAACTTGTGAATTTATAAATTGTTCTCCACTAGCTGGAATTCGCCTCTGAACTGTATTTGTACTGTGTTGCACCACGGGAATCAGGCAATGTTATGTTGACCAAAGACATAAATGATGTGTAGCCGGTGAGCAAAGTTCAGGCAGAGACACTGGAGTGGGTTACGTGCCTCCTCTGTGGGTTATATAACTGTAACGGGGGTGGGGGCTTTATCTCCGTGCTCTGAAATGGCTGTCTTCTAATTATGTTGAGCAGGGAGTAATATGTACAGTAGCAGAGCCTGAATGACAAGATCAAATATAATACTGACACCTGTGTTTACACTATAAATGCTACAAATACCGCATTCAAATCTCATCAGTTGAATGAAGAGGAGCCCACCTGGAAACTGTAGAGAACAGCAATGTTGATCTCCACCAGCGCTGTGTCCTTCCATAGGGAAGAGATCTTCCTGATGTCCAAGCCCATCCTCATACCTACTTCCTACATGGCAAGGAATGTAAGGACAGCATTATTTCATTGCAGACGTAATATGACAATGACACAGTATGATGTTCTGTAGTATTCTGAGGGTTGCGAGATGGCCATCATAGTTTGCATTAAGGCCTTTGTAGAATCTGTCACTACTTGAGGTGAAGGTGTTAGGTGTGATTAGAATAATAGGAAAAGCATCAAACTCCAGATAAAAGATTTCCCCCTTGCAATTATGGCTATGCAACATGCAAATGTGTTGGGTCTCCTGACTCTTGCCAGTACTGCTGTTTTCACAGCAGAACTGGCCACAGTTATGAAAATAAATTGCCTCCAACACAAAGTCATGCTGCATTGCTCTAAAATCCTTTACAGTATGTGAGCACACTGTAATGCGTGTCCTAGCTAACATGCTGTAGTCTAGTGTGCTATGACTCATGTGCCCTGACTAATATACTTTGCTATTTTGATTACTATTGTTGCTATTCTTTATTACTGTATTTCTTTAATTGTTGCTATTGCTGTAACAATGTTGAGGAACCAAAACCAAATAATTTTACTCTTCTGTACTCGTTAATAAGATGTAAAAATATTTGTATTTTTAAGATTTGAATAATAAGAATGCATATGATTTGGTCAGAATTTATTGAGAGGATAGCCCCTTGAGATGAAGCATCTCATTTTAGAGGGGGTCCTAAATTTAGATTAGTGTAAGGCATTCATGTGTGGAGTTGTTAAAATCATAAAAATACCATCCACGGCACGTCGAACACATTGGCTTTGAAAATGAAGAGTACCTTGGTCTTACATGGCTTACTGGCACTAATTGCAACTCAATCAATTAATTTCTTAGTTGTACTGTTATATTCTTCAAAAGAGGGTTATTATTAATTCATAGCATCATGTGCTACTGTAGCTGTGGTTTTCTATTGCAGTTTTGCTAAGCAAAATGTTGTAGATGGGTAAAGGGGGGCATTTGGATTTACAGTAGAAATCAGGGAAAGGAGGTGCTGAAGCCAAAACAGTTTGAGAATGATTGTTATACACAAACATTACCTCCAAAATATTATAACGTGAGCTGTCACAGAAGTCCCTCGCACCAATCTCTGATCCCATGTACCAGCCGCTGAAGGGGCAGGCAGTGAACTGAATTCCCCCAACATCCAGCATCATGTTGGACACTGCTGGTAGAACGAACCATTTCAGGGCCAGCTCCTTAAACCACTCAAACCTGGGCAAGGAAACAACGTTTATTCAACATACTGTACCTGAATAAAGGGTTTTGTGACATGCAACTCAATCCAATACAATACAGTGTTGTCTCACAAATTCCCAGGCCCAGAGATAAAAAACAGTGAAAGGCATTAAGTTCAATCTATGAGTGTTCCTTCAGTGAATATACAATATACATTTCTTACCCTGCAAACCTAGAATAGGGCATCCATGCTTTTAGCTCCTCCAGATTTTACTATTGTAATGCACTTTATTCACTTATCAGCAAGTGCAATTATACAAAGACTGCAACTGATACAAAACGCTGCTGCCAGGCCTTTTACACACACTAAGATAAATGCGTAACAACGAAAATCGCCTATTTTACTAGCTCCAAAGTTTTTGTTCCACTAATCCTCATTATGCAGTGTCCTGATGCTCATTCAGTGCATGTTTGAGTGTCAGGACACTGCATAATGAGGACTAGTGAAAAAAAAAAAAAAGCCAAAATAGCAGATTTACAAGCTCATAGAGCTTGTACAGTATATCTGCTATTTTTGAATAGCCAAAGAAATCTTAAAATGATACAGATGTGTTCAAGGTCTTAATGGCTTAAGAGTGAAGCACATGTTTGAACATTCTTTAAACTCACCTGGGGTGTATGATGTCCACCTCCAGGATGTCCTCTGGAGGGATCTCATACATCTCCGGATCTTGCCCGTTGGCTTGCAGAAGGAGGGGCAGGACGTCAAATTTCCCCATTGGGGGCTTCCATCCCTGCTGGATGCAGAGCTAAGGACAGAGACCAAAAGGGAAGTGATCGGACGACATTGATCAAAAATATGTTTTATTGCAACTTCACTGCAACTACCCATCATTCCTACCTCAGTGAACTCTACACTGGCAGGATCTCCAATGATCTTTCCATCAGGCAACTTGTAGCCTGCGTACTTTACTAGCTGACCGTTCCATACCCGGAAGTCATGTAGACCATCTGTCCTCTGAGGAAATATGGTAATAGCTGACCTGCACACACACACACACACACACACACACACACACACACACACACACACACACACACACACACACACACACACACACACATTAGCATATTGATATCTGAACATGATATACTACTGTAGATTAGATTTTTGCTAGCTAGGGATTTTCACATTGCAAAGAAAATAAAACATACTCTCTCGCCATGCCTTTCGGCCTGGCGGAGATAATAATAGCTCTGTAGCTCTGGTCCATAGCGTTCTCCTTAGCGCTATGGACCAGAGCAAATAGATAACCGACATACCATATCTGAGCGTGTTTGATGGCATTGCAGATCGTAAAAAAACAAAGAACAGCTGGTGTGAGGGCAGTGGTGACATGCAGCACCAAACAACTTCTAGAAATCTCTTAGCTCGACTCGAGACACTGTAAAATGTTAATTTAACTCTGACAGTGTGCAAAGGAGAGTGTGCCAAACGGACCCTTACGGTAAAAAATTAAAAAGATCTATGGCAGAACCAAGTATGGCTGTCAAAGCTCTAAGCTTTAGAATGTTTTTGCAAAACATCTTTTCAACTTTCACATACTATGCTACTGACCGAATCAAACCTGGCAAAAGTAGTGACAGACGTGCTAGCTACAGCACAGTAGCCCCCATCAACATACTGTAGATATCAGGGATATCACGTGCAGTAATGACCCTGTCAGCCAGTAGTGTAAATGTGAGGTGTCACCGGTGGGCGAGCCAACACTGTCTGCGGGTGTGCCAAGCGTGACTGCTCGCTAGCGGGGTGTGTTGCCAAGCCAGCGAACAATGGTTAGTACACAAAGAGACTGACACATGGGAGAGGCAATACACAGTGTCAGAGAAAGCGCTAAGAGACGGTGCACACGCTGACAGATGGACAGTGGGTTGAGAGAGGGTAGTGACAGAGAGGAGTTGATGAGATACTATACATGGAATGACAGATGGGAAAAAGGGAGATGTATAAAGCATTACTAAAGGATTCCCACCTAATGTTTCCTTTATTGGTGGCATATTTGACGTGATTGCAGATGTAGTTGGACATTTCATGAGGAGTTGTGCAGTCCCTAGCGTCAAACACCTGAAAAACAAATGTCATGATGAAGCACAAACTCTGGAGCAGCTCAAATCTGGTTAAAACACAGCAGAAATATATCATTGGGTATGAACTGAATTGGTTCAACTTTTTATTTTACTTTTATGTGTGACTGTGTTGGGTCATCAGCCATGTGATGTGTACAACACTAGTCTAAAGTCTACTATAGCATCGAGTTAATTTTAAGGAAAGAGCGTTATGAATTCATGAAATCTTTAGTCAGCTTCACAAAAAATAACAGTGATTTAATAGATACAGAGTATCTATACTCTATAAGTATCTATAAGTGCCCTACTTCCACGTTCACAGCCACCTAATTGCTGGGGGACCCGATAACGCTTATTGTTATAGATACCATTCAATCCACCGTAACACAAAAAAACGTGCCACAGAGGCACGATTGGTTACCTCCTCTGGCTTTTTGACACAGAAGCAGAGCACATGCTATTTGAAATGGCCATTCTATACTGTTCTAAATCTATGGTTGATCGCAGTACGGTAGCTTTTGACCAATATCTCTAGAATGACTACAACCAACCAACCAACCAAGCACAGATGGAGCGCACAGTTGAATTGTAGGCTACTGTAGTTTGTGTAGTAGCCTGGAAACAAAAAGAGTGGGCACCTCAATGTAAAATTGGCTATTTTGTCCAAAATAATACAATATTTGAAAAATGGTCTGAAGTAATGTAAAATATACTTGATGTGACACATGCACGGTACATCATTATCAGACTTAATTTTATCATTCAACTTCTTGTTTATGGCCCAAAATGACTGGATATACAGGTTTTGCAGCAATGTGTAGCAATTGTAGAAATATTAGACCTTAGTTGTCGAATGTTTAAGCATATTCTAATCATGAATACTTTACATTAAGTAAAAAATATTGTCCAAATATTTAATGTTTCAACATTTTGGACAAAACACTCTTCCTTAGTGCCCACTCTTCCTGTTACCAGTGGTGGAAAAAGTACTCATAGTTTTTTACTTAAGTAAAAGTATCAATCCTGCAATGTAGAAGTACTACGTTAGAAGTACAAATCCGGAATTCAGAATGTTCTTGAGTTAAAGTACAAAAGTATTGGTATCAAAATGTACTTAAAGTACCAAAAGTTAAAGTACTAAACTTTTGAAAATAGCATATCTACAAGCTCACAACGTGTCGCGATGCGACACGTTGTGAGCTTGTAGATCAGCTATTTTCAAATAGCCTAGGTATAAAATAAGGCTAAAGTGGTTAATGTATGTTTCATAATGTAATCATTTATATCTGCAAAGTTACTAGTAATTAAAGTCTACAAATAATTGTAGTGGAGTAAAAGTACAATATTTGCCTCTGAGATGTAATTTTAAATACTCCATTAAAGTAAAAGTACCTCAAAATTGTACTTAAGTACAATACTTGAGTAAATTGACTAGTTACTTTACACCACTGCCTGTTACCAGTAGCCCCACCTGTAATTTGGACCACTGAATCCTCCCGATGCAGCGGGCAGAATTTCTCCAGGCTTGCTTGGCACCATAAATGAGCTCAGTGCTCTTCAGTTGGTAGGTTCCCGTATCCCCAATCTCCTTGATCACCTCCTCCAGTCTTTCCACATGGGGCTTGGAGCCAGCCCTGAACCCAGCACAGTCACACCATGGAAGTCATAGAAAATCAGTTACAAGTCATTCAAAGTGATAGAAAATCAAAGCGAACCTTTTGAACTCAAATCTTTGCTTCTGGGGGTCCCTGGAACAAATATTTTGAGATGGGGGTCGGCGGCCAAATACATATAATTGTGGGGGTCCTTGACATGAAAAAATTTGAGCGCCACTGATATAGAAACATACGTTTTTTCAGAATACTGTTGGGATTTAGAAAACATTTGTAGAATCGGCTTCAGGTCTTAATGGGCTAATGGAGAGGTAGATTGGTCTATGAAGCTGTGTGCTTGCCTTTTAATGGAGGTGAAGTATTCGTTTATGAAGTCAGTGGCCAGCGGGATCACCTCGTCTTGGGTTCGCATGCGGAGACAGTAACTTTGCCGTTGGGGCATCATCTTTGAACCCCAACACACCTCCTTGGCGCATACAGGCATCTGGAGAGAGACATCACATTACACATGATGACTATTCCTTCTTTCATAGACATCACATTACACATGATGACTATTCCTTCTTTCATAGATTACAGAGGTGCCTATTCTGTCTTTCATAGAGAAATACATTACACACAATACACACAATGACTATTCTTTCTTTTATAGAGAGCAGTGGTGGAAAAAGTACTTAAAAGTGAAAATATCAATACAACATTGTAAAAAATTAATAAGTAAAGGTTTTGTACTTTTAATCAAAATTCACTTGAGTGAAAGTACAAACGTTTTGGCATCAAAATATGTGCCAAAAGTAAAAAGTATTCATTATGCAGAATGGGTAGGCCACCCAACCTATAGAAAGATATGCACCCGGTAACAATGTTGCTTTGTAGTTTGTAGCATAATCTCACCTCGGTGCACTTCTGGTGGAGGTTATCATTGTACACGTTGCCAGTTTCCAAGTTCTTGACCATCAGGAACTTTGGGCCTTTGATTTCTGGACCGTGACCTGGAAGCTGCGGGGAGGAACAGAGACATGTGACAGTGAGTCGCTCCAACAAGGGGATTGTAGAGGCCTTATCTACTCATCTAACTCAAACTTTATTGTAACATAATATTTACTGGTAAAAGTGGGTGAAATAGGGTTTGTGCAGGCTCTCAATATGCAGTAATGGGGGGGGGGGGGGTTATAAAAGAAACAAAGAGGAAACAAAGTGCATTAAATAGAAGCAAGATTAAAATCAGTGTCATGTGGATTAAAAGTAATTTTACAAACCACTATGCTTGCAGATATGATCAAAGACCATTGTGTCATAAAGAGGGGCCATAATACTCAGGCAACCATATGTGGACAATAACCACACAAGTAAAAGGGAAAAGTGTGACAGAAAGGGAAATGGAAGGTACATTTAAATATGAGTTCATAGGGTTTCATAGAAATAAAAAAGTGCCATAAAAAATAATAAACTATAACAGATGGTTTGTCTGTCTGTCTCCTTGAGTCTTATTCAGCGACAATGAAACAGTAGGGAGAAGGAGACGGGAACGGGAACTGTCTGGCACGGTAGCCTGTTCTCTGATCCTGAATGGATCATCAAAGGTGTCAGAGAACTCGAGGACTGATAGGACTGACTGAACATTCTGCACTTCTCCAGGCAGCTCAAGGCACAATAGTCCCTTGTTGAGGTGATAAAATGGCCTTCTCAACCAGAGTTACTTGCCAGAAACAGAAAGTTTATCATTTAGTTTCCTACCATGTCGTTCTCAGCAGGAGGATCGGTGTGCTCTGTTGGCGTGGGTTCCTTCTTTGGTTCCTCACCTGCGCCGGCATCATTATCCAACACCTGCGGGGGAGGCGTGTCGTTTCCCACACCAAGGTCCCTGAAAGTCAAACACAGGCTCCTCAGCAGCTCATTGTTGTCCTCCACCCCGTTGACCAGCACCCCGCGGCCACCCGCATCCCTCATCAGGATCAACACGGCGTGGCTCTCGGTCGATACGTTCTTCAGGGTCTCCAGCGCCCGCTCGTAGGACAGGTCCACCAGGGGCTTGTTGTTGACGGCCAGGACGATGTCTCCCACCTGCACCAGGCCACATTCCTCGGCTACACCGCCACGGATCAGGTCCGACACGACGATGGGCGGCTTGGACACCCTCTGTTTGAGCAGGAAGCCCAGGCCGCCCACTTTCCTCTTGAACAGGCGCACCGAGATGATGTTGGGTTGCAGCCGACAGACTGTAGGCTCCGACTTATGCATGGTGCCGGTGTGTGCTCTGACGTGTGTATGTAAGTGCGGAGATTGTGCGTCCCCAGGGATATGGCTCTGTAGGAAGAGGAGGGGGAGAAGAGTATTAGTTTTGGAGGAAATTGCCTTTACAGGATTATTTGTTTACAAAGTGCTGATTTATCATCAGCTAAAAAGGGCATGCGAGTCAAAGCCTGATTAATGCTCAGTTGCGCATCATGTCCCTCACCGGAAATGGCAGATCTACAAGCTCACAACGTGTCCCAGTGCATTTGTTGGGAGCTTGAAGGTTGGCTATTTTTGGTGCAGGACACCGGCGCACAACTAAATAAGGCATCACTCAGACTGCTTTCAGAAGGGGTGATAATACCAGGTCATGAAGATGTATTGGAGACCGATGAGGAATATTGTCATGATCTATTTGATGCCCCCTGTGGGCCTTTATTTTTGTATCAACATCTGTACCACAGTGTCCAGAATAGGGCCTGGATCAATCTTAAAGGGCAAGACCACTTTGGTAGAGGTTTTGGTTGTGTAGTTACCTTGTCATGATGTAACTCCAAAGGTGGTCAAGAAATCTAAAATAATTGCTCATTGAATTTATTCAGGAGCCGATTACAGTAAAGAGTAGGCAATATTCAGAGGCTTAACCAAGGTGTTACTTCTCTAGTTCCACTGGCAAAAAAGTAAAAGTATCAATACTGCATGTAGAAATACTCTGTAACAAGTAATAGTCCGGAATTAAACATTTTCTTAAAACTACTAAAGTATTGGTATCAAAATGTACTTAAAGTACCAACAGTAGAAAGTACTCCTTATGCAGAATGTCCCATTTCACAAGTTTTCAAATGTATAAAAATCTTTTGAAAATAGCAGATCTACAAGCTCACAATGCGTCGCATTATGAGCTTGTAGGCCTAGCATCTAAATAGTGAGACAAAGTTAATAAACAAAAAGCAGGACAGTGCTGAAAAAGAGCATGGGTAACATTCAGTGCTCAGTTCACACAAATAAAGTTTCATGAATGCATATCAGTCTGAACAGCATGAAGAAACTTACTGTGACAGCTGGCCTTAGAAGAGTGTGGTTTCAGTAGAATGATCTGACAGGTTTGAAACTGTACAATTTATCTAGCCAGTCGCACAAGTAATGCAACTAATTAGATCTCCCCTTGTAAAGGGTATTGGAGCAACAGAGTTAGCGGACACAACTCAAACCTAGGAAAGGAAACATAAACAACAACTCAACAACAAATTACTGACATGAAATATACACACAACACTGTAAAACATATCAGAAACACATACATTCATCGTTGTGTAAACACTGTCAATTCTTACCGTCAGTCTCTCGGAGCTCGCAATGGAAAATGGCGAACGCAGCAATAACACCCTGTCAACTAGTAACACTGATGCCTTTAGGACACTTTGTACTGACTAGTGAGCATCCTCTCTATTTATATGGGTTTGGTATACCCATGTGGGTGAAACCTTCTGTTGATTAATCATGTGACTTGGTACTGTCTTAAATGATGCAACTCAGGCTCCAGCACTGTTCTCTAACAGTGGCTACTGTCCTTATCTGATCGAATCAATCAACTCTCTCAACACTCTCATGTGACGTGTACAAAGTCGCCTGGTTTCAACAGTGTAGTCACAGCTGTATTTCTTAGAATTGCATATATTTGTACTTATTATAGCTAAATATCCTGAAACATTCTGAAAATAAGATACAGGAAGGCGCTAGAAGGCCACATGTGCAGGTAACATGCTGATACAAACGCCACCGTTACATCATAATAATGGATTATTCTGTTCAACACCATGTCAGATTATAGCTTTTCTGTTGCTTCATTTCTGCTACTGTCAGAAAACGTAACCAGTTTAAAACCTCTCCATCAGGTCTTTAACATTATTTCTATGTTTTCCTGGCAATAATTTGGATCATAAACGTCTTATACATTAGTCATATTTACAACAGTGTGGGTCAAATAACTGAATGACTGTTTTACAGTGTGTTCTTAAAATCGACTGTCCTGCCATAATCTCTGATATGGTGGGAGAAATGCACAGCCTGGGGCTGCTGGAGTTGCATATTAGATTCTTTATTTCTGTGTCATACACCAAAAGGAGCCCAGCCCACATGGACTTACAGGACACAACATGTAAAAATATATAAATCACTACATTACATAGGATTACACTATAACAACTTTTTTGTTTCTTCTTTTCAAACATAAAGAACACTCTGTCTTTTTTCCCAAGCCTTACTTATAAAAGCTGCCAAAAGGAAAATACCTTTACTAAAACACAATTCAAGTTTTTCATAATCATCCGACCAGAAAAAGTTAACACAAATAGATGTCATTTTAGAAAATAATTGTTGTCTTATCTCATCATAGAGAGGACAATACAAAAAATGTATCTCACTTTCAATTTCCTCCAAGTCACAGAGTAAACAAATTCTGTCCTCCTCAGGCATACCAATGAATCTACCTGTTTCTAAAGCTAATGGTAAGGTCCCAGAATGTAACTGTGCACACAACGACCTTTGACTCTTAGATACATTCTGCATGACATATGGTTCAGGACTATAATCCTTCTTAATGAGACGATATGTTCTTAATTTTGGTTTGCACCATAAGTCAATCGACCAACTGTCTTTATATTTGAGAAACATGTAATTCTGCATGTCATTGACATTACAAGATAATCTGTTTAAATAAATGAACAAAGAATTATTTATAAAAAATAAAGATTTTACTTCAGTGACCCATGGGTAACCATTAGAAATGTCCCAATTAAAAATCTTTTTTGTTATTCTGTCGTCAGACATTTTAACAAGCCTATTCCAAAGTCTCAACATCTCACCTTTATGTCTGATATTTACTGGCGTCCATCCCATATCTCCGCTAATAGCCAAAATTGGCATAAGCTTATGAACTCCAAGAAATGAACGTATAGCTCTATTTTGAATTGTGTTGCAACTTACATATTTGCAACATATTTTGCAGATCCTTTTAGCAATCTGCTAGTAGAATTATGTCATCGGCATACAAAAGTATACCTACAGTCATATCAGCTACTGTAACCCCCAATTTGGAGTTTCTGATCTTAAGAGCCAAATCATTAACGTACATGGAGAACAGTGTTGGTGATAAAACATCTCATTGTTTCACACCAAAGTGTGTAGGAAACCATCCTGTTCTAAAATTATTCACTTGAACACAAGCAATAGGTGCTCGATAAAGAGCCTTAATGGCAGCATAGAATTTCCCATTTACACCTGATGTTATTAAACTGTATTCAAGAAGCTCTCTGTTTACCCAATCAAAGGCCTTCTGAAAATCAATAAAACACGCATATGTTGATTTGTTTTCTTGAAGCCTTGCTCGTACAATAGTGGTACTGTAACTGAGTAGATATGGTCAACACAAGATCTTGCTTTACGGAAACCGTTCTGTTCATCAACCAGTAGGCCAGACCTTTCAAAATGATCTGTAAGTCTATTATTTAAAAGTGAAGAATATAATTTATAAACATTACTAATAAGACTAATGCCTCGATAACTAAGCGGTAGTTTGGGGTCACTCTTGGAGGACTTTGGAATAGGCTTTATAATTGTTTTATACCACTGGGAAGGAACAATACCACTATCGAAACAGGTTTGAAACAATTGAAACAAAATTGGTAACAACTCGGGTGATTTCAGTACCTCATATGAAATCTCATCAATTCCAGTAGCTTTTCTTGATTTACTTTTTTCTACCACTCTCTTTACTTCCTCAATAGTGACATTAACATTTAAATAGAAATTACAATTATAAGTATCTGAACTCATTTCACTTTCCATTATTCTCTTTCGGCCGCTAACTTCTTTCAAGAAAGAATCATCAAATAAAGAGTGATTACACCCAGAAAAAAAATCTGTAAAATCCTTCTCCCATTTTTGTAGCACTATTCCTACATCAGAGCAACATTCCCCATTTTCCAATGTTACAACCATAGGAATCTCTTTCTTTTTACGGGGACCCAATTTATTAATTTCATTCCAAAATTTCTGGGGGTTATGAGTTTGTAGTTGTTCAATATGCAATGACATTCCTCTGTTGAATTTATGCTTCACTGCACGTAACCTTTTATCAAATTCACCTTGACACTTTTTAAATTCCTTTCTCAAATCCCCTCTCAAATCTTTATTTTTACACTTTAAGAAATTATTTTATACTACTCTTAAATGGTCCCATAGCCTTTGTAAATCCTGATTCCAATATGGTTTACATATTCTTCTTGACCCTTTTTGAGTATTGATTTTAACACATTTATCCAATTCTGTGTATAAACACTCACAAAAGTTATCATACCAAACGTCCATATGAACTTGGTCATTTGTGTTTAACTTCAGCTGATCAGTAAGCCCCAATAAATTAATATTACAAGCATTAGTAGACAAAAACAGTTTAGGGAATCTTCTTATTTGGGATCTTAAAGTTGTTGTCTGACTCTCGGGTACTTGCACGTCTTTATTAAAATTAAATCTCATCTGAAATGATATCACTATAGAGTGATCAGGCATTTTACATCTGTCTCCCAATAAAGAAATAGCCTCTAATCCTAAACTCTCCAATAACTCATTTGGGGTCCAAACAATAAACATATTACAATTATGTAATCCTTCATGGGGGACAATAATGTAATCTACCACAGCTCTCCCTCTGGTGGAGACTGAGGTGAAATTATCAGTACCTGGCATTCTCCCATTCAACACACAGCATTTTGCATCTCTCAAAAATTCAATTAAAACATCTCCATATTTATTTACTGAAGTATCTAAATTATTTCTGGGAGGTACATTATCAACCTCTGGTATGTAATCATTAACATTACCAATACGTCCATTATAGTCCCCACGTAAATACATTTCATCCACATCAGACAGACTATATATCTGAGCCAATAAATGATTGAAAAATAAATGAGAGGCAATTGTTCTTGAAGATCCCTCAGGTGGCAAATAACAAGTAAAAATAACAAAACAATTAATTGAAGACCTATTCTTAAAACGTATTCCCAATATTCCCTCCACTGTATTATCAATTACTCTAACTTCATAACCTTCAAATAATGTGTTCTTTATCAAAATACCAACTCCCCCTGAACCTTTTACAGCTCTCATATGCATTTTTCGATTTTGCCCAAACCAAGTGTACCCTTTAAGTTCTATTACCTGCTGACCTGTCAAATGAGTCTCATTTAGAGAGATAATGTCAGGGTTAATATTTAGTAGTATTACTTTTCTAAGCTCACAATTCCAAGTTGTCCAACCCTTTACATTCCAATGCACTAATGTGCAATTTTCAAGTTGTGCGGGGTGGGCATTTACCGATCATGACGCCGGATTGTTTCTTCTCTGCCAGGGCCCCCCTCGTCCCCGGGGGCTCCAGGACCCCCCTCGTCCCTGGGGGCTCCGTGCATCCCGTGCGTCATGATTCCCCCGTCCCCTGGGGCTTGGTGCGTCACGAGGATGTGTAGATCTATCACTGTTCTCCTCCTCCTGATAGTCTCTCCACTGCCAATGCCCCCGTCCCCGGGGGCTTCGGGCTTCACGGGGATATGTGCGTCTGTCAGTCCCACTGCCCTCAGCTTCCGTCTGGGCACGTCTTGACAGTCGCCCACTACCCGTGAAAAAGTAGTCTTGTCCACAAGGAAGCTCTTTGAGGAGAGTTCTGAAGTTTATCTCAATAAGCCTCTCTGCAAGTGACTTGGCATTATGAATGTAGACACGTTGAAAGTCTTCATTTTCCTGCAGGCTTCGCTTGCGACGGAGCACAGCCACTTTCTCCTCTACTGAGCGGAACTCTGCTTTGATGATTCCTGACCCTTGTCCTCTCGGTATCAGGCGCTCCACATTCACCAGCTCTGGTACTGGGTCACACCGCAGACCATCGGCCAGGAGCGTTGCCACCCGTTGCGCCACATCTTCACCTTCAGCAAAAGGCAGACCCACAATAATAATGGATACATCTGAGTTGAATTTGGAGACTGGCCCCTTTACTTTCTCCATTTTCTCTTCAACTCGATCAATTCTAGCAGAGAGCCGCCCAATATCCAAATCATGATTGTCTTGCACTTGTTTAATTTGAGTTTTCAGCTCTGCTTTTAACTCATCTCGGTTTTCATTAATGAGTCTCTCCAATCGCTTTACATTACTGTCCAGCTGCTTCTCAATTTTTTCAAGAGAAGTATTGGTTTTATCAAGAGAAGTATTCACCTCTCCAATCTGTGATTTGATCAGTGCTTTGAACTCCTCTCTATGCGAGCGGAGTTCCACCATGATAGAGTTATAATCACACATTTCAGCATCCTTCTTTTCCCTTTGTAAATAAAAGTAAAGTAAAGTAAGTAAACCTTATCTTGGAGTGGGTGCAGATAAGCAGGTTAGCTGGGCTGCTCCTGAGGCCTGGATGGTAGCTGGGGTTGGCTGGATAGCTAGGCTGCTCCAGAGGCCTCGGTCTGAACTGAATGGTGGCTGGAGTTGGCTGGTTAGCTGGGCCTGGCCTGGATGGTGGCTGTAGTTATAGTTGAGCTGCTCCTAAGGCCTGTGCCTGGCCTGGATGGTGACTGAAGCCTTCACTTGACTAGTTAGCCAAGCTACTCCCTCAGTCCTGGTCCTTGCCTTGCTGCCTGGGTAGCTGTAGTTATAGTTGAGCTGCTCCTGAGGCCTGTGTCTTTCCTGGATATCGGCTGAAGTCTTCACTTGACTGGTTAGCCAAGCTACTCCCTCAGTCCTGGTCCTTGCCTTGCTGCCTAGGTAGCTGTAGTTATAGTTGAGCTGCTCCTGAGGCCTGTGTCTGGCCTGGATGGTGGCTGAAGTCTTCACTTGACTGGTTAGCCAAGCTACTCCCTCAGTCCTGGTCCTTGCCCTGCTGCCTGGTTAGTTGGGCATCCACCTAAAACCAAGGCCTGACTTGTGGTGTTTGGCCTGGTGTTAGCTGACCTGCAGCACACTCTCCATTCAGTTGTCAAATTTCATTTCTGGTTGCAAATTTAGAGAATAATAACTAAATAAAGTACCTAAAAATACACTGGTAACCTTTAGGTTGCAGATTAACTAAGGATTTATTTATTTCTTTGACAGGTAGAGACACAGCTCTCACAGCAAACCAGCACTGTCGGCCATCTTGGATCTGTCTCTATCCATACATAGCATACAGTGCTGCCATCTACAGGTTACATTGAAAGTTCACTTGTTAAATAAAGACTGTCACTAATATTGACACAAACATATTTCAATTGTTGAGGTCTAGGAGTCATGCTTTTTCAAATAGTTTGTTAAAGTGTGCTGTAGTGAGTCAATAATTGAGCCCATATTTGATATTTTCCATTTCAAAATTGTCAACTCTTTAATAGTAGCCTACTTGGCATAATTGTTGCAGTGATATTTTAGATGGTGTCATGAAGCCCAAAAGAGTGAATGGATTTGTTTTAATCTTTGAAACCAGATTGAGGATGAGATCAAAGGCTGCCTGGACCTCCTGCGGACCGTGTACAATGTGTTTGGATTCACATTCAAACTCAACTTGTCCACGAGACCAGAGAGGTTCCTCGGCGAGCCTGAGCTCTGGGACCAGGCAGAGAAGGTAAGAGGTTTAATATAGTATGAGGGCCCTCAGAATGTTTATTGTACTATTTTCTGTATACAATATCTGAATATGAGTGTGAGGAACACAAAAAAACGAACTATTTCAAGAAAGAGATTTCTTTACCTGACAGTTATTTTCACTAATCAAACCACAGAGTGATTCTAAACCCTTAAAACAACACAAATTGATGCAAAAACTAGAAAAAGTGCTCCTCGGAGCACAGGACTCCGCCAGGTCAGGTAGGTTATTGTGGCCTCCTGGTGGCGCTATAATAGGCCAATGTGAAAAGGGTGACATTTGCTCCTCAACATAGTGTGAATGTGCGTGCAGTTTGACCGCAATCGGACGCTGCGTTCATGATTTGCGGCATTTTGTTCAAAACAAGCCACTACTCCAAACTTTAGATGTCAATCTTAGTCAATCAGGATGGAATATGAAAAATCAAACACATCCGTCTTGATCACATGACTATGAGGTCATGTGTACCGATTTGCGTGAAATTTGGATAAAATGGGAAGGAGTAATATAAAGAAATGTGTTTTATATAAGTCGGCCTCCTGGTGGCGCTATAAAAGGCAGATGTGAAAAATGCAGGGCAAAGGTTTTTCCTTGACCTCTAGGGAGTGCGCTTACAAAGTTTTACACAGATCGGTGCAGTTATAGGAAAAACAGGAATCGGCCTGTTATAGCGTCACCATGAGGCTGATTAGAACATTTTCAAGTGGCATTTCTTCCTCGGCATAGTGGAAATATGCGTGCAAAATTTCAAGGAAATTGCATGCTGTGTTTATGATTTGAGGCATTTTGTTCAAAACGGAGCACTCCTAGAAACTTTGGAAGCCATTTTTAGCCAATCAGGAAAAATCTGAAAGACCCGTTTCGTTTAATGACTATAGAGATACCGATTTGCGGGATCTTTGGACAAAATCTGTAGGAGTACTGTCAAAAAATATGTTTTGCACAAATCGGCCTCCTGGTGGCGCTAAAAAAGGCCCATGTGAAAAAATTTGGGCAGAGGTTCTGCTGTGGCATCCAGGGAGTGTGTGTGCACAGTTTCACTGCGAGCAAGCCAACGGTGCCGGTGATTAGCTGTCGGACGGACGGACGGACACAAGGACAGGGGGCAAAACATACTCTCTCAAACAAGAAAGAATGACATAGATGTCATGGTGGACGGCCCCCCCCCCCCAAAAAAAAGAAAAAAGTGTTTCGGGGTACAAAAGCATGAAATGTGAAAAAAAATCACACCCTGTGTGAAGGAAGCGGTGCCTTTGGGGCGGGCCTTAACTCATTTCAGTTCGTCCCTATTGGTGGTCTGAGTCCACTTACCAAATTTGTACTTGGTAGCATGCTGCAAACTGGAATGATGGCTGTTTAAAGCCCAGCCAATGGGAAGACAGAGGTGGCGGGGCTTCAGCAATTCATGCTGGTCCCTATTGGTGGTCTAAGTCCACATACCAAATGTGGACTTGGTGGCATGCTGCAAACTGGAGTTAGCTGTTTAAAATCCCGTGCTCATCCCGTGCTCATACGGGCACTGGGGGTCCCTGGACCCCTCTTTGATAACTTCATCGATTCATGCTCGTGCCTATTGGTGGTCTAAGTCCACATACCAAATGTGGACTTGGTGGCATGCTGCAAACTGGAGTTATAGCTGTTTAAAATCCCGTGCTCATCCCGTGCTCATACGGGCGCTGGGGGTCCCTGGACCCCTCTTTGATAACTTGAGCAATTCATGCTCGTGCCTATTGGTGGTCCAAGTCCACATACCAAATGTGGACTTGGTGGCGTGCTGCAAACTGGAGTTATAGCTGTTTAAAATCCCGTGCTCATCCCGTGCTCATACGGGCGCTGGGGGTCCCTGGACCCCTCTTTGATAACGTCATCAATTCATGCTCGTCCCTATTGGTGGTCTAAGTCCACATACCAAATTTGGACTTGGTGGCATGCTGCAAACTGAAGTTATAGCTGTTTGCTTCTTTGCCGTGCTCATCCCGCGCTCATACGGACTGACACGGAGACAAAGTCAAGCTTAGAGCGGTTGGCACCGCTAATAAAAAAAAAAAAAGGAGGTCTGCGGTTACTTTAGTAGTTACTTACACCAAAAAGTAATGCGTTACTGTGAAAAGTAACTTTTAAGTTCACGTTTTGGCCTATAACTCTTGAACTATATAGGCCAAAACATGAATCTGCCTGTTACAGCGCCACCATGAGGCCAGCAGGAGGCTGCGTTAATGACTATTTACCAATGGACCGAATGCCCCCGCCCTCCCCCAGGTAAAAATCACTAAATAACGATAGAAAGCAATACATGATTTTTAGCGGTGCCAACCGCTCTAAGCTTGACTTTGTCCGTTTGCGCGTCCGTCCGTATGTTATGAGCACGGGATGAGCACGGCAAAGAAGCAAACAGCTATAACTTCAGTTTGCAGCATGCCACCAAGTCCAAATTTGGTATGTGGACTTAGACCACCAATAGGGACGAGCATGAATTGATGACGTTATCAAAGAGGGGTCCAGGGACCCCCGGCGCCCGTATGAGCACGGGATGAGCACGGGATTTTAAACAGCTATAACTCCAGTTTGCAGCATGCCACCAAGTCCACATTTGGTATGTGGACTTAGACCACCAATAGGGACCAGCATGAATTGATGAAGTTATCAAAGAGGGGTCCAGGGACCCCCAGCGCCCGTATGAGCACGGGATGAGCACGGGATTTTAAACAGCTATAACTCCAGTGTGCAGCATGCCACCAAGTCCACATTTGGTATGTGGACTTAGACCACCAATAGGGACCAGCATGAATTGCTGAAGCCCCGCCCCCTCTGTCTTCCCATTGGCTGGCCTTCAAACAGCCATAACTCAAGTTCGCAGCATGCTATGGAGTACAAATTTTGTACATGGACTAAAGCCAGCAATAGGGACTAACTGTCATTACTTAAACCCCGCCCCCTCTGTCTGCCCATTGGCTGGGCTTTAAACAGCCATCATTCCAGTTTGCAGCATGCTACCAAGTACAAATTTGGTAAGTGGACTCAGACCACCAATAGGGACGAACTGAAATGAGTTAAGGCCCACCCCAAAGGCACCGCTTCCTTCACACAGGGTGTGATTTTTTTTTAACACTCATATTTTAATTATTATCATTACAAACTAATAAAATAACCCTTGTTGTGAAAAAAACAAAGTAGTCCTTTAAAGTATCAAAAGTACAGGCCTACTACAATTTCTGCAATTATCAGATTAACAAGCTCACAGTTATTTTCAAATAGCCTATGTATAAAATGAAAATTAGATACATGTTTCATAATATCATAATTTCTATCTGAAAAGTAACTAGTAAGAAAGCTTTCAAGTAGTTGTAGTGGAGTAGTATTATTGGAAGTGGGAAATACTCAAGTAAAGTACAACAACCTGAAAATTGTACTTGTACAGTAAATGTATTTAGTTACTTTCCAATTCCACCACTGTATTTTAGCATACTTCAGTGGTGGAAAATGTACTCACATGTTTTACTTGAGTAAAAGTATCAGTACTACATGGTAGAAGTACTCTGTTACTAGTAAAAGTCTGGTATTATAAATTCATGAAAAGTACAAAAGTATTGGTATCAAAATGTACTTTAAGTACCAAAAGTAAAAGTACAAAAATGTTTGAACGTAGTTGTGAGCTTAGATCGGCTATGTTCAAATAGCCTACATATAAGATAGGGCTTTGAAATGTGTAAAATAGGACCATTAGTGGCTAATGTATTTTATATAATGTCATAATTCATATCTGAAAAGTAAGTGGTAGAAAGTTATTTATTTTAGTTTGTTTTGTTTTATTTCGTTTGCATTTATCATTGTTATTATGGCTTATTATCAGATGTGGACAGTAACTGATGAATTTGTAAATTTACTTGAGTAGCCTACTGTGTGTGTGTGTGTGTGTGTGTGTGTGTGTGTGTGTGTGTGTGTGTGTGTGTGTGTGTGTGTGTGTGTGTGTGTGTGTGTGTGTGTGTGTGTGTGTGTGTGTGTGTGTGTGTGATTTGTGTGTAATTTATGTGTGTGTAATTTGTAGATAGGGACAACACTAGTTGTCGATGCAAACATAACACTGCAGGTCCCTTTTAGTTAGCGCATAGCAGTGACATATGGTGCCTTTTTGCCTTGAATATTCATGAAAGGCAGAGTGACATGGTTTGTTTTTCGCCTTGAAAACAATGAAAGGCATCCAATGTTGCTATAGTCAGTATGCCTAAATTGTATGTCTTTCATCCACGTTTCCCCATTCAGACAGTATGGCATGAATACAGTCTCAAAGGGGAAACGTTTTTATTGTATTAGGACTCATATATATTATATATACATGTTTTTAGTGTTTTAGTGGTTATTTTGTGCTGCACCACTATAGGCTATAAATATATCCATTTAGTTTACTCGTTTTGAATCAAACCTGCACTAATTTGACTTGTGATAAAAAAAAAAGCCATATAAAAAAATACAGCAATTCATTGGTGTGAAAAATAAGTAATGTACTTTTACGTGTACTTAAGTATTTTTAAAAGTATTTACTCTTGATTACTTAAGTATATTTAAAAGCAAGTACTTTTTTACTCTTACTTGAGTAACATTTTGACTGAGCTACTTTTACTTGTAGTGGAGTAAATTTAAGCAGGAAGTATCTGTACTCTTACTCAAGTACTGGGAAAGACTCTATTCTGTCCACCTCTGCTTATTATGCAGGGGCGTCGAATGAAATAACGGCTCTATTGTTAAGTAGTTAATGTGTGAATTACTTTGAAACTAATGGCCAGTGGTCAGTATCACCTCAAGACAATAGTGCGTAAGTATCAACACCAGTCCACAACATATAAATACTAGATCTGTAAGTAAAAGTATTATTGTCATTATTACAATTGTTGTATGACTATTACCTGCTTATGTAGGGCTTCTAGCGCCACCCAGTGGGTGTTCGTATTGAGCGCAGGACTGTGTGATTTATGCGAACGGTCTTCTTACCCCCTGTTTTTCAGTAGCGGGGGGCGGGGGCGCCCCTAGACCCTACCCAACTTTAAAGGAAACATGCCGTCTAAATATACAATAAATATCCATTTGCCTAATTCACCACTACTTTTGCGTATTGCGTTTGAAACTTAGAATTTCTCTAAACATTACACTTTCAGACAGCCTAAGTATAAACTGTTATATCATAAAATATTATAAAAAAAGAGACATTGTATCATGAGTGAAACAGCTGTCAGTCAATATAAGTAAATCATTATATGATGATAGCCTTAGGAGCAGTGGCGTACCCACCATAGAGGCAGGGCAGGCGGCCGCCTGCCCAACTAAAATCTAGCCTCCCCTAGAAAATAAAGTAAAAGACTGAAAAACAGGCAGTGAAAAAAATCCAAAGAGAATAGTGGCCGTCGGACCTCGTCCATTCACGCGGGCAGGCAGCTAATCACTACCGTATCCAAACAGCAGAGCGACGTCGCCTATACTATAGTGATGCAAATGTTTGCCTTTATCTTCATGGGGTGCCAGGAGTGCCAGGTGTGGGGGTCTCTGGGCCATCACCTGTACTCACCAGGCATAAAAGGGGCTCTGAGTATGAGAGCAGCTTGAACCATTAAACTACAACATGAAGAGACCACTGCTGAATAATTGATTGATTGATTGATTATACTTGCATATTGTTTTTATTAACGTTTTTTCAGTTTTGTAGTCAGTGTTGCGTTGTTAACTTGCTTCCCCCGAGATTTTTTTCCCCGAGTACCCCCCCGCCCCTTCGGAGGGGGGGGGGGGGGGGGGGGGTAGGTAGAGAAAAAAATCTCGCCTGCCCTAAATGTAATTTCTGGGAACGCCACTGCTTAGGAGTAACTTTTTTATATTTTTGGGACATTATACAGTCAATATAAGTAAATCATTATATGATGATAGCCTTAGGAGTAACTTTTCAAACGCAAAAGTAGTGGTGAATTAGGCAAATGGATATTTATTGTATATTTTACGGCATGTTTCCTTTAAAGTTTAATACACGCAACTGTTTTCGCCAGATTTAATTTCTGCTGTTTCGTGTTGTGCAAACAAAGGTGTTGTGCAAAATAACAAAATGTCCCAAAAATATAAAAATGTTAGTCCTAGGCTATCATCATATAATGATTTACTTATATTGACTGTATCGACAGCTGTTTCACTCATCTAATATAACAGTTTATACTATACCCCGCTCCCCGACCCCCGCTACTGAAAAACAGGGGGTAAGAAGACCGTTCGCGTGATTTATGGTTAATGCGACGTCACTTCCGGTTTGCGAGTTTTATTTTATTTACTTTCTGTATTTAGGCGGATTAGCGTGTGCATCTGTATGAGGAACGTGTTGCCTAAGTGACTGAGTGATTTATATGTTTACTGTGTAATTTTCAGAGGGATAAGTTTGTAGTTTGACAATATATACAGCAGTAACGATGTGGACTGCGCATGCGTCTGTGTGACGACTTCCGGTTTAGTTCCGGTGTAGTTGTAACTGCGACATTCATTTGGCCATGAATATGTTTTTGTCAGTTCCTTATTGTCAGTCCGTTTAACACAATGTTACAATATACGTTTACACGATATAGTCATGTATAGGTCATGGATTGACTAGTGTCATTTGGTGAGTCTGTGATCGATTGCTGTGGTCCTCAAGCCAGAACACTTTACGTCACATTTGATCTTGCGCGTGCGTACATAGTTGTTTTCGTCAACGACAGACAACGCAACAGTTAGCGTAGATGCTTGGTATGATGAATATGCATGAATAATGGTTATTACTCAATGGGATAAACTCTTTCATTGTATTCGTATATGTTGCTTATATATCTATGTATGTTGTCGTATGATTGACGTTATTTTCTTTTCGAGTGTTTCTGTGTATTATGCAGTTCATCTACATCTAATGTGGACACCCAAAGCTAAGCTAATGTGTGTACTGGTATTTCAAGGCCTGGCAGAGGATAACGCTTCGTTTGTCGTAGTTTAGATTTGCGTTGTGAGCTGCACGTCTGCTATTTGCAAACATTTTTGTACTTTGGGTACTGTAAGCACATTTTAATACTAATAGTTTTACTGAAGCACATTAATTCCGGATCCTTCCTCATAATACACTACTTCTACATCGCAGTATTGATACTTTTACTTAAGTAAAACATTCGATCACTTCTTTCCACCATGCCATTTCATTTATATTTGAATCACGTCAGTTTGCAATGCAATTCATAGCTAAAGATGTATAAACCTGTGTGATATAGTGATGTTATAGAGTACTTCTAACTATAGAGTACTGCTAACTGGGAAAGCAGTCAGCCCACACCATGCCATTTAATTTCTATTTGAATCACCTCAGTTTGCAATGCAATTCATAGCTAAAGGTGTATAAACCTGTGTGACGTTTTATAGAGTACTGCTAACTATTGTACTGCTAACTGGGAAAGCAGCCAGTCCAGCAGGGGCCATTCACACACTCTCTATGTTGTCTTGACAATGACGTTGACTCTAGTACCCCAGATGCGACGACCTGAACGTTGTGGTTGTCCTATGCTTATGCTATGCTAAACAAGTTAAACAACACATATACAGTAACGTAAAAAGGAATACATAGGACAAGAAATTAATGTATATACTATTGCTATAAAACAACAAATGTAGCCTACATGTTTAAGCATACAGATGCATTAACTATGTCCATGTGTATGATGCGACAGATTGAATAGCATATTATTGACTTCATTGATGTCTTATTGTTGTTGTAATGTGTGAACAAGATGGCGCTCAAATATTGTACATTTACATTGAAGAATGTCAGCTTGTATGTAATTGTAATTGTGCTGAGACAGTGATTCACTCACACGAAGGTTATTTACCATGCTCGAGCTGTATACAGCCTTCAACTCCAGTCTGCAAATCGGCCCAGTGATCTACAGGAACCACATCTCGTGGCCCACTACCCACTACCCACAACCTGCGCCCCCAGACCTTCACTTCAGCTCAACATTGGGCATAAATTTAGCAATATTGACCATGATTTCATAAGAGTGCGGGGCTCACACTGAAATGTACAAATTAGCTCAGCTCTTATAGCATGGCTACACGCTATACAGCAGTTGCGTGGGGCTACTGCGTCGTTGGTTTGAGTCATTAGATGACATTGTTATGTTTGTCATATGTTTTGCTCCATGTAAATTTGATTCGTATTATGAGTCTGTTTTCATTGCCCACATTCCATATCCTAAAGGCAATTTACAAGCTCTGATCTATCGCGTTTAGGAGTTCTCCTAACGCTGCCATGACCAATGACTAAATTAGTACAACTAGCTAACAAACAAGTATCTGTTTTATTTAGATTAATTATGTGTGGCAATGTTTAAAATAAATGACGCACTATTTGAAAAGTAATGTGTACATGTGTCTGAAAAAGGTGCGTCTGCAATGAATTACATCAATGTTAAAAGGCAACTGCAAAAACAAACTTCCAAATGTATAATCATTTGAAAATAGCAGATCTACAAGCTCACAATGCTTGTAGATCGGCTATTTTCAAATGGCCGAAATGTATGGGCTGAAGTGGTTAATGTATGTTTTGTTATGAAAATCTACAAAGTAACCACTGTAAGTCAACGTCACATGAAGATGTGTGTTTTTAAAAACAAGGTACATTTACAGGTTACTATGTGTATAAAAAAAGGAAACTCATCAGGCTCAAAGAGGAGTAAAATGAACGCTGCCCATCCATATTGTAATGTGATCATTAACATGTGAGGCAACTGGTGACCTGAGCCATCATCAGGATTCGGTTATATTTGCATTGAATGAAAGCACACTGCATAATGATAGAATGGCCTATGCATTTTAGCCATGTGAAACAATGCGGTTCTATTTGCATGTAATCATTTTATGTTGAAAGACTATGTATTTTATTTGAAAACATGTACAGGTTAATATGTACATAAAAAGGGAACAGATAATATATCTACAGAGCATCACCTCATGTCTGCTTTTACTACGCAAAAGGGTACTATGAAAACATTTTTCAGAACCACGCTGCTGCCCAAAGCAGGAAGCACAATACAACAATACAACCAGAATCTTCAATAGATCAATTTCTATGTACTAAGATCACTGTGCAGGAATATACACAATGCTTAGTCTTTAGGGTGGTTGTGTTCCGTTTGATATCCTTCTCTTATCACACCAACTCACGAATCTTGCTGCTGTGTTTGGAATATACACAATGCTTAGTCTTTAGGGTGGTTGTGTTCCGTTTGATATCCTTCTCTTATCACACCAACTCACGAATCTTGCTGCTGTGTTTGCACATTGTTGTACTTCGCCCAGCAGATATGGGAGTTTTTTGACATTGGTCATGTTTTCAAAATCTCCGTATGTGGTTGTAACCAAAAATGAAATCGGGGCTTCATTGTTGCGTAAATAGATTCAACTCGACACTTATTAATGTTTTGGTGCATTCTATAATTTAATACAACATTCTGATGCCTCCATAGTCTGTCTACCTCTCTGCAGAGTGTGACGGCATGAAAAGCTCAGTGTGTAGAGGGGTGGGCGGGGCTTTAGGCTGCGTGGACACTTCACGGACCTGCTGCTTTTATGAACAAAATGTGCGCACAAGATCAGCTAAAACTATGCTAAATACTATGCGAAATAAAGGTCCGACTTTATGTTTGATAATTTTTTGGGGTTTATCGTAAGTACCTTATATTTATTGGACACTTAAATGTTTTAGGTACATTCTGTAATGGATGGGAAGTTATAAGGTGACATTTCAATGCTGTTAAATGGACACAGGATCAAGCCAGGGAGCAATGGCCGCGGTGCAGGAATGCCAAGAATGTTCAGATCTGAGAGGGGGCATGTTCAGACCTGAGAGGGGGCGTGAGAGGGGGCGTCTCCCTGCATGAAGCCAAGTTGCAGCAACCAATCGGTGGCAACGAAGCAATGACGACGCGTTCCAGACCCTTTTTTACCAAGACCGCCCCCTTTTTCACACAAACAGAGAGTCCCTGACCAAATCACGCCCCGTTACGCCCCTTTTTCGCCTAAGCCACCTCCTCTCTTTATAAGCCTGCAGAGGTTAACTCCCCACATTGCTCAGATGCCTCAACTCCGTCCATTAGGACGGCCACGCAGGCTCGCCGTCCAAAAAGTGGATATACATTTGAAGTGATAATTAACAATCACCATGATAGTTTTAATTTCCCACCCACAAGCTTTTATTCAGCGTCTGTTCATTCCCCCTCATTTGCCCGTTTTGCATTAAGCCAGGCATTTGTGACCATATTAAAATGGAAAAAAATAATAATAAGCCTAAATAAACACATTTCATCTTCAAAAGAAGATCTTCGTCTGCTGACTTGGTAGAGCACAACTATCTAGATAGATACCAATCATTTGTTTATGTTTACAGAAACTGGAGAACAGCCTGAATGAATTTGGAGAGAAGTGGGTTCTCAACCCCGGTGATGGAGCTTTCTATGGACCAAAGGTGAGCAGTACACAACGTAGTGAAGCAATTGACCATTATTCACACAGCGACCACTTTGAACCCTACCCCATCAGGTACATGGAGTGTTGATTCCTCTGGAATACAGGACCGCTACAAGACTGGTTTCATTTACAGTGTGCCGTCTGGTTCACTATATTGACATTTAGATCCATGATGCCACTGGTCGATACCACCAGTGTGCCACTATTCAGCTTGACTTCCAGCTTCCCATCCGCTTCAATCTCACCTACGTCTGGTACTTATGACTTTTTATGAGTTTTATTGTCTCCGCCAGTCCGAAAGGCATGGCGAGAGAGTATGTTTTACCCCCTGTCCGTCCGTCCGCGTGTCCGTGTGTCCTGTCCGTGTGCGACCAGCTAATCTCCGGCACCGTTGGCCCGCTCGCTGCAAAACTGTGCACACACACTCCCTGGATGGCAATTCAGAACCTCTGCCCCAAATGTATCACATGGGCCTGTTATAGCGCCACCAGGAGGCCGATTTGTGCAAAACCCATTTTTTTAATATTACTCCTACAGATTTTATCCGAACATCATGCAAATCGGTACACAGTATCTCTACAGTCATGTGATCAACACAGATCTGTCCGATTTTCCGTATGCCATCCTCATTGCCTATGGTTGGCTTCCAAAGTTTGCAAGATTGGTCCGTTTTGAACAAAAAGCCTCAAACTATGCACGCAGCTTGCGATTTCCGTGAAATTTCACACGCACATTCCCACTAGGCCGAGGAAGAAATGCCACCCTTTTCACATTGGCCTGTTATAGCGCCACCAGCAGGTCTAATTTAGCAAAACACATTTCTGAACAAAATGCCTCAAATCATGAATGCAGTGTCTGATTGCCGTGAAAGACCTAAGAATAAATGGCACCCTTTTCACATTGGCCTATTATAGCACCACCAGGAGGCCAGAATAACGTACCTGACCTGGCGGAGACCTGTGCTCCGAGGAGCACTTTTTCTAGTTTTACTTTATTTTTTATTGTACATTACTTTTTCTTGATTGTTTATATATTTCCTCTTGTGCAGCACTTTGGAAACCTTGTGTTTGTAAAGTTGTTATAAAGTTGATTGGATTGGATAGAAGTTGATGAATTGTACCCGATTGTTTTACTTAACAAGCCATAGCAAATTATATCACTCCGCACATCACAGCCCTGCTTTTCCATGCACAGTAAACTCATCAGTGTTCATTTAAACCAAATAGACCACTTTGACACTTTCCAAACTCTCTTGTAAGTTTTACTGTACGTGTGTCAAAAACAGGTTGAATATTTTGTATTGCTTAAGCCTCTCCCAAGAAACACAAATTAGTGGAGGTCCATTTTGTTTTCTTGCTTATCTCTTTTTGTTGTAACAGCCTTAATAGAGGACCGCGCTGCAAAAGTCTTCTGCTGTAATCTGTAATCCGTAAGCAAACATCTTCTGCCATAATCTGAAGACTCACCTCTTCAAACTCCACCTCAGCCCGTAGCACTTGCCCCAGCCTTGACGACCTTGCAGGATTATGCAAAGGCTAAAATGTAACTTAGATATCATGTTATGTAGACAGATGCCCGGTCATTGTTGACCTGGCATCCTATAGTGTGTATAGTTTCAATGTAGGCTGATGATAGGTTCTTGGTTTACGTATGTATTAGTTATTATTAGATTATTGGTTTACTTAATATGTATTACTTTATTATTAGATAACTATGTCTATGCATTTGATGTATTATTGATGTATTATGATGTATTAGCCTATCTTGTGTCCTTGCTTACTGTAAATCGCTCTGGACTGAGAGCGTCTACTAAATGCTTAAACTGTAAACTGTTACTGTAAACTGTAAAAACAAAACAAGGTGTGCTTCCCCCGGTAACATGCACACCCGAATTCACTGTTGGTTTCAATACTGAGAAATAGCTGATGAATAGACACACACACACACACACGCACTCACTCACGTACACACACACACACACACACACACACACACACACACACACACACACACACACACACACACACACACACACACACACACACACACACACACACACACATTAAAGTCAATCACTTCCTGCTTGAGTGGTAGCATCTGCCCTCATAAAGCCATATACTATGCAAAGCCCCTGCTTATCCTCGTCATTGCACACAAACAAATCCTCAGGGTTATTTGAACTCAGAGAGTGTCACATTTGACCCTTCGGGGGCCATTTTGAGACACTCAGAGAGATTTAGATGAACTCTGGTTCTTTTCAGCCATATATATATATATATATATATATATATATATATATATATATATATATATATATATATATATATATATATATATATATATATATACATACACACACACACACACAAAATAGCCAGGGTTGTGCTGAGAGCTTCAGCGCATCAGTAGACGACTGGGCGTGAGCCTCCCTTCAGCCAAGACATGCATATATACGACATTGGGCAAAACGACAATATGAATCGGTAATCGATTTTAACGTTAACAATGTGACTACATTGATGCGTGGACCCCTACATCAATCTAAATGTACCAAAATTGGACTAGGTTTCAGATAAAGAAAATAGTAATCTGTTTCTCAACGTTTCAATCAGTCAGATCTTCATCAGGACAGGAGCTCTCAGGAAAGGAGAGCGCAATGAAAACAGCGGAGCCTTTCTAACTGATGTGCATACTTTATTTTCCTTTGTTGAGAACTGCAACCTGGGCACTGAAGTGGATGTGTGTGGACTAGCTTTATATTAAACAGAGGAAACACTGAAAAATGAAAAATGACCTTTACCGGTCTCCGAGACTGTGTTGCTTTCCTAGATGTCCTGCACCTCCCTGTGTGTAAAAAAAAGGTTTCCCCTGAAGAGGAGAGGAGCCCCAGTCTGGTCCAGGAAGAACCAGAGCCTCCACACTTCAAAGAGGAGCAGGAGGGGCTATTTCAGACACGAGAAGAGGTTGATAGGCAAATGCTAACATTACAAGCAGTGAAAAGTGAAGATGAGACATGTAGCCAGCACCTCAACTGAACACTTGAAAGCACAAGTTGATGTAGAGGATTGTGGAACATCACATCCAACTAGTGATGACCAGAACCTCCCTCCACACTGTTCTGAATCTGACATTACTGAAGACAGTGAAGCATGGGATACCAGTGTAGATCAGTCACACTGAAGTCACACAAGGTAGGCCTACACGTGGAAGGACACATATTGTCTTTGAGGGACAAGCTGTCCCAGGACCTGAGATCATCGAAAGAAACTCACTCCATGCGGACTCACACAGGGAAGAAAGGTTTTAGTTTAGGTTTTAGTCCAGTCTGTTGCAAAATGTTTAATGGCAAGGGAAATCTTAAGGCGCACATGATGACTCATACAGGAGTAAAGTCATTTACTTGTTTGTAGCAAAGGCTTTAGTCGGATGGGTCATGTAAAACAACACATGAGGTTTCATACAGGAGAAAAGCCATACACTTGTACAGTTTGTAGCAAAGACTTTAGTGATTTGAGTAATCTAAGAAAACACACAAAGACCCATACAGGGGAAAAGTCCTTTACTTGTTCAGTTTGTAGCAAAGGCTTTGGTGACAAAAGTCATTTAAAAATACACATGAGGACTCATACAGGGGAAAAGCCATTTACTTGTAAAGTTTGTAGCAAGGGCTTCAGTCAGATGTGTCATGTAAAACTACACATGAGGTCTCATACAGGAGAAAAGCCATACACGTGTTCAGTTTGTAGCAAAGACTTTAGTGATTTGAGTAATCTAAGAAAACACGCAAAGACCCGTACAGGGGTAAAGTCCTTTTCTTTGAGCAAAGGCTTTGGTCGGATGGGTAATGTTAAACAACACATGAGGACTCATACAGGGGGGAAAACCCTTTAGTTGCAGGTTATGGTACATACAGGGGGAAAAAAAACTTTAGTTGAAGTTTATGGTACATACAGGGGCGAAAATCCCTTCAGTTGCACTTTATGGTACATACATTGGAAAAAACCTTTAGTTGCAATTTATGATACATACAGGGGGAAAAAACCTTTAGTTGCAGTTTATGGTGCATACAGGGGGAAAAAAACCTTTAGTTGCAGTGTATGGTACATACAGGGGGGAAAACCTTTAGTTGAAGTTTATGGTACATACAGGGGAAAAACAACTTTTAGTTGCAGTTTATGGTAAACACTTTGATCCAAATGCACATCTGAAGATATCGTCACTGCGGGGTGAGAACTCTAACATGAAATAAGTTCTCAAAAAATGACGGCCCCCTCACGCATTAGAAGGATTATATCTGACTAGAGTTTCATGGACGTGTTTTAAAAATAAGTCTAAGGTGGAGTTTGAAGATGAATGGGCTTAAATGGGCCAAAATCATTTTCACCGAACCAACATGGCAACCCTGTTTGCCATGTTGACATGGAGACCTATGGAGCTTTATGATTGGGTAGTGGGAAAGGCCTCACGTGATTGGCTCTCAGACCCCGGAAGTGCAGAATGCCAAAAATAAAGTTTGAGCATCTGTACAACCGATCTGCACGCGAGCAAACTGTTATTTTTTCTGGTCACAATGTTCATTGAGAATGCAATTCAACAATTACAACATGTTTAACACAATGTTATAAACACCCCAAAAAAATATACAGCAAATCTTTTTTTTTTTTTAAAGACAAATCTTTTATTTATGAATACAAATCTTGTATTTACGAATACAAATCTTTTTTTTTACAAATGTAAAATTTGTTCACAAATACAAGTTATTTTTACAAGTACAAAATAATATTGGCATTAATTTGAGCCCATAAAACAAGCACAGAAAAAGAAGGCAGTCGCTCGCTTTGACTCTAATCCTGATTCTTAGCACTGCAGGCTCTCTAATTCTATGGTTACACATGTCTGCATTTTTTGGGGTTGAAACCATGGGTGACGTCTTATCTGTGTTTCCAACACTACAGGTCATTCCTTCAGTGTAGAGCTTAACAAAAATAATAAACAAATAAACGTAGAAAATACTGGAGCTGCAGAACACACTGAAGACAAAGCAATGGCAGAAAGCACTCACTCGTCCGAGTCTTTAGAGTCTTTTTTGCTGCTCTCCTCAATGTTGGCAATGGATTCAGAACGCAGTCGGTTGGTGACCTCATTTGTGCGCAGCGTGACACCGAATATGTCCTCATGGTAGCGTCCATCATCCTGGTGGTGGGAGGTGGAGGTGCAGAGAGGGAGGAAAGGTGAATGACATGGTTGCTTTGAACTAGGTAAAACTAGGTAAGAACTAGGTAAAAAAACACATTCGTTTTCAAATTACAATTCAATTGTTTCAGACTACCATTGTATATTATGATTCTGACTTGCTTTGACTGTAAAAAATACAAATAAATGTTCATAACCTCAGATGTTTGTATTTATTCTTCTTATTTATTCTTCCTTTCACCTTAAAATATCCGCACGGATACAGACATATGATGTCATGCACTATAATAATGTCAGCAGTGCACAAATAGCTTACAATCATATTTGTGTGTTCAGTGTGAATATAGAACTTCTGCCCTTTCCTCTAACTCTTTCCTTCCACAAAAACAAAAAAAAGTACCAATGTACCAAATTGACAAGCCGGTAGTGTATTGAAGTGCTTGGCTAAGTGCTTGGTTAAGTGTGGACCCCCCATTCTCTTCCCTCATTGACGTAGAGAAGCCAGTGGGTGATAATGTGTTGACAGTGACGGCAGCCAGCATATGGTGGACATCTTTCATGCCTACATGATACATCATTGTGCAATCGAGTAATTCAAGCCTTACTCTGAGTTTGTTCATGAAGAAGCTGGCGTCCTCCAGGCTTATGTTACCCTGCACCTTGATGATCTGCTGGATCGTCTTCAGGACGTCATCCGCCATGGTCACGTCCCCGCACACGTAGATGTGTCCCCCCTCGTCCCTCAGGCAGTGGTACATCCTCTCTGACAGCTGCTCGCGCAGCACGTCCTGGACATATTTCTGACGGAGGTAACAGTGAGCGAGACAGAGTGCATGGGCATTAAGCGTGAGCAAAGAGAAAGGAGAGGAGATGACAGACAAGGCAAGAAAGATGAGGGGGAGTGGGGGACAAAGAGTGAGAATCAAACACAGTGAAGTGAAATTGCGCCTTGCGTGGAGCTGTTCACTTTTGAGCTGAACATCTGCATTTTGTCTTTGGCACCTGGCACCACACAGTTAAAAAGAGATGAGGCCATTAAATGGAAAAAGATAAGGAATATCAACACTTGACTAACTCATATCTACTGTATGTGGGGATGCTGTGTCCTGTTCATACGAGTATGTTCTGTAGCATTTAGAGTATTCTAAAGATCTGTGACAAACGCAATCATCCGTTGAATTTGTTGTGGTACCTTTGGCATGCTGGGCTCTCTTGAGTAGGCTGTATAGAGTCCCTTGAACACCTTCTTGTTCAAGGCATCAACGGTCTCGTCCTTGTAGATGTGGTCCGTCTCAGACTGGCGGCAGCCAAACACCAGATACAGGGGACTCGTCTCAATCCCTGGGGAGGGGACATACCTTGACTTTACTTTGCTGAATGGTACAGCAACAATGAGTTAACTTACAGTGTCTTGTTTAACTATGGCCTGAGATTGTGCCTCAGATTTAATCAGAATACTATTGTTACACAATTATGCACACTGTAGCAGCACTTTGCACTTCATCTCGGGTATGATTTTAATCAACCACATCATGCATAGTGTTAAAATCATTTTACGATGTGGATTTCACATGAACCTCTCTGTGAGGTGACAATAGGTAGGACTAGTCTCTGAAAGTGCATCAGACCAACCCATTTCGCGCTCAAAGAGTTTCTGTTGCCAGAAGCTTCTGAAGGGAGCGATGCCTGTTCCTGGCCCAATCAGGAAGCAGGGGGACTTGTTCTCCTTGGGAAGATGGAACGACGTCGCCCTAGAAGAATCAACATAACTGACTTTAACCAAATAAACCTTCAATTATTGATGATGCTAATGAATAAAATTAATCGGTTTAATTAACAGAACTGACTGAAATAGGAAATTAATTAATCACATAATGACAAACCACACAATACAGCACAAAATATATTGTTGGATATATTCTTAAGAGAAACAAGTTTACCCTCTGACGAAACACGGCACCATCTCGTCCTTCTTTATTCTGTTGAGCCAGGATGAACACACTCCATGGTGTTCGGGACCCTCTCCATCTGAATGACAGTTATCAAACGGGATATTTAGACTTCCTGACTCCTCCCATTTGCACCCTTTAAATGAGTGGTTCTCAAACTTTTTGACATGCTTACGAAATGATATATTTGGTCATGGACCAGAAATATAGGTACATGTCCACATTTTCTCAAGATTGTTTTGAAAATAGCAGATCTACAAGTTCACAACGCGTCACACACGTTGTGAGCTTGTAGATGGGCTATTTTCAAATAGCCGATGCGGGTTAAACTGGTTAAACCAATTTTGCTGGGGACACCCTGGAACACAGGTAGACTACCCACAATGCAATGTTCAATGTATCTGCGCTATAGAGGAAATAACTGTAAATCAACTACTTATAGTCATCAGTGCACACTCATGGGCATGCACGCATATCTAATAAGAGGAAAGAGGGGGAAATGAAGACAAATTTTAGTTGCAGTGAGTTGCAGCTGGTGATGTTTGCTCACTGCTTGGTAGTCTAAGGGCTTGGAAGCTTTTAAGTACAACCTATTAGATGTATGCTGTAGATGTGAAAGCCTTGTCAAACCGTACTGTATGTGCTAACGTAAACATTTGAGAGAGAGCCAGCATAGAAAACACCATTTAGAACAAAGTGGTATGTACATACAGCACAGTGTTTTGGAGATAAAAACAAATATATATATATAATATATATTGGACCAAATCCTGCTGGCAAAACACAGTCAATAGATATTCCCCAGATACTGTAGTTCCAATTTCAGGTCTCATGTTGGCCCTATGGATTAGACTGGTGTTGCCAAAATAACTTTCAAGCCTATAAGTCCTCTGAACCACCAGAATATTTCCTCAGACAGGCTGACTCAATTGACTTTTTCAGTCATCAGTGGCGACTTTCAAGCAGTGACATCAAAAGAACCACTGTGCGGGTACGAGGTACCCTGTCTGCCAGCAAAAAAATCATAATAATCAATCACTCATGATTTAAATTTAAATTATATTTTAAAAACTCTGCTCTATGCCATCGGCCGTGCTCGAGCTTAATTGTCTTGCTAATGGAATGTCAAGAATACAGCCATTTGAGGCCTCCCTGTAGGAACCTGACAGGGAGGCCAGACAAACAGAATTAATTGCTCCTCAAGGCCTTGAAAAAGAGCAAGAGAGCAAGCAAACTTCTTTAATGGGAACACCTAGCATCCCCTGTCAATCAGTCACAGTAAAAGGAATTTTACCTAAGTAGCACTTTAAATCAGAAGGAGGAGAGTGCTTGTATTCGAGTGACTCTTGAATGGATCACGGAGCCCCAGGTAAGCCTGTCATAATTATTACATAATCGCCTAATCGCTATTTTTTGCAAAATCGTCATAATCGTTTCAAGTTGAAAAAGTTCATACTCTTTCCAATATTTTCAAAAATAGTGGAAATAGCAGATCTACAAGCTCACTACAGCTTGTAGATCGGCTATTTTGCATAGTAGGCCTACATTATTTATTTTGATTATTAGTATCGATCATTGTCAGTCATTTCTTTGAATATTGAAGTTATTTGTCATATCTGGCCTGTGCAATTTTTGTTTACAAAGCCAAACAGAAATCGAGCGTTCCTGCAGCTGTCAGCTGTTATAAAACTCCCTCCACCTCCCCAGCCTCCTCCAGTGGTGTGCCATCTAAGTTAAATGTATGATTCTGTGGGTTGCATGATGTTACATCTGTGTATTTGTATGACAATTCATCGTCCAGTAAAACGTCACGATCGTCGACAGCCCTATAGCTCCAGCATTGAGGCAGTGCGTACGGTATAGTACCTCGGGTTCGGTAGGAGACCACGGCCACGGTGAGGTGGACCTCATTGGGATGCGCGTCCAGTGAGGAGCTGATGGAGTAGTAGCGAGGCTGCAGCAGAGGCAGCTGAGTGAGCAGCAGGGTGGTTGGCATCTGAATGGACGGGAACTCCTCCAGCACCTCCACCAACGTGGAGTTGTTGTACCACTTCCACTGCTCATACTCCTGCAGGCCCTGGGGGGGTCAAGGAGGAAGGGGGATTGCAGAGGTGTCACTTGGTCTCACAGGTAGTGGTGGAAAAAGTACTCAACTTCTTTACTTAAGTAAAAGTACCAATACTGCAATATAGAAAATACTTTGTTACGTGTTAAGTAAAAGTCCAGAATTCTAAATTTACTTGAGTAAAAGTACAAAAGTATTGGCATCAAAATGTACTTAAAGTACCAAAAGTAAAAGTACTAAAATATTTGAAAATACAAGCTCACAACGTGTCGCGATGCGACGCGTTGTGTGCTTGTATATCGGCTATTTTCAAATAGCCCAGGTATAAAATAGGGCTAAAGTGGTTAATGTATGTTTTATCAAAATCTTAAAAGCAACTAGTAACTGAAGTTTTCAAATAATTGTAGTGTAGTAATGTTGAACAAATTGTTGAACAAATTGCCAGCAGAATACAACAGAATAAACAACTTTTTCCTCACAAAAAAAGCTAAACCAAACAATTTGCCTATTTTCAAAACTTGCAGCAAGTTCAACACAAGAGCATGGCCCACGAGAGAGCACGGAGAAGGAGCGCTAATGATTGAGCTGAATGCTAAATGAATTACCTTACTGAGGAGCTCTAGTTTCTCCTTTTGTTTCTCATCGGTTGCCAGGTTAGCAAACTGCTGCAGCAGCACAGGGCTGGGCGGGGAGGTGATGTCCAGGAAGTCCTTGAAGGCTTGGAATATGGTGCAGGCAGGGATACGACTTTCCGGTGACCAGTTACTGATCGTACCTGTAGTGACAGAAGAACATGAAGGTAGTTTATTACACCAGTGGTTCTCAAAGTGGATTCCAGGGACTCTCTGGGTTCCTTTAGGGGTTCTAAATTGACCGTTACAAGTCTGTGACTCTGACAATGGAACTGAAAAAGAAAATCTGTACTTAAGTAGCACATGTAGCCTACTTAGTTACTTTACACCACTGCCAAACAGACACATTACCCACCCGAGGCAGTGTTCCTCTCCTCCACGAACTCCAATTGGAAGATTTGATCAGCGGGTGGACCATCCTCCAGCTTCTTTATGAGAGCTGTCACCAGGTCCACTTGGTTGCTAGCGAAGACGCCCACATGGTCACCGGGCAGGTATTTCAGGCCCTCGTGGTTATTTGTGTTGAGCCGAATAAACGCAGTGGTACGACTGTGAAAGAGTAGAGGGGTGAATAGTGACACACCATTTTCAGTCCCTTCCAGATTGCTATAATGCGCTATTTGATAAATAATGTTTCACAATTTGCTGTTTAGCGTAACCAACTCAATTTCTTCTTTTGTTTTCACATCATGAAAATGTTTAAATCCCAGTCCCATGAAACCATAAACTTACTCAGATTTAGGACTTTGCAAATTTAGAGATTCCACCATCTTGGCGCCGTACACCTTCTTCTTGTGAATTGCGTACAATGCTGTTGGCAGTCACATTCACAGTTATCACATTAAGCCTTGTATTCTAACCTCAAGATTTCTTTGCCTGAAAATCGAGTAATCAATGGTGTATAGTGGTTTTGTCATCACTGGGCCAGTGAGTACCTTCCGTGAGGACCGGGGCCTCTTTGACGTAGGTCAGGCGGTACTTGCTCTTCTTCCAGCTGCGGTCATTGACGATCAAGGAGTTGTTTGCTTGGTCCATGTTCACGTCTCCGACACAGAACACCTCACAGGCCGCCTTTGACATGCAACAAAAGTAAGCCATGGAAAAGATGAGTGCACTGTAAAAAAATATGTGTAAAAACACAGAACTTCCCCACGACCGTAATCAGCATAAAGACCTGAAGCCCAAAGGGCGACTGTGTGTAAGGCACCGACCTTAAAAACGTTCTTGGCCCAGGTTCTGAAGGACTCCTCCTGGCCAGACAGCTCGTCCCCCTCTCCCATTTTTAGGATGCGCTCGCCCCCCAGTTCTTCAAACAGAGTGTCAACAGTGTGGGCAAAGGCACAGAAGTGTGGATAGGCCCTAGAGCCAAGGCCAAACACTGAGTACCTACAAAGAGGAAGAAAGACTGAAGATCAGTGGTGACTGGGGCTAGAGAAATGGCCCTCAAGTCGGCCCTTTTTAAACAGTGCAATCTTTTATTTTTTTTGTGATTTTCGTTTTTTTTCCATATTTACACAGTTTGAATGTTGAAGAAGGTTTTAATTCCAACAGAACTGTTTTAGGGTCATTAAATGGTTAAAATTGGGATTGTGGGTTAGAGGTGTGTTTTTTTCTGAGATAATTCCATGTCCTAGAGAAATGTAGGACATGGAATCACACTCTGAGAGTGGTGCGATGCGGTGCGCACTACAAATATACCAAACCTATGAGTCAACCTATGACCTATTGAGGTCCATGCATGATTTCTGTTTTGATTACCTGACATTGGCGAAGGGTCCGGTACTTCCGAACATACCTGCCTCGTCACTGGAGGACTTTCGAGGGTCCGAGTGGGAGGAGACACTGTTGAAACGCACCTTGTAGGACCTAGAAGACAGGTGGAAACACAGAAACAAGAGGTTGGAAACTGAACTGAAAGCTTGAAACTCCACATACCAACTACTGCCCACACAGTTCAACTCACTTCACTTCTTCTGTGTCAAGTGTTGGGCAGCTCAGCTCCATCAAGCCAGCTCCAAATTTCTACAAAGATGCAAACGACAGGTTGTTTTTGATACATATGCATAATCAATGTGTTGTATGAATCCTGAGGTATGTTGGTGTGGTTTGTTAAACATGCATGCAAATATTCAGTGGTGGACAAAGCTTTATTAACATGCTTGTTAACAGTGCAGGTCGTACAGTCAAATGTTATGCTAGATGTTATCCTTCCTAGAATTAGAATTGAGTCAAAAGTACAATATTTGTCTTTGAAATAGGCTACAGTGATGTATCCAAAATACAAATACTCATGTAAAAAATAAAAAAAACTTACTGTAAGTAGGCCTACAGTACTCAAGTAAATATACGTTGCTATTGTCCACCACTGCAAATTTACGCACGCACGCACGCAGGCACACACACACACACACACACACACACACACACACACACACACACACACACACACACACACACACACACACACACACACACACACACACACACACACACACACACACACACACACACACACACACACACACACACACACACACACACCTCTCCATTTTCTGGTGGATCTCCGTTGCCAAAGGTACTGGTCACCACTAACACCAATGTCTCATGCTCCAGGTGCACCATGTCATATTCTTCCATGGACATTACCTGCAGACAACAGAAGAAGAAAAAAGCTCTTTACATATTTGAAAAAATGTAATTGCAGAAAAAAGGGTTGTAGGGTCCCTCAAAGATAACACATGAATATAATATGATAATCAACAAAACGGCTATTTTCTGCAAAGGCTAGGTTTGGTGTAGGGGGGAAAAGCTGACAAAGTACAAGTTTTCTAAGTATTGAGGGTTTAAATGGTTGACTGTCTGAAAATACACATTAACATGAATCAAACACAACGCTACACATTGACAGTGCTGTCAAACAAGTCTATGAAGCTATCTATGAAATCTATGAAAAAGTTGAATCTGCAACACTTTGTTGCAGAGCGTCTTCGTTGAAGACCACCGCACAATGCTGTTGGATTAGACAGACAGACAGACAGTCTCCTGACTCCGAGCTGCTCGGAGCGACGGTGAGCAGCAGCTGAGCGACGAGACACCCTGTCTAACATGACATTTTAGACAGTTTTTACCCTATTTCTACAAAATAATTTTAACTAAGCTTCTAGAGTTTTAATGTTTGATGCCCATACTCCACTCTGCTCGAAGATCATCATCACAAACCATTGTGATCGCTGGCTATCTTCAAACGCCGGGTCAACGCAGCGGGTCCCTTTTTTGGGACCCTTGTGTGTAAGTACCACTGGATCTCATCTACACGTCTGCACATCTGTAATATCTATATCGTCTGATCAACGCACTGGACTCCTCTTGGAGTCCGTGTGTGTAAGTAGCCGTTGCCTACCGCTGTCTGTTTAGCCCTGGGCTAACAACATCACCAGTATCTATCCTGTGTACTGTGTACTGGCAGTTATTTTTTATCTTCATAGATGCCTCCACTCACCAAGAATGAGTCTGAGCTGGACGAGTTGAGGTCCGAACTGCGAACCATAGAGGGGCTCCTAAGAGATGTTCTTCGGAGGAAGACTTTAGTGGAATCCAGGCTGGATCAACTAGAACCAAATGGACCCGGTTGCTCCACTCCAGACACATCCTGGTCATCCGTGGTCAAGAACGGGAAAGTTACCAAAAAAGGGAGAAAACGCCATCTCCCCTTTTTCTCCCCGGATAGTTCCATAAATATAATCCCAATGGCCAACTTCTTTTCCCCACTGGCTCGTTTGCGTGAGCTAGAAGCTACCCCGGAGCCTAGGGCTATTAGCAAGTTAGCCTTGGCTAACGGGGTGCTAACCTCACCGGCTTCACTACACAAGCCCCAAGCACTAGAGGCTAGCCCAGCGGCTAACAGCATGCTAACTGTGGCTAATGGATCGCTAGCCTCTACTGCGACGGAGTGTACAGCTGACGGGTTGCTAGGAGACCCTCGCCGACCAACTGACCAGCACCAACAGGTCCGCCCCAATAGAAAGCGCTCCTGTCCCCCCTTGTCCCCAACAATAATAATCAATCGCAAACGCTCACGAAAGCACACCCCTTCACCTCCTACTGCCCCGTGGTCAGCCCGTGTTCCCATCATTAACCCTCTCCGCTCTCCCCCACTGGACACAGCTGCGGACAAGCATGACGTCATCAACTGCACTGACGTCAGTGAGGAAATCCCTGCTGGGGGTTCCCCCATGGACGTACTGAACCCAGCCATAGTTACCACTGCCACCACCGACACCGTACCTGACCCCACACCTCCTCCCCCACTGCAATCGATTTCGGTATCATATCAAACAAGGTCAGAAGCGTCCATCTCCCAAAACAGTAGTAAAACTTTTCGCATTCCCCCGCCTGAATATCTCCTTATAGGCGACTCCATAATCAGATTTCTTTCAATCCCAAACTGTATTACATATTCATTTTCTGGTGCAAAAATTCTGGATCTTCTGTCTCACATCCCAAACATACTACAGCAATACCCCTCTGTTCACACTGTGATCATTCACGCAGGAGTGAATGACATCAGGTGTAAACAATCAATAAAGATGAGGTCAGACTACATGGCCCTGGCTGACTCAATCGAAGAGCTTGGAAAGAATTGCATTTTCTCAGGTTTGATTCCCACCCTTTACCGTAGTTCTGAATCTTTCAGCCGCATATACAACATTGATAAGTGGCTATGTAATTTCTGTAACGCCTGTGGCTATGGTTTCATAAACCACTTTGACTTGTTCTGGAAGAAACACAACCTATACCGTGACAATTTACACCCTAATAATGAGGGTTTAAAAACCCTGGCCAGTAAAATCTCCTGCCACCTCACCAACATAGACACTTGACGCCAAATAAATATTAGTCTTTCCATACCCCCTGATCATCCATACTCACCCACACATCACCTTGCAGAGCCACTATTTCCAATTTCTACTGTTATGGGGCAGAGGTCTACTGCCCCACCTCAAACCCGGGGGGTAGTTAATGCCAACCTGCTCCAGGTTATCATTGCCCACTGTCCAAGTTGCAATGCCCACCCCCCTTCCGACCCCCCCACTAGGTTTGCTCTGGTAAATGCCAGATCTATAGCAAACAAGACCTTTATTTTAAATGACTTTTTCTGCTCAAATGAACTAGATTTTTTATTTTTGACCGAAACATGGGTCAGTGATGGCGACACCAGCGCATTCTCCGAACTTTTACCAGCAAACTGCACCTATTTTAACTCTCCAAGAACCACGGGCCAAACAGGAGGTGGAGTCGCAACAGTTTTTAAGAACAGTTTTAAGTGTAAACAAATTTCATCTATTTCTTTTAACAGCTTTGAGGCAAATATGTTTGAGCTCGGCCACTCTCACCCATTATTGTGTGTAGTCATATATCGCCCTCCTCAATACAATAAGGACTTTACAAATGAGTTTTCTGAGCTCCTGGCCGAGATTATGCCCAAATATGGCATGGTTTTAATTACAGGAGATCTGAATTTACATGTCTGTTGCCCTACAAACCCACAAGTGAAAGAATTTTTAAATGTTATTGAGGCTTTTAACTTTGTACAGTCAGTATCTGGTCCCACTCACGAACATGGGCACACACTCGACCTGGTTTTAACTTGTGGTTTACCTGTTTCCAATGTTAAGATTTATGATGCCACCTTCTCAGATCATATGCCTATTTTATTTGAGTTATCTCTCCCATGTAAAAACTTAAAACAGCGTCCTCCTGCGCGCTTGGCGCGCATGTTAAAACCGTCCACTGCAGCGCGGTTCTCTGCTGCTTTTACTAGGGCCAGGGACACTGGCCCCCCAGGGCCATTAAACTCCTCCCCTCTTGGCGCTGAGGAGCTAGCCTCCTCATTTCTGTCTACCTGTCAAACCATTCTTGACACAGTTGCCCCCTTAAAAATCATGCGTCCCAAACCCCAATCAGAACCATGGTTAAATGCCACCACTCGAGCTGCAAGGCAGGAGTGTAGGAGAGCCGAGCGTAAATGGAAAAAAGATAAACAACAAGTGTCATATACTATTTTAAAGAAAAGCTGGCGCTGCTACCAGATGATAGTTAAGGTGGAGAAAACAAAGCACTTTTCGGAAATCATTGCAAATAACAGTCATAAACCCCGTGTACTTTTTAGCACAATCAATTTATTTTTAAATCCACCCCAAGCAAACTGTACTGAGTCCTCGCCTGAGACCGCTGAAGCCTTTTTACAGTTTTTTGTTGATAAAATCACAACAATTAGAGCAAATATCACGCCATCTTCTTTTAACCCCTCCACCACTTTTACCTCTACCGCTGTTTTTAATAATTTCGAAGCTGTATCCCTTGCCTCCCTCAATACTATTGTCTCCAAGCTAAAACCGTCAACCTGTCCCACAGATATAATTCCACCACGCCTTCTTAAAGAAGTTTGGGACACTGTTGGACCCAAAATTCAGTGTATCTTAAACAGCAGTCTTGCCTCTGGTATTGTACCCACACATTTTAAACAGGCAGTAGTACAGCCCCAAATTAAAAAAACAAATCTAGACACAGCAGTCCTCTCAAATTTTAGACCCATTTCTAAACTTCCTTTTATCTCAAAGATTTTAGAGAAAGTTGTACTTTTACAATTACAGGACTTTTTAGATAATAACAGTATATTTGAGAAATTCCAATCTGGTTTTAAAGCACTCCACAGCACAGAATCAGCACTTTTAAGAGTTTTTAATGACCTTTTAACAACGACAGACACTGGCGACTTTGCCATTTTATTGCTTTTAGACCTTACAGCTGCCTTTGACACGATCGATTACTCTATCCTAATCTCACGTCTTGAGCACGGCGTAGGTATTAAGGGCACAGCACTGGAATGGTTTAGGTCCTATGTCACTGGGAGAAGCTTCACAGTAAATATTGGTGGCTCCATGTCATCCTCTGCCCCCCTCCTTTTTGGAGTCCCCCAGGGTTCAATATTGGGGCCCATACTCTTTGCACTGTATTTATTTCCCTTAGGATCAATTTTAAGACAGCATGGTATGTCCTACCATTTTTATGCGGATGACTCCCAAATATATTTTCCCATAAAACGAAACAGCACTACCCCTGTGAGTCAGTTACTAAAATGTCTTGCTGATATTAAAGCCTGGATGTCCTTAAATTTTTTAAACTTAAATGAAAACAAAACAGAAATTATTATCTTTAGACCCAGTGCTGCAACAAATCCCTCCGATTTAGACCTGGGCCCTCTAGTACCTTACCTGAAACCCACTGTAACCAACTTAGGCGTAAAAATGGACAGCGACTTTTTAATGGACAAGCAAATAAATTCGGTTTTAAAATCAGCTTTCTTCCAACTTAGGATTTTATCAAAGGTTAAGCCTTTTTTATCGTTAGTTGATTTTGAAAAAGTTATTCATGCTTTTATCACCACCCGCCTTGACTACTGCAATGCACTTTATTTGGGGGTTAGCCAGAGTGGCCTCCAAAGATTACAGCTGGTGCAAAATGCTGCTGCGCGCCTTCTGACAGGCACTAGAAGGCGTGACCACATCACCCCTGTTCTCTCCACACTCCATTGGCTCCCTGTGCGTTTTAGGATTACTTTTAAGATTTTATTGTTTGTTTTTAAATCTCGTCATGGGTTAGCTCCATCATACATCTCTGACCTTCTTAAACCTTATGTCCCCACACGATCTTTGAGATCAGCAGATCAATTACTACTTGTGGTCCCTAGATCCAAATTGGTTCATAGGGGGGATCGAGCCTTCTCCGTAGCTGCCCCGAAGCTCTGGAATCAACTTCCCCTCTACATCAAACAGGCTCCCTCTCTTTCTGTTTTTAAAACACGTCTTAAAACACTCTTTTATTCTCAAGCTTTTAATCCGGAGTGATTTTTTCCCTTTTTTACGTGATATTTTAACCCTTTATGCTTATTTTTTTGTTTCTTAATGCTGTATTATGACTATGAGTTATTGTGATTACTGTGTTTTTATTGTTTGTTCATTTTTTGTGAAGCACTTTGGTCAACTCTGTTGTTTTAAATGTGCTCTATAAATAAATTGGATTGGATTGGATTGGATTGGATAATGAACACTCTGCCCAGGCAACAAGTTGATAATGTACTCGCTGCTTCCATATAATTAATTAGCACTCAGCACTATAATGTCAGTGTGCCACACAATCAGTGTGAAGAGACAACTATCCTCATCTACATGACAAGCAGGAATGGCCCCAGGCATTCTCATCTGTCCCTGAACCAGAACCACACACACGCGTACACACTCATGCATGCAACACAATCGCTTGTTGCATGATTGATCACATTGGGAACAAGGAAAATGAAGCAAAATGTCCTGGAGCCAAAACACTACATGATTGAGAGAGCTACTCATGTTATTATTCTTCGTCCAAAGTCATTTACACCGCCAGGGGTGCTTTCAGATCTCATCTTAAACTACAGCTCAATGCCTGGCTGGATGAATCTCAATTCAGACGCGCCGCACTTTCATGCATGTGAGCAGAAGAAAATGTGACAAAAGCCTTATTTGCTTCCTCTCTGCCCTTTATTCATTCTACTTGCTGGGCCATGTCGGATTCAGGACCAGGTCTGGGCCCTGGGGCTGGGCCCAGACCGAGATCCAACTGCTCCCCTTCCCATCAGACAACAGCACAAATACAGGTAGACATTACCCATCTCTCATGAGTATTCTAATGGTACCTTTGCGTCAAAAGCGTGATTGAAGATTTGACAGAGGGTTTTGGCGTAGTCTTGGGACTTGCCCGTCTCAGTGGCATACAATATGGAGGCCTTGACTCTCTTGGCCATTGCTTTACCAAATAACCTGGTTGAGAACTGCACAGCCCTGCAGAGAAGGGGAGAGAGAGACAGAGAGGAAGGGGGAGTATAGAATGATAGATGGAAAAAAGTATAGAAATAGATTAAAGTCAAGTCAATTTTATTTATATAGCACCAAATCACAACGAAAGCTCTCATGATGACGCTTTACAAAGAGCAGGCCTAAACCATACTCTTTAATTTACATGAACCCCACAATTACAGCATGAGCGAGCAAAGAAAAACTCCCCTGTAGTGAATGAATGTGAGGGGAAAAAACTGATGAGAAACTGCATCATTGAAGAACTAGAAATGTGAGAGCGAACACAACCGCCCCGGTCATGGCAAAAGCCTTGGCAAAAGTCTGGCTTCATGGCTTTAACCCATTGAGACCTGAAGCCGATTCTACAAATGTCTTCTAAATTCTAACTGTTTTTTTGAAAAAACTAATGTTACTATGTCAGTGGTTCTCAATCGTTTTAAAATATTTTGTTCAAGGGACCCCCAGAAGCAAAGATTTGAGTTACAAATGTTCGCTTTAAAAAATATATATTCAAAGATTTGCACACATTTTCACGATTTCTCAAAAATAGCAGATCTACAAGCTCATAGCGTGGCACTCGGTATTGCGCTATGAGCTTGTATATCTGCTATTTTTTAATAGCCAAAGTGTAAAATGATGCTTTTTAGGTCAAATCTAAAAATGACACAGATGCTTCTCCCGGTCATGTGATTCATTTCAGCAGACACTGCAGATCAAGTCAAATGTAGCGGATGGATGGCACAGTAGCTACAGACATACTTGGGGGGGGGGGGGGGGCGCAATGTTAAGTCAACCTGTTTATACCCCCCAAAGATGTCCGCCGCTACCAAATGACACTTGTTGACGCCCCCTTCAGTTTTTTTGGCACGCTCTATAGGTAAGAGCAATACTAAAAAGGTGGGTCTCAAGATTTCTTTCAAAAATGTCAACTGATTCAGTGAATCAGTTGACATAAAGTTGAATTCTCCACTGAATAAATAGGTGTGAATCAGAATCAGAATCAGAACAGAATGTGTGCTCAGTGGCAAAGATTTCAGCACTTGTGCAGGTGAGCCCAAAGTTTGTTATTTCGGTCATGGTTGATGACGGAATGAAATGGCTTGGTATTCACATCATGTAAACCATGCAAGTAAATAAACACAAATCAAACTTTGCATCCGATATAAATACACTTTTATATTTTTGCCGTGGCTTATCAAAAGAGTGCATTCTTACTTGGCCAGTTTCTTAAATCCAATGGCTTTCTTTTTGGTGGGTGTTCCGTTGTTCGCTGCCTTCCACACATAGTCTTTCCAGGCATCTGTCTGTTTCAGATAAGGAGAAGGCACAGAGACACTGGTGTGAAGCTTAACTAGGTATCTAGTACTGCACACGAAAAAAACACCCTGTACATGTACTGTAGCATGACAAATCATCCATCCCTCATGACTATACTGTCTGTTTGCATTCCCTCACCTGGTACTCGAAGGAGGGAGTAAGGTGATAGTTTAGCATCTCCTGGCCGAACACTGGTGTGATGCTCCCCGACATGGGGGGCACGACCCACACCCAGTCTGCAGGACAGCCTCCCCGGAGCTTGTGCTCATTGTCCATGTGTTTCATGAAGGTCTCCGCAGCTGTGTGGTGGTCTACTATCGTCACTTTGGATATCTGGAGACAGAGGGCAGCAGGGATGTCATGTATGATTGTTGACTGTCAGAGAGCTCTCAGCTGAATGATTCATCAGAAGAGATTATTACATCTGCCAATGTTACGTATCGTTAGCCTCATAGCATTTTCCATTTTCCGTTTTCAGGGAACAAATAAAAAATCACTTTCTGCCTAAGTCATCTAGGTGACTTAGGCAATCATGAGTAAAAAACACATCTTGCCTAAGTCATGTTTACTGCCTTTATTTATATCTGCCTAACTCTACTCTCCTACCACTGCTGATTCATTCTGCCTTATAGACGGGTTTCCGAGCGACGTCATCACAGAGCAGAATGCGCAATCTGCGCATGCCTGGGGGTGGAAGGCGCGTTCGAAAATACAGCCCTGAGCGGCAGTGAGCGCACTGGCCAATATAAACTAATAGGCGAGTGTGCTCCGGTGCGTAATTTCCAAACGCACCCATAGGCTTCCCCCCGCAGCTGCGCGGTCATATTCCTCTCAATGTTTACTAACACGAAACCTGTCTATTGCCAATGTTCTCAGACAGATCAGAATTCTTGTTAAACTCAAAAACTAATTTAGCCCAAGTAAAAAAGTTTACTTAAAAGCACTTTCTGCTTAAGTCATTTTGGAATGTAACAAGCGTTCTGATTGGCTTAGGACATAGGCAATAAGTCACAATGATGCAGCAGCGATAGGAGAGTAGCGCTCGGCAAAAATGTCAATTTGACCAAAAAGTGACATAGGCAATTATGCTATGAGGCTAATGTTATGTATTCTATATTCTGAGAGCATGTGTATGTGCTGCTGACACTTGTCAACTTGTGAATTTATAAATTGTTCTCCACTAGCTGGAATTCGCCTCTGAACTGTATTTGTACTGTGTTGCACCACGGGAATCAGGCAATGTTATGTTGACCAAAGACATAAATGATGTGTAGCCGGTGAGCAAAGTTCAGGCAGAGACACTGGAGTGGGTTACGTGCCTCCTCTGTGGGTTATATAACTGTAACGGGGGTGGGGGCTTTATCTCCGTGCTCTGAAATGGCTGTCTTCTAATTATGTTGAGCAGGGAGTAATATGTACAGTAGCAGAGCCTGAATGACAAGATCAAATATAATACTGACACCTGTGTTTACACTATAAATGCTACAAATACCGCATTCAAATCTCATCAGTTGAATGAAGAGGAGCCCACCTGGAAACTGTAGAGAACAGCAATGTTGATCTCCACCAGCGCTGTGTCCTTCCATAGGGAAGAGATCTTCCTGATGTCCAAGCCCATCCTCATACCTACTTCCTACATGGCAAGGAATGTAAGGACAGCATTATTTCATTGCAGACGTAATATGACAATGACACAGTATGATGTTCTGTAGTATTCTGAGGGTTGCGAGATGGCCATCATAGTTTGCATTAAGGCCTTTGTAGAATCTGTCACTACTTGAGGTGAAGGTGTTAGGTGTGATTAGAATAATAGGAAAAGCATCAAACTCCAGATAAAAGATTTCCCCCTTGCAATTATGGCTATGCAACATGCAAATGTGTTGGGTCTCCTGACTCTTGCCAGTACTGCTGTTTTCACAGCAGAACTGGCCACAGTTATGAAAATAAATTGCCTCCAACACAAAGTCATGCTGCATTGCTCTAAAATCCTTTACAGTATGTGAGCACACTGTAATGCGTGTCCTAGCTAACATGCTGTAGTCTAGTGTGCTATGACTCATGTGCCCTGACTAATATACTTTGCTATTTTGATTACTATTGTTGCTATTCTTTATTACTGTATTTCTTTAATTGTTGCTATTGCTGTAACAATGTTGAGGAACCAAAACCAAATAATTTTACTCTTCTGTACTCGTTAATAAGATGTAAAAATATTTGTATTTTTAAGATTTGAATAATAAGAATGCATATGATTTGGTCAGAATTTATTGAGAGGATAGCCCCTTGAGATGAAGCATCTCATTTTAGAGGGGGTCCTAAATTTAGATTAGTGTAAGGCATTCATGTGTGGAGTTGTTAAAATCATAAAAATACCATCCACGGCACGTCGAACACATTGGCTTTGAAAATGAAGAGTACCTTGGTCTTACATGGCTTACTGGCACTAATTGCAACTCAATCAATTAATTTCTTAGTTGTACTGTTATATTCTTCAAAAGAGGGTTATTATTAATTCATAGCATCATGTGCTACTGTAGCTGTGGTTTTCTATTGCAGTTTTGCTAAGCAAAATGTTGTAGATGGGTAAAGGGGGGCATTTGGATTTACAGTAGAAATCAGGGAAAGGAGGTGCTGAAGCCAAAACAGTTTGAGAATGATTGTTATACACAAACATTACCTCCAAAATATTATAACGTGAGCTGTCACAGAAGTCCCTCGCACCAATCTCTGATCCCATGTACCAGCCGCTGAAGGGGCAGGCAGTGAACTGAATTCCCCCAACATCCAGCATCATGTTGGACACTGCTGGTAGAACGAACCATTTCAGGGCCAGCTCCTTAAACCACTCAAACCTGGGCAAGGAAACAACGTTTATTCAACATACTGTACCTGAATAAAGGGTTTTGTGACATGCAACTCAATCCAATACAATACAGTGTTGTCTCACAAATTCCCAGGCCCAGAGATAAAAAACAGTGAAAGGCATTAAGTTCAATCTATGAGTGTTCCTTCAGTGAATATACAATATACATTTCTTACCCTGCAAACCTAGAATAGGGCATCCATGCTTTTAGCTCCTCCAGATTTTACTATTGTAATGCACTTTATTCACTTATCAGCAAGTGCAATTATACAAAGACTGCAACTGATACAAAACGCTGCTGCCAGGCCTTTTACACACACTAAGATAAATGCGTAACAACGAAAATCGCCTATTTTACTAGCTCCAAAGTTTTTGTTCCACTAATCCTCATTATGCAGTGTCCTGATGCTCATTCAGTGCATGTTTGAGTGTCAGGACACTGCATAATGAGGACTAGTGAAAAAAAAAAAAGCCAAAATAGCAGATTTACAAGCTCATAGAGCTTGTACAGTAAATCTGCTATTTTTGAATAGCCAAAGAAATCTTAAAATGATACAGATGTGTTCAAGGTCTTAATGGCTTAAGAGTGAAGCACATGTTTGAACATTCTTTAAACTCACCTGGGGTGTATGATGTCCACCTCCAGGATGTCCTCTGGAGGGATCTCATACATCTCCGGATCTTGCCCGTTGGCTTGCAGAAGGAGGGGCAGGACGTCAAATTTCCCCATTGGGGGCTTCCATCCCTGCTGGATGCAGAGCTAAGGACAGAGACCAAAAGGGAAGTGATCGGACGACATTGATCAAAAATATGTTTTATTGCAACTTCACTGCAACTACCCATCATTCCTACCTCAGTGAACTCTACACTGGCAGGATCTCCAATGATCTTTCCATCAGGCAACTTGTAGCCTGCGTACTTTACTAGCTGACCGTTCCATACCCGGAAGTCATGTAGACCATCTGTCCTCTGAGGAAATATGGTAATAGCTGACCTGCACACACACACACACACACACACACACACACACACACACATTAGCATGTTGATATCTGAACATGATATACTACTGTAGATTAGATTTTTGCTAGCTAGGGATTTTCACATTGCAAAGAAAATAAAACATACTCTCTCGCCATGCCTTTCGGCCTGGCGGAGATAATAATAGCTCTGTAGCTCTGGTCCATAGCGTTCTCCTTAGCGCTATGGACCAGAGCAAATAGATAACCGACATACCATATCTGAGCGTGTTTGATGGCATTGCAGATCGTAAAAAAACAAAGAACAGCTGGTGTGAGGGCAGTGGTGACATGCAGCACCAAACAACTTCTAGAAATCTCTTAGCTCGACTCGAGACACTGTAAAATGTTAATTTAACTCTGACAGTGTGCAAAGGAGAGTGTGCCAAACGGACCCTTACGGTAAAAAATTAAAAAGATCTATGGCAGAACCAAGTATGGCTGTCAAAGCTCTAAGCTTTAGAATGTTTTTGCAAAACATCTTTTCAACTTTCACATACTATGCTACTGACCGAATCAAACCTGGCAAAAGTAGTGACAGACGTGCTAGCTACAGCACAGTAGCCCCCATCAACATACTGTAGATATCAGGGATATCACGTGCAGTAATGACCCTGTCAGCCAGTAGTGTAAATGTGAGGTGTCACCGGTGGGCGAGCCAACACTGTCTGCGGGTGTGCCAAGCGTGACTGCTCGCTAGCGGGGTGTGTTGCCAAGCCAGCGAACAATGGTTAGTACACAAAGAGACTGACACATGGGAGAGGCAATACACAGTGTCAGAGAAAGCGCTAAGAGACGGTGCACACGCTGACAGATGGACAGTGGGTTGAGAGAGGGTAGTGACAGAGAGGAGTTGATGAGATACTATACATGGAATGACAGATGGGAAAAAGGGAGATGTATAAAGCATTACTAAAGGATTCCCACCTAATGTTTCCTTTATTGGTGGCATATTTGACGTGATTGCAGATGTAGTTGGACATTTCATGAGGAGTTGTGCAGTCCCTAGCGTCAAACACCTGAAAAACAAATGTCATGATGAAGCACAAACTCTGGAGCAGCTCAAATCTGGTTAAAACACAGCAGAAATATATCATTGGGTATGAACTGAATTGGTTCAACTTTTTATTTTACTTTTATGTGTGACTGTGTTGGGTCATCAGCCATGTGATGTGTACAACACTAGTCTAAAGTCTACTATAGCATCGAGTTAATTTTAAGGAAAGAGCGTTATGAATTCATGAAATCTTTAGTCAGCTTCACAAAAAATAACAGTGATTTAATAGATACAGAGTATCTATACTCTATAAGTATCTATAAGTGCCCTACTTCCACGTTCACAGCCACCTAATTGCTGGGGGACCCGATAACGCTTATTGTTATAGATACCATTCAATCCACCGTAACACAAAAAAACGTGCCACAGAGGCACGATTGGTTACCTCCTCTGGCTTTTTGACACAGAAGCAGAGCACATGCTATTTGAAATGGCCATTCTATACTGTTCTAAATCTATGGTTGATCGCAGTACGGTAGCTTTTGACCAATATCTCTAGAATGACTACAACCAACCAACCAACCAAGCACAGATGGAGCGCACAGTTGAATTGTAGGCTACTGTAGTTTGTGTAGTAGCCTGGAAACAAAAAGAGTGGGCACCTCGATGTAAAATTGGCTATTTTGTCCAAAATAATACAATATTTGAAAAATGGTCTGAAGTAATGTAAAATATACTTGATGTGACACATGCACGGTACATCATTATCAGACTTAATTTTATCATTCAACTTCTTGTTTATGGCCCAAAATGACTGGATATACAGGTTTTGCAGCAATGTGTAGCAATTGTAGAAATATTAGACCTTAGTTGTCGAATGTTTAAGCATATTCTAATCATGAATACTTTACATTAAGTAAAAAATATTGTCCAAATATTTAATGTTTCAACATTTTGGACAAAACACTCTTCCTTAGTGCCCACTCTTCCTGTTACCAGTGGTGGAAAAAGTACTCATAGTTTTTTACTTAAGTAAAAGTATCAATCCTGCAATGTAGAAGTACTACGTTAGAAGTACAAATCCGGAATTCAGAATGTTCTTGAGTTAAAGTACAAAAGTATTGGTATCAAAATGTACTTAAAGTACCAAAAGTTAAAGTACTAAACTTTTGAAAATAGCATATCTACAAGCTCACAACGTGTCGCGATGCGACACGTTGTGAGCTTGTAGATCAGCTATTTTCAAATAGCCTAGGTATAAAATAAGGCTAAAGTGGTTAATGTATGTTTCATAATGTAATCATTTATATCTGCAAAGTTACTAGTAATTAAAGTCTACAAATAATTGTAGTGGAGTAAAAGTACAATATTTGCCTCTGAGATGTAATTTTAAATACTCCATTAAAGTAAAAGTACCTCAAAATTGTACTTAAGTACAATACTTGAGTAAATTGACTAGTTACTTTACACCACTGCCTGTTACCAGTAGCCCCACCTGTAATTTGGACCACTGAATCCTCCCGATGCAGCGGGCAGAATTTCTCCAGGCTTGCTTGGCACCATAAATGAGCTCAGTGCTCTTCAGTTGGTAGGTTCCCGTATCCCCAATCTCCTTGATCACCTCCTCCAGTCTTTCCACATGGGGCTTGGAGCCAGCCCTGAACCCAGCACAGTCACACCATGGAAGTCATAGAAAATCAGTTACAAGTCATTCAAAGTGATAGAAAATCAAAGCGAACCTTTTGAACTCAAATCTTTGCTTCTGGGGGTCCCTGGAACAAATATTTTGAGATGGGGGTCGGCGGCCAAATACATATAATTGTGGGGGTCCTTGACATGAAAAAATTTGAGCGCCACTGATATAGAAACATACGTTTTTTCAGAATACTGTTGGGATTTAGAAAACATTTGTAGAATCGGCTTCAGGTCTTAATGGGCTAATGGAGAGGTAGATTGGTCTATGAAGCTGTGTGCTTGCCTTTTAATGGAGGTGAAGTATTCGTTTATGAAGTCAGTGGCCAGCGGGATCACCTCGTCTTGGGTTCGCATGCGGAGACAGTAACTTTGCCGTTGGGGCATCATCTTTGAACCCCAACACACCTCCTTGGCGCATACAGGCATCTGGAGAGAGACATCACATTACACATGATGACTATTCCTTCTTTCATAGACATCACATTACACATGATGACTATTCCTTCTTTCATAGATTACAGAGGTGCCTATTCTGTCTTTCATAGAGAAATACATTACACACAATACACACAATGACTATTCTTTCTTTTATAGAGAGCAGTGGTGGAAAAAGTACTTAAAAGTGAAAATATCAATACAACATTGTAAAAAATTAATAAGTAAAGGTTTTGTACTTTTAATCAAAATTCACTTGAGTGAAAGTACAAACGTTTTGGCATCAAAATATGTGCCAAAAGTAAAAAGTATTCATTATGCAGAATGGGTAGGCCACCCAACCTATAGAAAGATATGCACCCGGTAACAATGTTGCTTTGTAGTTTGTAGCATAATCTCACCTCGGTGCACTTCTGGTGGAGGTTATCATTGTACACGTTGCCAGTTTCCAAGTTCTTGACCATCAGGAACTTTGGGCCTTTGATTTCTGGACCGTGACCTGGAAGCTGCGGGGAGGAACAGAGACATGTGACAGTGAGTCGCTCCAACAAGGGGATTGTAGAGGCCTTATCTACTCATCTAACTCAAACTTTATTGTAACATAATATTTACTGGTAAAAGTGGGTGAAATAGGGTTTGTGCAGGCTCTCAATATGCAGTAATGGGGGGGGGGGGGGGGGGGTTATAAAAGAAACAAAGAGGAAACAAAGTGCATTAAATAGAAGCAAGATTAAAATCAGTGTCATGTGGATTAAAAGTAATTTTACAAACCACTATGCTTGCAGATATGATCAAAGACCATTGTGTCATAAAGAGGGGCCATAATACTCAGGCAACCATATGTGGACAATAACCACACAAGTAAAAGGGAAAAGTGTGACAGAAAGGGAAATGGAAGGTACATTTAAATATGAGTTCATAGGGTTTCATAGAAATAAAAAAGTGCCATAAAAAATAATAAACTATAACAGATGGTTTGTCTGTCTGTCTCCTTGAGTCTTATTCAGCGACAATGAAACAGTAGGGAGAAGGAGACGGGAACGGGAACTGTCTGGCACGGTAGCCTGTTCTCTGATCCTGAATGGATCATCAAAGGTGTCAGAGAACTCGAGGACTGATAGGACTGACTGAACATTCTGCACTTCTCCAGGCAGCTCAAGGCACAATAGTCCCTTGTTGAGGTGATAAAATGGCCTTCTCAACCAGAGTTACTTGCCAAAAACAGAAAGTTTATCATTTAGTTTCCTACCATGTCGTTCTCAGCAGGAGGATCGGTGTGCTCTGTTGGCGTGGGTTCCTTCTTTGGTTCCTCACCTGCGCCGGCATCATTATCCAACACCTGCGGGGGAGGCGTGTCGTTTCCCACACCAAGGTCCCTGAAAGTCAAACACAGGCTCCTCAGCAGCTCATTGTTGTCCTCCACCCCGTTGACCAGCACCCCGCGGCCACCCGCATCCCTCATCAGGATCAACACGGCGTGGCTCTCGGTCGATACGTTCTTCAGGGTCTCCAGCGCCCGCTCGTAGGACAGGTCCACCAGGGGCTTGTTGTTGACGGCCAGGACGATGTCTCCCACCTGCACCAGGCCACATTCCTCGGCTACACCGCCACGGATCAGGTCCGACACGACGATGGGCGGCTTGGACACCCTCTGTTTGAGCAGGAAGCCCAGGCCGCCCACTTTCCTCTTGAACAGGCGCACCGAGATGATGTTGGGTTGCAGCCGACAGACTGTAGGCTCCGACTTATGCATGGTGCCGGTGTGTGCTCTGACGTGTGTATGTAAGTGCGGAGATTGTGCGTCCCCAGGGATATGGCTCTGTAGGAAGAGGAGGGGGAGAAGAGTATTAGTTTTGGAGGAAATTGCCTTTACAGGATTATTTGTTTACAAAGTGCTGATTTATCATCAGCTAAAAAGGGCATGCGAGTCAAAGCCTGATTAATGCTCAGTTGCGCATCATGTCCCTCACCGGAAATGGCAGATCTACAAGCTCACAACGTGTCCCAGTGCATTTGTTGGGAGCTTGAAGGTTGGCTATTTTTGGTGCAGGACACCGGCGCACAACTAAATAAGGCATCACTCAGACTGCTTTCAGAAGGGGTGATAATACCAGGTCATGAAGATGTATTGGAGACCGATGAGGAATATTGTCATGATCTATTTGATGCCCCCTGTGGGCCTTTATTTTTGTCTCGACATCTGTACCACAGTGTCCAGAATAGGGCCTGGATCAATCTTAAAGGGCAAGACCACTTTGGTAGAGGTTTTGGTTGTGTAGTTACCTTGTCATGATGTAACTCCAAAGGTGGTCAAGAAATCTAAAATAATTGCTCATTGAATTTATTCAGGAGCCGATTACAGTAAAGAGTAGGCAATATTCAGAGGCTTAACCAAGGTGTTACTTCTCTAGTTCCACTGGCAAAAAAGTAAAAGTATCAATACTGCATGTAGAAATACTCTGTAACAAGTAATAGTCCGGAATTAAACATTTTCTTAAAACTACTAAAGTATTGGTATCAAAATGTACTTAAAGTACCAACAGTAGAAAGTACTCCTTATGCAGAATGTCCCATTTCACAAGTTTTCAAATGTATAAAAATCTTTTGAAAATAGCAGATCTACAAGCTCACAATGCGTCGCATTATGAGCTTGTAGGCCTAGCATCTAAATAGTGAGACAAAGTTAATAAACAAAAAGCAGGACAGTGCTGAAAAAGAGCATGGGTAACATTCAGTGCTCAGTTCACACAAATAAAGTTTCATGAATGCATATCAGTCTGAACAGCATGAAGAAACTTACTGTGACAGCTGGCCTTAGAAGAGTGTGGTTTCAGTAGAATGATCTGACAGGTTTGAAACTGTACAATTTATCTAGCCAGTCGCACAAGTAATGCAACTAATTAGATCTCCCCTTGTAAAGGGTATTGGAGCAACAGAGTTAGCGGACACAACTCAAACCTAGGAAAGGAAACATAAACAACAACTCAACAACAAATTACTGACATGAAATATACACACAACACTGTAAAACATATCAGAAACACATACATTCATCGTTGTGTAAACACTGTCAATTCTTACCGTCAGTCTCTCGGAGCTCGCAATGGAAAATGGCGAACGCAGCAATAACACCCTGTCAACTAGTAACACTGATGCCTTTAGGACACTTTGTACTGACTAGTGAGCATCCTCTCTATTTATATGGGTTTGGTATACCCATGTGGGTGAAACCTTCTGTTGATTAATCATGTGACTTGGTACTGTCTTAAATGATGCAACTCAGGCTCCAGCACTGTTCTCTAACAGTGGCTACTGTCCTTATCTGATCGAATCAATCAACTCTCTCAACACTCTCATGTGACGTGTACAAAGTCGCCTGGTTTCAACAGTGTAGTCACAGCTGTATTTCTTAGAATTGCATATATTTGTACTTATTATAGCTAAATATCCTGAAACATTCTGAAAATAAGATACAGGAAGGCGCTAGAAGGCCACATGTGCAGGTAACATGCTGATACAAACGCCACCGTTACATCATAATAATGGATTATTCTGTTCAACACCATGTCAGATTATAGCTTTTCTGTTGCTTCATTTCTGCTACTGTCAGAAAACGTAACCAGTTTAAAACCTCTCCATCAGGTCTTTAACATTATTTCTATGTTTTCCTGGCAATAATTTGGATCATAAACGTCTTATACATTAGTCATATTTACAACAGTGTGGGTCAAATAACTGAATGACTGTTTTACAGTGTGTTCTTAAAATCGACTGTCCTGCCATAATCTCTGATATGGTGGGAGAAATGCACAGCCTGGGGCTGCTGGAGTTGCATATTAGATTCTTTATTTCTGTGTCATACACCAAAAGGAGCCCAGCCCACATGGACTTACAGGACACAACATGTAAAAATATATAAATCACTACATTACATAGGATTACACTATAACAACTTTTTTGTTTCTTCTTTTCAAACATAAAGAACACTCTGTCTTTTTTCCCAAGCCTTACTTATAAAAGCTGCCAAAAGGAAAATACCTTTACTAAAACACAATTCAAGTTTTTCATAATCATCCGACCAGAAAAAGTTAACACAAATAGATGTCATTTTAGAAAATAATTGTTGTCTTATCTCATCATAGAGAGGACAATACAAAAAATGTATCTCACTTTCAATTTCCTCCAAGTCACAGAGTAAACAAATTCTGTCCTCCTCAGGCATACCAATGAATCTACCTGTTTCTAAAGCTAATGGTAAGGTCCCAGAATGTAACTGTGCACACAACGACCTTTGACTCTTAGATACATTCTGCATGACATATGGTTCAGGACTATAATCCTTCTTAATGAGACGATATGTTCTTAATTTTGGTTTGCACCATAAGTCAATCGACCAACTGTCTTTATATTTGAGAAACATGTAATTCTGCATGTCATTGACATTACAAGATAATCTGTTTAAATAAATGAACAAAGAATTATTTATAAAAAATAAAGATTTTACTTCAGTGACCCATGGGTAACCATTAGAAATGTCCCAATTAAAAATCTTTTTTGTTATTCTGTCGTCAGACATTTTAACAAGCCTATTCCAAAGTCTCAACATCTCACCTTTATGTCTGATATTTACTGGCGTCCATCCCATATCTCCGCTAATAGCCAAAATTGGCATAAGCTTATGAACTCCAAGAAATGAACGTATAGCTCTATTTTGAATTGTGTTGCAACTTACATATTTGCAACATATTTTGCAGATCCTTTTAGCAATCTGCTAGTAGAATTATGTCATCGGCATACAAAAGTATACCTACAGTCATATCAGCTACTGTAACCCCCAATTTGGAGTTTCTGATCTTAAGAGCCAAATCATTAACGTACATGGAGAACAGTGTTGGTGATAAAACATCTCATTGTTTCACACCAAAGTGTGTAGGAAACCATCCTGTTCTAAAATTATTCACTTGAACACAAGCAATAGGTGCTCGATAAAGAGCCTTAATGGCAGCATAGAATTTCCCATTTACACCTGATGTTATTAAACTGTATTCAAGAAGCTCTCTGTTTACCCAATCAAAGGCCTTCTGAAAATCAATAAAACACGCATATGTTGATTTGTTTTCTTGAAGCCTTGCTCGTACAATAGTGGTACTGTAACTGAGTAGATATGGTCAACACAAGATCTTGCTTTACGGAAACCGTTCTGTTCATCAACCAGTAGGCCAGACCTTTCAAAATGATCTGTAAGTCTATTATTTAAAAGTGAAGAATATAATTTATAAACATTACTAATAAGACTAATGCCTCGATAACTAAGCGGTAGTTTGGGGTCACTCTTGGAGGACTTTGGAATAGGCTTTATAATTGTTTTATACCACTGGGAAGGAACAATACCACTATCGAAACAGGTTTGAAACAATTGAAACAAAATTGGTAACAACTCGGGTGATTTCAGTACCTCATATGAAATCTCATCAATTCCAGTAGCTTTTCTTGATTTACTTTTTTCTACCACTCTCTTTACTTCCTCAATAGTGACATTAACATTTAAATAGAAATTACAATTATAAGTATCTGAACTCATTTCACTTCCAATTATTCTCTTTCGGCCGCTAACTTCTTTCAAGAAAGAATCATCAAATAAAGAGTGATTACACCCAGAAAAAAAATCTGTAAAATCCTTCTCCCATTTTTGTAGCACTATTCCTACATCAGAGCAACATTCCCCATTTTCCAATGTTACAACCATAGGAATCTCTTTCTTTTTACGGGGACCCAATTTATTAATTTCATTCCAAAATTTCTGGGGGTTATGAGTTTGTAGTTGTTCAATATGCAATGACATTCCTCTGTTGAATTTATGCTTCACTGCACGTAACCTTTTATCAAATTCACCTTGACACTTTTTAAATTCCTTTCTCAAATCCCCTCTCAAATCTTTATTTTTACACTTTAAGAAATTATTTTATACTACTCTTAAATGGTCCCATAGCCTTTGTAAATCCTGATTCCAATATGGTTTACATATTCTTCTTGACCCTTTTTGAGTATTGATTTTAACACATTTATCCAATTCTGTGTATAAACACTCACAAAAGTTATCATACCAAACGTCCATATGAACTTGGTCATTTGTGTTTAACTTCAGCTGATCAGTAAGCCCCAATAAATTAATATTACAAGCATTAGTAGACAAAAACAGTTTAGGGAATCTTCTTATTTGGGATCTTAAAGTTGTTGTCTGACTCTCGGGTACTTGCACGTCTTTATTAAAATTAAATCTCATCTGAAATGATATCACTATAGAGTGATCAGGCATTTTACATCTGTCTCCCAATAAAGAAATAGCCTCTAATCCTAAACTCTCCAATAACTCATTTGGGGTCCAAACAATAAACATATTACAATTATGTAATCCTTCATGGGGGACAATAATGTAATCTACCACAGCTCTCCCTCTGGTGGAGACTGAGGTGAAATTATCAGTACCTGGCATTCTCCCATTCAACACACAGCATTTTGCATCTCTCAAAAATTCAATTAAAACATCTCCATATTTATTTACTGAAGTATCTAAATTATTTCTGGGAGGTACATTATCAACCTCTGGTATGTAATCATTAACATTACCAATACGTCCATTATAGTCCCCACGTAAATACATTTCATCCACATCAGACAGACTATATATCTGAGCCAATAAATGATTGAAAAATAAATGAGAGGCAATTGTTCTTGAAGATCCCTCAGGTGGCAAATAACAAGTAAAAATAACAAAACAATTAATTGAAGACCTATTCTTAAAACGTATTCCCAATATTCCCTCCACTGTATTATCAATTACTCTAACTTCATAACCTTCAAATAATGTGTTCTTTATCAAAATACCAACTCCCCCTGAACCTTTTACAGCTCTCATATGCATTTTTCGATTTTGCCCAAACCAAGTGTACCCTTTAAGTTCTATTACCTGCTGACCTGTCAAATGAGTCTCATTTAGAGAGATAATGTCAGGGTTAATATTTAGTAGTATTACTTTTCTAAGCTCACAATTCCAAGTTGTCCAACCCTTTACATTCCAATGCACTAATGTGCAATTTTCAAGTTGTGCGGGGTGGGCATTTACCGATCATGACGCCGGATTGTTTCTTCTCTGCCAGGGCCCCCCTCGTCCCCGGGGGCTCCAGGACCCCCCTCGTCCCTGGGGGCTCCGTGCATCCCGTGCGTCATGATTCCCCCGTCCCCTGGGGCTTGGTGCGTCACGAGGATGTGTAGATCTATCACTGTTCTCCTCCTCCTGATAGTCTCTCCACTGCCAATGCCCCCGTCCCCGGGGGCTTCGGGCTTCACGGGGATATGTGCGTCTGTCAGTCCCACTGCCCTCAGCTTCCGTCTGGGCACGTCTTGACAGTCGCCCACTACCCGTGAAAAAGTAGTCTTGTCCACAAGGAAGCTCTTTGAGGAGAGTTCTGAAGTTTATCTCAATAAGCCTCTCTGCAAGTGACTTGGCATTATGAATGTAGACACGTTGAAAGTCTTCATTTTCCTGCAGGCTTCGCTTGCGACGGAGCACAGCCACTTTCTCCTCTACTGAGCGGAACTCTGCTTTGATGATTCCTGACCCTTGTCCTCTCGGTATCAGGCGCTCCACATTCACCAGCTCTGGTACTGGGTCACACCGCAGACCATCGGCCAGGAGCGTTGCCACCCGTTGCGCCACATCTTCACCTTCAGCAAAAGGCAGACCCACAATAATAATGGATACATCTGAGTTGAATTTGGAGACTGGCCCCTTTACTTTCTCCATTTTCTCTTCAACTCGATCAATTCTAGCAGAGAGCCGCCCAATATCCAAATCATGATTGTCTTGCACTTGTTTAATTTGAGTTTTCAGCTCTGCTTTTAACTCATCTCGGTTTTCATTAATGAGTCTCTCCAATCGCTTTACATTACTGTCCAGCTGCTTCTCAATTTTTTCAAGAGAAGTATTGGTTTTATCAAGAGAAGTATTCACCTCTCCAATCTGTGATTTGATCAGTGCTTTGAACTCCTCTCTATGCGAGCGGAGTTCCACCATGATAGAGTTATAATCACACATTTCAGCATCCTTCTTTTCCCTTTGTAAATAAAAGTAAAGTAAAGTAAGTAAACCTTATCTTGGAGTGGGTGCAGATAAGCAGGTTAGCTGGGCTGCTCCTGAGGCCTGGATGGTAGCTGGGGTTGGCTGGATAGCTAGGCTGCTCCAGAGGCCTCGGTCTGAACTGAATGGTGGCTGGAGTTGGCTGGTTAGCTGGGCCTGGCCTGGATGGTGGCTGTAGTTATAGTTGAGCTGCTCCTAAGGCCTGTGCCTGGCCTGGATGGTGACTGAAGCCTTCACTTGACTAGTTAGCCAAGCTACTCCCTCAGTCCTGGTCCTTGCCTTGCTGCCTGGTTAGCTGTAGTTATAGTTGAGCTGCTCCTGAGGCCTGTGTCTGGCCTGGATGGTGGCTGAAGTCTTCACTTGACTGGTTAGCCAAGCTACTCCCTCAGTCCTGGTCCTTGCCCTGCTGCCTGGTTAGTTGGGCATCCACCTAAAACCAAGGCCTGACTTGTGGTGTTTGGCCTGGTGTTAGCTGACCTGCAGCACACTCTCCATTCAGTTGTCAAATTTCATTTCTGGTTGCAAATTTAGAGAATAATAACTAAATAAAGTACCTAAAAATACACTGGTAACCTTTAGGTTGCAGATTAACTAAGGATTTATTTATTTCTTTGACAGGTAGAGACACAGCTCTCACAGCAAACCAGCACTGTCGGCCATCTTGGATCTGTCTCTATCCATACATAGCATACAGTGCTGCCATCTACAGGTTACATTGAAAGTTCACTTGTTAAATAAAGACTGTCACTAATATTGACACAAACATATTTCAATTGTTGAGGTCTAGGAGTCATGCTTTTTCAAATAGTTTGTTAAAGTGTGCTGTAGTGAGTCAATAATTGAGCCCATATTTGATATTTTCCATTTCAAAATTGTCAACTCTTTAATAGTAGCCTACTTGGCATAATTGTTGCAGTGATATTTTAGATGGTGTCATGAAGCCCAAAAGAGTGAATGGATTTGTTTTAATCTTTGAAACCAGATTGAGGATGAGATCAAAGGCTGCCTGGACCTCCTGCGGACCGTGTACAATGTGTTTGGATTCACATTCAAACTCAACTTGTCCACGAGACCAGAGAGGTTCCTCGGCGAGCCTGAGCTCTGGGACCAGGCAGAGAAGGTAAGAGGTTTAATATAGTATGAGGGCCCTCAGAATGTTTATTGTACTATTTTCTGTATACAATATCTGAATATGAGTGTGAGGAACACAAAAAAACGAACTATTTCAAGAAAGAGATTTCTTTACCTGACAGTTATTTTCACTAATCAAACCACAGAGTGATTCTAAACCCTTAAATCAACACAAATTGATGCAAAAACTAGAAAAAGTGCTCCTCGGAGCACAGGACTCCGCCAGGTCAGGTAGGTTATTGTGGCCTCCTGGTGGCGCTATAATAGGCCAATGTGAAAAGGGTGACATTTGCTCCTCAACATAGTGTGAATGTGCGTGCAGTTTGACCGCAATCGGACGCTGCGTTCATGATTTGCGGCATTTTGTTCAAAACAAGCCACTACTCCAAACTTTAGATGTCAATCTTAGTCAATCAGGATGGAATATGAAAAATCAAACACATCCGTCTTGATCACATGACTATGAGGTCATGTGTACCGATTTGCGTGAAATTTGGATAAAATGGGAAGGAGTAATATAAAGAAATGTGTTTTATATAAGTCGGCCTCCTGGTGGCGCTATAAAAGGCAGATGTGAAAAATGCAGGGCAAAGGTTTTTCCTTGACCTCTAGGGAGTGCGCTTACAAAGTTTTACACAGATCGGTGCAGTTATAGGAAAAACAGGAATCGGCCTGTTATAGCGTCACCATGAGGCTGATTAGAACATTTTCAAGTGGCATTTCTTCCTCGGCATAGTGGAAATATGCGTGCAAAATTTCAAGGAAATTGCATGCTGTGTTTATGATTTGAGGCATTTTGTTCAAAACGGAGCACTCCTAGAAACTTTGGAAGCCATTTTTAGCCAATCAGGAAAAATCTGAAAGACCCGTTTCGTTTAATGACTATAGAGATACCGATTTGCGGGATCTTTGGACAAAATCTGTAGGAGTACTGTCAAAAAATATGTTTTGCACAAATCGGCCTCCTGGTGGCGCTAAAAAAGGCCCATGTGAAAAAATTTGGGCAGAGGTTCTGCTGTGGCATCCAGGGAGTGTGTGTGCACAGTTTCACTGCACACACACTCATTTGAGGTTTAATATAGTATGAGGGCCCTCAGAATGTTTATTGTACTATTTTCTGTATACAATATCTGAATATGAGTGTGAGGAACACAAAAAAACGAACTATTTCAAGAAAGAGATTTCTTTACCTGACAGTTATTTTCACTAATCAAACCACAGAGTGATTCTAAACCCTTAAATCAACACAAATTGATGCAAAAACTAGAAAAAGTGCTCCTCGGAGCACAGGACTCCGCCAGGTCAGGTAGGTTATTGTGGCCTCCTGGTGGCGCTATAATAGGCCAATGTGAAAAGGGTGACATTTGCTCCTCAACATAGTGTGAATGTGCGTGCAGTTTGACCGCAATCGGACGCTGCGTTCATGATTTGCGGCATTTTGTTCAAAACAAGCCACTACTCCAAACTTTAGATGTCAATCTTAGTCAATCAGGATGGAATATGAAAAATCAAACACATCCGTCTTGATCACATGACTATGAGGTCATGTGTACCGATTTGCGTGAAATTTGGATAAAATGGGAAGGAGTAATATAAAGAAATGTGTTTTATATAAGTCGGCCTCCTGGTGGCGCTATAAAAGGCAGATGTGAAAAATGCAGGGCAAAGGTTTTTCCTTGACCTCTAGGGAGTGCGCTTACAAAGTTTTACACAGATCGGTGCAGTTATAGGAAAAACAGGAATCGGCCTGTTATAGCGTCACCATGAGGCTGATTAGAACATTTTCAAGTGGCATTTCTTCCTCGGCATAGTGGAAATATGCGTGCAAAATTTCAAGGAAATTGCATGCTGTGTTTATGATTTGAGGCATTTTGTTCAAAACGGAGCACTCCTAGAAACTTTGGAAGCCATTTTTAGCCAATCAGGAAAAATCTGAAAGACCCGTTTCGTTTAATGACTATAGAGATACCGATTTGCGGGATCTTTGGACAAAATCTGTAGGAGTACTGTCAAAAAATATGTTTTGCACAAATCGGCCTCCTGGTGGCGCTAAAAAAGGCCCATGTGAAAAAATTTGGGCAGAGGTTCTGCTGTGGCATCCAGGGAGTGTGTGTGCACAGTTTCACTGCGAGCAAGCCAACGGTGCCGGTGATTAGCTGTCGGACGGACGGACGGACACAAGGACAGGGGGCAAAACATACTCTCTCAAAAAAGTGGATATACATTTGAAGTGATAATTAACAATCACCATGATAGTTTTAATTTCCCACCCACAAGCTTTTATTCAGCGTCTGTTCATTCCCCCTCATTTGCCCGTTTTGCATTAAGCCAGGCATTTGTGACCATATTAAAATGGAAAAAAATAATAATAAGCCTAAATAAACACATTTCATCTTCAAAAGAAGATCTTCGTCTGCTGACTTGGTAGAGCACAACTATCTAGATAGATACCAATCATTTGTTTATGTTTACAGAAACTGGAGAACAGCCTGAATGAATTTGGAGAGAAGTGGGTTCTCAACCCCGGTGATGGAGCTTTCTATGGACCAAAGGTGAGCAGTACACAACGTAGTGAAGCAATTGACCATTATTCACACAGCGACCACTTTGAACCCTACCCCATCAGGTACATGGAGTGTTGATTCCTCTGGAATACAGGACCGCTACAAGACTGGTTTCATTTACAGTGTGCCGTCTGGTTCACTATATTGACATTTAGATCCATGATGCCACTGGTCGATACCACCAGTGTGCCACTATTCAGCTTGACTTCCAGCTTCCCATCCGCTTCAATCTCACCTACGTCTGGTACTTATGACTTTTTATGAGTTT